>NW_014332956.1:104082-172650 GCF_000341935.2 Cephus cinctus | reverse complement strand
TGGAATTTTACTCGGGTGCTAAACCCCCTCCGCCCCCCCCCCTGCTTCTTTTTAGTCTGTATCAACAGCAAGCGACAACACCCTTCGTTTCGCCATTCCCTTCGGCAGGCCTCTCTTCCTCCTGCGTCTGAGGTACCGCCAGACCCGTCATCCCTCTTCCACGAAATCTTCGTAGTATCGCACCCCCCCCTTTTAGGATAAAAATTATAGTCATTTTACTCGCCAGGGTGTCCGGAACCCGTTCGCGGCATACCTTTTGTGTACCGCGTTTGATTACCTTGGCGTTCACGCCACGTGGAAAAGTAAAGTCACAAAGATAGGGTTAAGGATTCGTTTTCCTGGATGAGGGGAAACTGGGGGGGAAGGACATTTTTGGACGTAGCTATAGGTTACTTTGCATTCCCGTGGAAAATAAGAAAATAAAGGGAAATCGTAGTGGCCACCGAACAAGGCTGTCCCGGTTGGCAGGAGAGGACAGGGGTTAGGGAACATAAGAACCATGGGCCGACCTCGGGGAATAAACAAAGGAGCAGAATCGCCAAGGGTCGACCTTTCCTCCAACGAGAATCCTAACTCGTCGGATAAAACGGGTTTCCCACGATCATTGACAGGGCCGTACCTTTCATTCTTATTTTCTTTCTTTTTCGCTCTCTTTCGTGATCTATCTCTCCCTGCCCCTCTCCTTCCTCCCGCCCTTACGCCTTACCTTACCCGTCTGATCAGTATCGACGTTCACTTACTCCGTACGTAACGTGCTACTAATCCACTCAGTGAGAACGGACAACTAAGGTGTACTCTAGCAAAGAGACAGAGACGCGGCTAGGTAGAGGGCGAAGTACTGAATCCTTCCCTGGAAATCCAATTCGAGGATTATCCATAATAAATAAACCGTCAAGCAGTCCTGTGACATAATAGCCTATACGTGTATCTAGGGACCGAAGGACCAAACCTAAGATTTCACTTTCAAGATCTCCCAGTAGCGCTATCGACCTACGGTACCTCGCTGAACCAAAAAGACGCTTAGAATGCGTTAAAACGTAAAAGTGTTTTCTGGACTTTAGGCTATGTATATTAAACGTCCATTACAATGCATACAGCAAATGTGAGTGTTTTGCGAAGTTTGTTATTCCCTATACTTTATGTAGCAGTCACTTTTTAAACCCTTACAAGCGTTACCAACGTGTAAAACAAAACACTTGTAAGTCCTCAAAAAGTGCCTACCGCGCTTCAATGAAACACTTGGACCTGCAGTGTACACGTGTACGTACGTCATATGTTTTTGTAAACAGACGACAAGAAGCGAAGCGAGCAGCGTCAAGCTCCCCAACAATTGATGCGCGTAAAACGGCGCAGTGACTGAAAGGGCCGCGAGGGCAGCAGGGCGGGCGGCAAGGGGGGAGAGGGATGTTTCAACCCAGAAACATCAATCTACCCACTCGATCATTGGCTGCCATTCCATTTGCGGGACACAGCCGTGTGCATATTTCGAGCGTAAATTCCGAAATTCGTGGCACTCTGCGCTTTCCAGAGTTCTTTGTGCTTTGAACTACGTATACCCTATGTCGAGCGTGTAGACCCCGAACGAACCATTCGCCGCGTCGTAAAGCACATAAGCGATGCATTTAGTGGAGTTGGCAATTTTTCCTCGACGCTTACGTCGCTTTACGCACACATTTTGTTGCCGTGGCCGCCTACGTTTACCCCGTCTGACCCTTTGGGTAACGTTCGTTACGATGTAGCACGTAAACTCACACGAGTAGCGCATGCAAATTCACGGACAAATGCGTAATTAGCGTGCGGCCAGGGTCGTAGCTGGAGAGTCGAGAGAGGCGAGGGAGAGGCGGGAGAGCGAGAGAGAGAGATAGAGGGAAAGCCTGCGAGAGACAGTATGAGAGGAAGAGAGATAGACGAGTTAAAGCCCCTCGACGGAGTATAGGATACGCGAATTGGTAAATCAACGTGACGATTTTCGATTCAGACCGCCATTGTCCACGTAGTTTATGCTAATGAATCGGCCGAATAAAATGTTTTATGGCAGGCGTCTATATACATGGCGGCACGATCGCATTACGATATTGATTGCACCGCGCCAAACGTAATGTCCCTCCTTTGTTTGCTCGAGCTTCATTAACGACGGCGGTGTAATTGATGGATTCGCTGAAAATCAAGACGATGCGAAACAAGCTAAAGATGTTCTCTCTTCGTCGGTACGTCTGGGAGTTACCCTCGTTCCTTACCCTCTTCATTATTCTTTGGCTATTTCCCTTTGTTCTCCTTCGGTCTCGATTTGCCACGAAACGTCGATTCGAGTGTTGTTCCCACGTTTGGCATGGCTAATGTTATGTTTCATCCACCCTCTATCAGTCTATCGTAATGAATCCCTGACGCAGGTATCGCATATCCGATCGCTCCTGTTGGCGCATTCCGCTCGCTCGGCGGACGCGCGGGAAAGATGAAACCGCTCGCGGAGCCCTTTAGCAATCAATGGACCCTCCCTTTCCGGTCGTTATACTTATTTATTTTAGTCGGCGCGTGTTTGCCGATTGTGCCGTTAATTGAATCTGGCCTCGTGTTACCGGTTACCGATTTGGTACCAGCCTAGCATACGTAACAACCGTAACGCGAGTAATACCTATTGACTAAGCGAGGAGCCTTTAACGTCCTTGTTACTGTATACTGCCTACGTAGCGTACACTGTATTACGAGGGACCTGGAGAATTTCATTAGTTAAACCAGAACGCGAATAGACGAACGACGGATCACGCCTGTACCAGGTTATAAAGCAATAGGAGCTCGTCGAGAGGGTAAAATAAAGTAGAGAAAATCATTATCGGACCGACGTGGATGACACGCGACGTCACAGGGGGGGCGGGGGGGGGGAGGTCCTACGATAGCTCTTTCTTCGTATCCCTTTGAGTGCACTCTCTCGCGTGGATGCCAGTCTGCTCTACCTCGAACAGACACTGATCTCTCTGTTCGACGTAGCAGACACTCCCGGGATACCTATACGTCGTATCAAACACGGAACTACGATTTCCATTTCACTGAATGGTAAAACCATGAGGGGACTCTGTACTTTCTCCTGGGAAACGAAGCAGATATTCGCGCACTTGCAATCCAGTCGCTTGGTATGCGATTAGAAAGCGCGCGTCGATATCGCTGCTTCGGGGATACGCCTTGAGGAATATTAAAAAATTCTTTTTTTTTTTTTTTTTTTTATAAGGGTCTACTCTGCGCAGAGGGTTGCTGAGGGAGTATGCCGATGGGAGGGTGCCGGGGTGAATATAACGGTGCGGCTTTGGCCACGTGGCAAACGCACGTATCATCCTTCGATGCTTTATTTTCGAAATTCTCTCTGGTAGGGGGGAGGGGGGAGGCATATAAAAAAAATGCCAAGATTCTCTTACTGGCTGCTAGTCCCGGCTGAATCCATTAGCGGACGCCATTAATATCCTCGTAATGATGAGTGATGAGTCTCGGACGGGGAGGAGAGGGCAAACGTTAGAGGAAGCTGGAGGGAGCCGAGAGAGCGCAGGGGAAGACCACGGACTTTGGAATAGTGGTGTAGGAGTAGCACTGATCTCCTCTGCATCATCTCCTAGCACAGTGTTTGATAAATGCTGCTTTCCTTGGACTCCTGCCAAACAACCCGATGCACAATATCCACACCAGACGTATATACGCAGTATCCACCTATCTGCCTAGTATCTACCTTTGCACCCTCGCGTGTCTCCCCTCGAGCCTCTCAGAGGGAAGTTTATCAATATTAAACCCTAGCAGTAACTAGAACCAAGCTTGAATACATAACTAAGGGCATTAGCCTGCAAGTGGATCCTTCGATTCATACCCCTTCTGCCCTCTGTATCATCGATTCGCTCGTTCGCTACAATTTCAATTCAATTCTGGTATCTCTGACGCAATAACGATCCTAATACAACGTTACATTATTTTATCGGTTATACATATTAATTTAATTGCGTGTGCATATATTTGTCACTGCATATTATTACGTGTATTATATACGCGTTGATGCTGCCTATGCAGCGAAAACTGGTTCTCCATAGCGTGTATGGGGAATCAGCAAGATTATCGATCCAGCTCGTTTTCATTACATCAGACCAGAGAGTAATTACCAAGTAGAAACAGCAGGAAGATCGGCTTTGGGCAAACGTGTGCACATGTCGCGTTTATGTTGTACGGCAAATAACCAACCCTTGTGACTCACTGTACGGCAAACGAACAAACGCGCGCGTGCACTTCGCTAACCAACTGACAGAGATCTTTTAGTGGTATCGAGATTTTCATTGTACGCGAACCAGAGGATGGACGGAAGTTCCACGGGAGTTCGCGCGGACGTCCAGTTGTCAAAACTCAACATTTTATACGTTTTTTTTTGTCACATTGTCGAAAATCTATTTTTTAGTTGAGGTCATGAATCTTAGGTTTAGGATCGATGATCATTGTTCGAGCCAATTCGTATTATTGGTATTTATCGTAATGGGAAATTTTATTTTTATCTTTCAGATGATCGACGCATCCTACCATACGAATCCATCTCTTCAGAGCACTGCGTTGATCATCACCTGCGCTGTCGTTCTCCTCCTAATGGCTGCCATAATCTCCGTAGTGTTTTGGAAGTGAGTATCGTCATATCTATTTCCTATGCATACAGTCGTTCAAGATCAACACTACCCAAAGGGTGGTTTTACTGTAGGAATCGCATCGACGCGCTAACTTCAGGTGCTTCAGTCAATAACTATATGCAGTTAAACTCCAAAGTGACTACCACATCGCGTGA
This sequence comes from Cephus cinctus, assembly GCF_000341935.2. Lineage (NCBI taxonomy): Eukaryota > Metazoa > Arthropoda > Insecta > Hymenoptera > Cephidae > Cephus > Cephus cinctus. Next base: position 167,852 of record NW_014332956.1, on the reverse strand, counting down.
GACGTACAGTATTCTGCCGTGCTTGTAAACTGCAATAATATTTGAAACGCTGTACGATGCTCGTCCAATGCATATAGATACACGTATCGCTATACCGTATTGCCAAGGCGAAATAGACTGAAATTCTGACAGAACGCAAAGCATTAGGCTCTACGAGTTATAAATCGCTACGTTACACACGGCAGTTCTTTGGCCATTCACGATGTCCCCTAGGGGACATACCGCGAGCCTCTGAAAAAGTGCATATATTGTGAGGGACGAGAAAAAATGTAAGAAAGGAGGATCTCGGTAGGTGGGTACTTGGGCAGTCGGTTGAACTCGCAGGGAAAAGGGGGGCAGTTTACATGGGAACGTGGGAATCATTGACATTCTAGTGGCCCCTAAATTAGCCAAAAATAGGTTATTCCGAGAGCGAGGGATGTGCTTTAGTGCTCTCGCGTGCTGCTGACGGTAATGTTTTTTTTTTCTCTTTAGAGCCAACCCTAACCGTTCATACGTGACTGCGAGCATCGCCGAGGTGGGAATAGATATATGGAGATTTATGCTTTTCCTTACGCTTCACACTTCCTATATCGTATTCGAGCATCTCCGTTCTCGCTTGTGGTTACCTATCGATACAGGTTTCTATCTTCGCTCCTGGACTCGGCCGTTTATCCCTGACTGGCTTTTGAAGTTAATGCTAACTGTCTATGGAAGCTCTCTTACGATCCACAAACTGCTCGTCAAACGGACGTACATTATATACAAGGAAGAAAAAACAATGGTGTCCGATATAGGTTAGGTTAGCACTCAGCGAATAGCTGCATTTCGAAATATCAACGTGCGGCTATAACGGTCGTACGAGGTGTGTTACCTCTATCCGATTATCGATTATTATCATTATTATTCCTCGTTTAAAAATGACAATCTTGATACACGTTGGCACAAGAGACTCTCGTAAGCGTGAAAAAGTCCTCGAAAACGCCTTTCAATTGTTCGTCAAACAAGAGCTCGGCTGTGTTCGCGATACGAGGAATTATCAATGTTTTTTCAAAGTCCCACCTAACCACCCCTCTGTTTACCGTAATTGCATAGCCGCTATCAGTCCTGCCGAACGCATTCCTGTCCCAATGCAATTTCCCGATCAATGTCGTCGGTGGTTCGCGTCATGCGTATGTACGCGTGCTTCTCGATGCTGCGCGTCACTGCGTTATTACTATCCCGGCGATCATTTCGTTCACAATACCAGCATTCAGGCTTTTAATTATCGGATATTTGAAAAGCGGCGTCTATGGTCGGTGGAAGACCCTCCACCTCATTTACAATGGAGTTCCTGTTAACTCGCGTGTATTTATCATAATAAGGTCCCGTTATCGGGGCTCGTGGACCAGCCCGATATCTCAAGTACTTGCGGGCCCAGAGTGTCCGCTTCGCACTTAGTGGGTGGCATTGTAGCCATATCTAACTGCCATGACTATTTGTCTTTGTTTTCATTCGCGTCAGCATAGCCTCCTGTCTTTGCTCTGCTGTTCTCTTACTTGGAGTTTCAACCTGATCCTCTGGTTCCGATCCTCGTCACCTCCGCCCTCCCTGCCCCCAGCTGGCAGTCGTCGTGTACCTCGTAGAGCACGGAACGTCGGACGGCCAGGAAACGCAACGCGTTCTCGCGTACAACATGGCGCGGCGTAGTTTCTATGCTAATCAGTGCCATGTTCACTTTCTCTTCGTTTCTCGTAGCTCTTCATCCTCTTCCTCGAGCACTTCGCCCGACGCTAACACTTTCCGTCCTTCCCACCCTTGCCCAGAAATCCACCTGTCTCGCGCGTCCTACGCTCAGGGCTACGATAATTCGCTCGTTGTCTTTAACGCCTCGTAAGAGCAAGACGCGAACCATGAGACCCCCATTACAGGCCACCATGGGCAAAACGATTGCAGCTTAATGGAATTGCCAACGAACGATCCTCACTCGGCCGGCTACCTATATCCAGCACTGTCGGCTAGCAATAATCATCACCATAACATATTCTTCCCGAGTACCCGAGGACGAAGGGCGAGTCCGACGGAAGTAAAATTATATCGCTTTTGCCTCAGTGCCCACGACGGTTCCTGGACGAGACCTAGTCGCCTCCATTGGCCAAACCAGGTAATTTCACGCACTGTGCGCTGGACTTGGCTCCACCAAGGTGAATATTGCCCCGAGGTCTTGTACCCTATTTCTTTCATTTTTCTTCATTTATTCATCTTCCTCTCTCTCTCTCTTTTCCCTCAACCATTTGCGGCCATTTCTTCTCGCGCGTCTCTCGAGGACTCAGGCATTGCGCTCTTCCGAAATGCCTTCACGCATTGCCGCCACTTATTTTCGTCAAAAGTATTTTTGGTGTCGGTCGATCTTATCGCGCTCGGTTCCTCTTGACACCTGCCGCGACCCGTCAGCGAGACTCGGTTGGCGGAATGTGCTTTCTTCAATTTCTTATTGCTCTTTTTCTTCCTCCAGAACATATTCGCCGTTCACGATATCGATTCGAGGCGCGTACGCCACGCGGGTTCCGTTCGTGCTCCGCCAATTTTCTGTAAGACGCGCACGTGTTTACGTTCTCCCATTGGCGAAATCCGTGCGAAGCCTCCGAAGGGAACGTCGAGAGTGCATGTGCCTACCCTCTTTCCTTGGCAAAGGCTGTCTCTCGCTTTTCCAAGGGAGGATCAGTGAATCTTCTTGGACACGGAGGTGCGGCGGGTATCGACAGCCCAGATCGATTCGAACTCTGGAAAAAGCGATCGCAGTTCTTCACGGTGGCGTCGCGACGTGCCAGAACCTCGTGGAAGGTTTAAACGGTAAAACCCGGTAGCGATGCTTCCGCCGAGGGAGATCGGAATGAATCTTCGGGTGGCTGCCTTTATTTAACTCGCGTCCAAAGCCGGGACAGGGTGGGCCATGCGTCTTCGCCTAATCTAACCTATATTTCCTCTATTTCAGCTCGAAGCCAGCTATCGCTCCGTTCCGCCCCTCCCCAGGCCACCCGAACCAAACCTGAATCCACCCTTGCACACACCCGAACCCCGCAGACTCCTTCGCTCCCTTAACCGCTCTTCGTTTTGTCCCCTTTACGTACAGCCCGCCACGTACACCAGACACTGTACCTAGCCGCACCTACTACGAGCACATTACCAGAGAGGCGTCAGCCTTCTTTGGCGCACCGGGTATCTCCATCCTATATATAAAAGGGGTGTAATATCACCAGCATTAAAACCTGATCCGGCACTTTGCGGGCCAAATTGAATTTTCGTCGTAGATAAAATGTCGCGCATTTACTTAAACCATTATCTCGGAGTAGGGACGCCGGCGGGCCCGACCACGGGCCATGGCTATGCACCTTTTTCACACGGAACCATCCCCCGCTACACCGCCTTACTCCTTCTCCAGCCATCAAGTGGAGTACGACCTTTGGCCGTATAGCACGGCCTGAAATACTTTTACCAACGGAGAACCACCCTGCGAGTGACTCGGCGCTTTGCTACACTATACGCCCGTGTCCGCGCCTCCGGTAGCTTCCGTTGCCAGCAAGGTGCACTCTGTCAGCACCAATGCTACCGGCGATGCCAGACTGCCACTTCAAAGCCCCACGCCATCCTGGACCACCCACTGCACTAGAGCACCCACGCGGACCCACCTATGTCCATTCATCTATACTTACGTACCCTCTTCTACCTATTTCGAGGATTTCTATGTCGGTTGCGAGTCGATTCGATCGGCCTCCCTTTCACCTTATTTCTCCATACTCGACTGACCCTTAGCTATTTTTCAATTTATGGTTATGCATATCTTTCACGTGTATCGCGTTAACGATTTCTTCGGGTCAATGAGTAATGACATAAGCCACCAGCGAGATACAGCAAAACCTCACAGCCCTCCGGCATCGTCCGTGTTCCATCTCTACCTTTTTTTCCCCACAGCTTTTTTCGTTCCTAGCCTTTGTCACCGTAAGCTGCAATCAGGTCACCGATACTCGGCTTCGTTATAACAATAGGATTATATGATCAGCAGGCCCACGCTTCTGTTCGATATTCTCAACGTCACGTTCGAGAGCACGCTGTACGCGCTCTGACAAACAAGCACGAGTCTCGCTGGTTATTTCGACTTGTAAACAAGCAATTACCGAATCAAGTATCCACCAATTTTCATGGAAACCAGGTCTGTCGCGCTGATGGGTGTATGTTTACCTCGTCTCGGTGCCCCGAGTGAAATTGAGCGGGACTTCCATTCATTCAGGAGAACGATCGTCAGTCCTCGAGGACGATGCGACTCGTGGATCGACGAAGGACACGTGCGTGTCTTTCAGTCGTACCGGAATGAAGATATTTACGTAGCCCGCAGGGAAACTTCAGTCTCCATGGGTAGCACGCGTACAATAGGTAGCAATTATGTAGAGTGGCCACCGTCTAGCCAGGCCTCTACCATACTACGCGTTCCAGTCATCGCTTGTTAACGCTATGCGTAGGGTGTCTCAGAAATATGAGAGTTTCTCTCGCTAGATATCCTCGGTTCTCGGAAAGCAGTGCTCAGTGCCCACAACTCTGCGCAATGGCTGTTGCGTCTCCGTGCTGGCCCGTGTGCCTTGTAAGAGCCGTCCAGCAAGAAGCGGCAAGATGCACTCACGAATATTAACAAGTAATTCTGGGATGAGAATCGTCAGTTTCCGAAATCTAACCGATCAACGATACTTGGCTCTGGATTGGTTAAAGTACTTGGGGGCAAAGGTAATTTTGACGAAAGAATATATAATTTTCACTTACACCCGGTATAACGAATAGCCACGCCATTAGGGAGAATGTTAAATGCACTTGATATCCCCTTTAAATGTTTTCGTAAATTACGCACGCGGCACTCTGTAACGCTGTAATGATTAAGCGCCTTGCGGTACCCACGTGTAAAGCGCAAAGTCCTACAGTCGCGAGGAGCATATCAGTGAGGTCTAGACGTTAAATGCACAGTTATTATAGAACCGGATGAGAAACTCGTGCACGGCAAAGAGAGTGAGCGGCGAACAAAAGTTGAGGTGCGAAAAGAGCAGTTTTCAATGACACTTCGCTGGGCGACGAAACGAGTGCTCGAGGGTGAAAAAGCCGCAGTGGACGCTATGTATCCCGACGGAGAGGGTGTCTCGCGTTCGGGGTGGGAGTTGACAGGCATCTAGAGGGGTAGGCGCGGTTCCAGTAAGTGGCGGGCGGCTTTATTTATTTTGGAATGCCCCCTTTGACAATGGCAATCAAGATCCATTGTGCAGCGAGGCGCGACGAGGCGGCCCTCCGATTCCATGCATAACTTTGAAACGCGCGATACAAACACAGCACGCGGGCCAAGGGATGAAGCGTGAGTGGGAGGGAGAGGAAGAGAGACAGGTATATTGGCGAGGGTGAGAGGGGAGAGGGTCCCTGATGTATAGCAGAGAAGTATGAGAGCTGGTGGAGTTGGCGAGCCGACTGGGTGGCGGAGGGGGGGTGCCCTGGGTGAAATTATCGGTTCGGGGATTCGAGGGTGAGTCATGCCCGTTTGTTTCTGGGCGACGGAAAGGGTACTTGCTCTATGGATAATTTAACCCGCGGTACCCTGAATGGATTATAATTGGTGATGACAGCACGTCACTAGAGGCGGTATTCACGCGCTGGGAGCAGACGTCGGACTCGTAGATTGGATACGAGAGACATCATCGTCGCGGCAGACTCCATAACGGATGTCTCGGTTGGGCCGTACGACCGGACGAAATCTACGAGTGCGAGATAAATCTACGATCTCTGCTGGACGCCGTTCCACTTGGTTACGTAACAGGAGCGAACCAGAGAATATGGCAGATGCACTATATACTCACAGCCGCGAACCAGTTTCCGGTTAAGTATCCCGTCCATCATCCGGCGGACTTTGGTGCGACGTTAACGAACGGAATTGGAAGTTCCGAGCGGTCCTAGCAAATCACCGCTAAGCGTCCGGCTCCCTGCCAATTCGATTCAATTAACAAGGTGGCGCCCTAATTTGCAGGCGCCCCTTTGCCCTCGCGCACCTTGGACGCTGCGTTAATTCTATTTCGGTGGGTGGTGCAGGCGCCGGTGTCGACGGCACCGGGCTTCGGGATAGGGTAAGGACATGACATATAGGCCAGTGGCATTCTATTGTACTCGAGAGTCGAGGTATTGCCCCCGACCAGCTGTAATTACGTCATCGTCATTGTTTCGGCATATATCTACCCGGCGAGATTGCGAATGGTTGGACAACCCTTACCAGGCTTCACCGTGTCAAAGTGCGTGTGCGACGTCCATGCGACCCCTCGATGCACGTGCTCCTGCTACCCCCTTTGCTACACACAGAGCTAATGCGACGTTACGCCAGTTATGTTATGTCGGCTATGCTGACCACACTCTAGGGAAGCGAATAGCTTCAGGACTAAAGCCAGGATCACATGGTCCTGGACTGGGGTTGCGCATTTACCCCTGGCAGAGACACCACAACAGGGGGGGGGCGTCTTCCAACGTTGCACTTCTCCCCGCGCCGTGCTTGACCTAACCCTTCCACCTGGCATTTCGCGAATTATCGGTGTATTGGGTGCAATCGGCTATGCCGGTTGCCCTGGACCACCAGGTTAAACCGCATCTGCGTCTCTTGAACGTAGCACCTTTGCTAGGCAGTATCGTATCGCCTGTACTCTGAGTGTACACAGGGTCTACTAATGGACGCATGGTCTCCCTCGGTCTTCGACGAGCGCACAAAGGTGACGCGCTATAGGTACTTTGAACAGTTTGGTCTGAGCGTCTACGGTGCAAGATGTCTAGCCTTAATGGGTTTCGGCGAGTAATAAGAATGCACGTGAGTTCAGCGTGATGGGGCGTAGGTGGAATATACACAGGGAGAGATTAAATCGGATCCAAAGTGCGCGAGCAATACGTTTAGCCAGTCTGAAAGTCCTGGAAGGGAGAGAATACCCCAACGTCTCGGAGTTTCATAAACATAATTATGCTAACTACCAGCCAACGTAGGAACAGCACAAGGAAATTCGAGTTCAAACTCGGCTATGCTCGACTACACTGCTTGGATCTCGTTAACGCCTTAGCCATCCCTGTCGTTCGTCTCTGTTACGCGTTACGCTCTCTCGCTCTGTCACGTGGCTCGCGCAAATGCCTTTCGTCTTCGTCGGCAACACGGGCAGCCTTAAAATGCCACCCGTTAACGCGATTGTTTGCTCCTTATTGTTCGTGCGACACGCTACTTTACCTATCTGCACTTTTTTCCCTCCCTTTAAACAGCCTTTCTTAGTTCCTTATGCTTGCGACAACTTCCTTGGTATATTCTACCATCTATTAATATTCCTGGGCGAGAATGGTTCTTGTCATCGTAGCATCGTGTATCTTGGATATTGTTTCTGAACCCTGTTTAAGGAAATAGAAATCTCCTGGTAAACCTACTCGCGGCAATTAGACGACGGAACGAAGGAAAGCGGCTCTTGTCTCTACGGATGATCTCTCTATACCTCAGAAACTCGCGCTTGATTGTCTCGTTATGTCGCGTCATTCGGGTACCAGGGAGTCGTCTAACCCCATTCTGCGGCGCACAATGGTTTTCCCAGTGCGTGCTGGCAGTGCGAACGGTGGTTGATTTAGGGAAGCAACCACCGCAAACAAATTCATCCCCCTCGAAGTCTACTTCAGTGAAATTCAGCCTGTTCCAGGCAATTCCTTTCTCTTAAGCATCTCTTAGAAAGTCCCAAGGCTGTGCGAAGTAACAGACGCGTGTGACAACCTTCGAAAATTTAATTTCCCCCGTATAGCCTGAGCGCTTCGGAACTTCTCCCCTTCTTACATCCCCCCTTGATATGCACGCGCATCGATGTACGCCCAGGTATATTCATTCTCCTGTATGTACCTACATAACCGAAGAAGACAGGCCGGTCGTCCCTTACCGCCGGCTCGGTCGGCGGTGCGTGAAATAAAATAAAACGGATATTAAATCTAGCCGGAGCTAATTTCCTTCGACTTTTCAAACATCCCCGACACTCGCTCGCTACGGCGATCCCTGCTTTTTCTGCAGAGACAGTCGGAGCAGCAGCAACGTCTTCAGAATCGACAGCGGATCCTCTCTTGCGGTATATCCGATGAAGACGAGCGTAGAGAACGCCTCCTGAATATTCAGCCACTCTGGGCTTCAGTTGAGAAAGACATCCGATGGATGAAGAGGAATCGAAATACATACACAGCAGTGTGGGACCGTCGACCAAATCGAATTCTGGATTCGAATTTGACGAGTGACAGCCGACGCGTAGATACGATTAAGTCCGCCACGAAATTCGTCCCGTGTCAATTCCCTGTTGAGGTCTCTCGTCGATATGTTCCCCTCATGCACGAGAGCACGCATGGAGACCAACCAGGAGAACGAACTTGCCACAGCACGGTCAGACAAATATAGAGATGGCGTCGAACGAGATAGCACAGTGCTGAGGGTTAGGGTAATCCATAGGTGGATACTACCTGGAGCCACCTGGACACACTGGGATCATTAGATGCGATATTACAAGAGTTACAATAGAGCAGCACACGCGCTACCTCATCCCGTTCACGGGTATCGTTAACGCCATTGTTCAGAGAAATCCCTTTTGAAAGGGAAAGGTACTCGCTCATCACCTACGTATACCTGCCTAACAGTATGGAACAAGTCACCGTACTCAATACGGAGCATCGTCATCCTTACGCATCAAGATCAAGTCGGGCTAGCACCTTCCTATATCTTCCCGCCTGGGAGCCGAAGCTTCGTCGGTAATCCGAGAGCCTGTAGTCTCTGACATTCTATGCCACAATATTGGCGATGCTTTCAGCCGCGGCAAACAACAACAGGAGGATGAACGCTTGGACCTCGCCCATCATTCAGGCTGGTCTGTGTTTCTGGGACAGCAACATCTTTATATCATTAGACGATCGAATCTGCTCGAAGAACAATGGCGGTCCTGGCGTCTCGGCACCTCGACTCATTGCTCTCAGGGACCAGTGGCTCTTGAAGCGCCGTTAACGCCGTCGGTCGAAGAAGGGCTTAACGTACTTCGGGCTACAATGTGCCCATTGTGGCGGTGGGAACCTCTCACGTTGCGAACAAGATCGGAGACGTCTGACGGGAGTACCTTCGTTTAGGCGATAAGCATGCCTATCAGGACGTTCCGTCGGATGCGTTTGCGTTGTTTCAAGTTGTTTTTTTTTTCGCGAATTTCATTGTGCTTACGATACTTCCAATTCAATTTTTCTTTAACAGTACGGAATTTCTGAAGATATTGGAAAATAAGTTTTAATGCAAAATTCTTTACACCAAAATTGGTAAGGGAAGGTCTCTACGAAGAATCAAAGTGTCTTTAGTCTTAGGATTGTAATAAGTTGAAACTTGAAGTCCAGAATTACCATTATTATTATTATCAATGCACCAGCGGCAATAGCATAACAGGAGTGGGAGTCCGAAGAAAGAGAGATATCGCGAACTGGTGATGAAGACACGAATCCAAATTAGACCGCGCCCCCACCCCCCTCATTAGGCAAATCCAAAAAGTAGATTTCCAAGTGAAAAGTGGTTTAGCATATAAATTTATTCAAAAAGTTTCGCAATTTAAATATCTGCGGTGTTTCAATCAAGGGGGCGGTGCCATAGCACGTACACAGCACATTCTGTATCCACGACACTCCGATCTATCTGGTCCACACGCTTGCTTGACGTTACTACATAATGTTAAAATTCACGGTGTATTATTTTCACCCTTAAGAATTTTAATAACACATACGGCCAGTTCCTTGAGCATTAAGCAAAGCTTCGATCCTATTAAAAAGTTCATAGAACTCAGAAAGGCCACGGAGCGAAACGGCTTACTTCTTTTTCCCGGGCGGCCTTCGTAATATTTTGGTACTGGTACTGATATTTGCTTGTTAACATTTCTCCCCTCTTTTTCCTCTAACGACCCCGGCTCAAATATTACGCGAACTTGGGAATACCAACGAAATTGAGGCACGGGAACATGGGGTGCGCTGCGCTGCTGATTATTGTGTAAACTGGACGTATATAAAGAGTCAGTTCTTATAGGATGATCTCGTTTCGTTATATTCTTTTGCCGAAGCTGCTCCTTGATGCCAACAGAGAAATCGTAACCAGGTTAGATGGAATCCTTTGGGCAAACCGCGATACTCTCTGCTACTGAATATTCACTACCCCTCCGCCTGTTACCCAGTAGAAAAAAGGTCTTATAAAAAAATTCACCCCATCCCCGAAAAGGGATGATCGTATGGGTACCTATGGACAATCGACGCAGACCCGGTGTGGCTAGGGGTCACGGATGCGCACCGCGGGGAGCAAGAACGTCGGTCTGACTCGTAATCGAAGGGAAGCTTAGCGGCGTTTCGTGTCTGGAATTCCTTTAGACTGAATCATCTCCCAGTATAAGCCATGGAAGCGCATCGCTCGAATACAGCGAAAACAATAGAGGCTTGGCCGTCGCGAACTCGATTTGCCCCCGAGTGGGATTGGCTCGTGCCAGTATGAAGGGGTTGGCCCTCGAATACACACAGAGGCGAGAGGGTGCTCGTTTATCGGTCTCTAGATGTCAGGGTGGAAGGGTTTGCATACACATTCATTGATATGCAAAATTTGTAGTTTCCAGAAGCTTACGAACTCAGCGCAGGTAAACTTCGATTCGAAATGCGCGCCCGCGGCAAACCATTGTCAGCGGATGTGTTCGGTTCGTGAAACTCTACGTGTACGGTACCCACAATAGGAGGTAGCCGTTAATTCATCACTAAATATTCCGGGACTATGCCCTACAGCCAGGACGAGAACTATCAAATGTCATAGCTAGATAAATGGAGTTGCTACTATATAATTGAAGCTGTGAACCCGTTGCTGATAGCGAAAAATGACCATTTTCTATATTTTTACTTTATGATCCTTGATATACCACCCTTGTCTCTTAATTGGCGCATGATTTAACAAAGCACCGTAAGTGAAGCTATTTAGGTCAATTGCCATGACGTAATAAATCTTACGCCGTATTTCCACGTAATAACGATATCTGAGCCAGAAACAGAGGGCAGTTAATTAGCCCGTGTTAAAAGCTTTGCTTAAACGACCTATTCAACGCTTAAAATGCGGATTCTGCGCACCCTGCAGAACCATCCGGTGCATACACAGTGTCTCAAGTGGAGTGGATATTTATGCGAGTTACTTCATAGCCACCCTTCGTTCTTTCTTTATCGTATTCCAGAGTGGCTCTACTTCAGAAATAGAAAGAGACCGAGAAAGTGAGACTCCCGCGGATAGTACCAGTCTTCTCCCGATAGAGGCGCAACGGGCATGACTAAATGTGAAATCCATTAGGAAGCGTCTGAGTTCGGATAGCGTTGACCTTAATGAAAAATCATTACCTTATCTGTGAACATCAGGTAGAACCAGGGTAGCGACGCGAGGGTGGACAGAAGACGCGAGACGTTGGCAATGCGTTTCATTACGAGCTGAGACGACGTCCAATCTTTCCTTAACGAGAATATCTACCAGGTTAATAGTAACAGTAGTCAATGGCCGTCGAACTCTAACGATTCTCCATTCACAAGTAACATTCGAAGTCTAATCATTTCCATTCCGTGACCCTATAGAAGTTTTGGAGGATCTTGCGATAGCGTCAGTCACATCTTACACCCTGACTTCCGTTCTAACGAGACTTCATGTTATTCCGCTGAACTTCGAAATCCCAGGCGATTTCGTTACTAGGCAAATCCAACGGTTTTCTATGCTAGGCCAAAATTGAATCTACGTACACCCTGCGTCCTGGCACGCGCTATGCTTTCAAATTACGACACCTAGGTTATCGCGGAAGCAAAAAGGAAAAGTGGCGGCGTGACGTTAGGCTAATTGAAATTGTGCAAGGTTGCCGTCTCCGCCTTTTTTTCCTCACCGCTTCTATCTCACTCTCTCTTTCGGCGATATAGCTCGGATATTCATATAGGAGCAGGAGAGGCAGATGCATAGAGAAGCACAGTGGCAAATGTCAAAGGGAAAGAGAGCGGTAGCAGAGGGTTGGTGTACACCGGTGAAAATTTTCAAAAGGGTGTAAATCCTGAAAGTGTGATTGCTCGTACAGTATAGTAGAACTGGGAGTGCCCCATAGTAATTTATAACACGAGTTAAGCATTTCGGCTGGTTTTAATTACAATGGCAAATATTATCGGACTGACGGAAGCTAATTATATAATTAAAACTTGCAGAGTAAACTACCTTCCCAGTGAGCCGTCGAGATTGACGGCCCTAGGTACCTCCCAACCTCAACCTTTCATTTGACTTTCGCTGCCTATTATACTCCCTGCTACTGTGGGGGGTCGGATCGGTTCGCTTACTTCATCATCGGTTATTCGTGCAAGGTGCTCGAGTGCATGCGATCTACGAAATACCTCGGGACGATAATCGCCACCCTTGCAGAAGAAGTCTCTGCACCCTTTTAGATCCCCGGGATCTGGTGAAATACTCAACGTCGTCCGCCTGGCATTTTGAGCTTTTCGGCGACGGGTACCTGAATAGTAATTGCTAGATGCGGAAGGGTCGGGCGTATAATACTGTGATGGTATTACAGGATTATGAGATTTCTATGAGAAGGCGGATAGGACCAGGTTAAGAAGGGGATGTCCTAAGTGTATATATATATAGGTCATTCTAGGGTTTATGATTTAATGAAATTCTTATAAAAATAATAACCCAGCTCTACGTCCATTATCTCCATGAAACAGACATTCCCAGCGCGCTGGATTCCCGCATTATCAACTGTACCAGCAATTTCGTGTGTATACCATCCACCTTAATCTCCTGGAATGAGATACTTGCTTTAAATGTTTACCTTCATCGTGATTAGCGGCCATCCACGCCGCATGGAGATGAGTTCAGTTTATCGGTCATACGAAACGGCGCTTATATCTCACGATGTAGCAAAAGCGATTCGCTGAGGTTCGCGTCGAGGAAACTCGCCCCAAAGCATTCGTCTGTGCAAACAATTTCAATGAGCTTCAACTAATCTGGCGCAGCTACGGGGTAGAGGTTGACGGCGAAGTAATGTATCATCGTGGGCTTTATAGATGTTGGTGAAAGTGTGCGGTCCACGTGCTCAAGAGTGACATAGACTACGGACAAGATGCGAAGAGAAATCCAAACGGATTCAAGAGGGTTGACAGTTGTTGGGAAAGAGCGGAGAGCGGAGGAAGGGAAAAGTACATTAAAAAAAAAAATAAATAAAAAAAAAGAGATGGAAAGACGAAGCGCAGCAGCGTGAAGATAGTCGAGTGGGTTTTCGAAGTTAACTGGAGCGTCGTCTGATTCGATCACAGTTACCATTGGAGCGAAAAATCCCATTTTATAATTAGTACCCGGTAGCCGTGGATGGTAGTGCAGTGCGGCATGGCGCGGCAACCGGGAAAATCAAGATAACGGACTGCGAAAACTGTGCCGGGTCGGCGCACTCAGCGAGGTCTTTTCCTTTTCCCTATTTTCCCTCTTGAGCGATCGGCGCAACGCAGCGCGCGAGAGTAGTCGTCGTTGACTCAGCAGTAGAGACTCGACGGAGCTAAAGGAATATATTCATCAAAGCAGTCGCACTTGCACGTGGATTTAAAGTCTCGTTTTCCTCTCGAAAGGTTCGTGCTCCGGAATAAACAAGTTCTAATTGCCAGGGATTTGCCTCGAGCCCGTCGTACGATTACACTTCTTCTAATTTCTTTAGTTCTCATAAGTTCTACGAGGAGTTGATTTCTACGACCGAAATGGTCGAAATGGTTGATGCGACCGAATGGATCGCGAGTCCGACCCGGTCCATTGTCAATTTTACTAACGGGTGTCGTTATTTTCTTTGTTTCAGGCATAAGCGGAAAGTTCAGAACCTGTTGCCGTGCAAGAGCGCAGCAGGAGCAGCAGCCGCAGGTCGCGCGAGGGTGCTGCCGGATGGGCAGCCTCACCCAACTCCCGGGACAGGTGGTCCAGTTCTGTACGAGGATCTCCCGGAAGCCATGGGCCACTCTCAGCTTCACAATCATCACCCGGGTCATCCGAGCCAACCTACGATCGAGGTACGAGCAAACCCTGAACAACGTGCCCGAGTCCCGGCTCCGCACCACCTCGACTATCTCGACTACCGGGATCCCAGGGCAATCCTGCGTGTTGCCGACAAGCCGTCCAGGGCCGTACTCGGGGGATACCGTACTCCGCGTGCCCTCCTTGCCAAATCCCAAGGGGTGCCTTTATCGATAACCACCCACTCGCCTCTGCCAAATGCCACTCCCCTCGTGCAGAATCACCTGCTCGCTACACAGAATGCTTTGATCACCAGTCAACAGTCAACCCCTTGCTCTATCCCTGAGACGCACTCGCCAATCACCCCCACTCGCATACGCACCAATAACCTCCCCATAACTCCAACCCATCGGCCTCGAATGCGCACCCCTACGCACGCTCCTGCGAGTCTACCGCCCTCTTCACCGTTACCCTCGAGATTACTCAACCAGGAAAATACGCGACGAAGACCCTCGGTAGATTCGGAAGGTTACTCTTACATAGACTTCAAGGACACGGAGCTCGATCGCAAAAGGAATCCCCTCAAATTTCGAAACCAACCGCCACCCCGTCTTGCCGAGAAATTACTCTCGTCCAGGTCGAGCTCCTTGGACTCGGAGGGCTACTCGTATATAGATCTGAATTACAGAAGGGCACCGGGCACTGCCAAAAGGGTTCTGACCGACGGTACCGAGGAGGAGGTGTGTCCCCTCTGTACGATTCAGCAGATCCACCAGCTCCTCGCGAGACCCGAGGACGTCTACCTGAACGTTCAGGATACGTGACAGGATACCGGTGAGCCTCGTCGCGTAGATACATTAAAAGGGTTAGGTCCTACCGCGTGAGTATGCTCTAAAATCGCGTACATAACATATCCGGTTATATAGAGACACTGAAGAACCCTAGATAAAAAAAGGAAGCTACACGTATACCCGTATATATACATGTGTATCTATGTAAATAATATATATGTATATATACTCGATACTTCCTAGGACCTTATAATTTCGAGCTACGATTCATTAGTTTTGTACGTCATTAGAGATAAGAGAAGCCGGTCACAGGCAGACTAGTCAGTATTTATTTTGTTACATGGCCGTGCCTGCACAATCGTCTTATAGGATCGAAGGATCGCGGCGACTGTTACGCTACACTAGCATAAAGAGAATGAAGCCGTAAGGGAGACATAAAGAGAAGAAGGTGTCGTTCGGTTGAGGTTACGTGAGGTAAATGAAGATGGAGGTCGAAGGTCGGCTAGTAGTGCGAGAAGAAAAGGGCAGACAGAATGAGAGGAGGGAGGAGGAGGAGGAGGAGGGAGGGGTCGATTGTGGAGGCACGGCATCGAGCACTCCATGGTTGTAAATAGGAATATAGAGATACTCTCGTGTATATATACGTATACGTACATTAGAGAAATACGGAGAGAGCACCTGTAGGCCTTCGTTTCTAAGTTGTAAACTAGTTACTATTATTATTTATTACCGTTAGCCGGTCTGCCGGAAATTGCGAGAGCTGCGCAGTTTTTGTAAATACGAGAGCGCCACGAGGATGGCGAGCGGCGACCCAATGCGAGCGTGTGTATGAGATGTGTACGGTGTGTTAAGTATGAGAAAAAGAATTGAGAAAATAAAATTACTTTGCTGAAAAATTTGACGAGGAGTGGTTATTAACCCGGTCCGCTGTATCCCAATCCTTTGAACCCGACACTACGTAACGCTACAACACATCAGACATAACGTTATTCAAACTTTAAGTCTCTCTATCACTTTCCCAGATCATTTCCCTGTCACTGTCATCTATAGTCACATCTCCTTAGCTCCCCTTGTCGAGCTCAAATCGATTAGGGCGAATCGTTCGATTTCAAAAGTCACGGGAATCATCGTCTAGCTCGGTCTGTCTCTCGAGTACACTCACTCATGGACACGGAATAACCACTTCTGTGTTCAAAGTTTTTCTGACTGATGGTGGCGCGAGAACTGAAGTCGTGGTTGGGGAAGCTCCGAGTTCAACAAAAGGGAGGAGACGCCTCGTTGCGATAAAGGCAAAGGTAAATGGCGAGAAGAGGAATGAGGACGGGCGGATGCTACTTGCCCGGAAAGCGTGTGTTCTCATATTGTTGTACTACGTCACCTCTGCTCCGGAGTGCGATTGCTGGTGCCCACCCTTCTTTTCACGAAAGATCTCTAATTTTGTAAATGGACTAGAGTGGATGCCCACCCTGTTCCTGCCTATCTGCCTATATACTCGTAGCCCTCCGGTAGACCCTTCGCTTTTCTTTTTTTTTCCCTGACTTCTGAGAGCCTCAGGCTGACACCTAGAGACTCTACATCTTATCATCTAATACCCTCTTCCATTTTCATCCCTTGATCCGTTTTCGTCTTTATCTTACTGATCTTCGTTTTCCCTGTTACCCTTCCTGAAATTCTTTACGTGATTTCCGACGGATATCCGACGGTCAAGGAGCCCGTGTCAATTGAAAGCACGATACGCTCCGGTTTTCAAGAATGACATGAGTTCAGCTGGAATTTTCACTTTCGTTAAAAGTTTCTGGGTACTCTCGCTAACTCGGCATCCTCGCAATTCGCGAATCCACCTGTTGTTCGCCGCTGTTACCGGAGGATCTGCTCACGTTACTTCGATATAGAACTGGCGAAACGATCCTGCCAGACTTAGGCCTAATGCAATTGCTGCAATAACTAACAATTAGCAGGACCTGACGGTTTCCACGTGTACCCACGATGTCTCTGTGCACGGAACCACACGATAACGTGCTATACGGTTCGCATATGTGCACGTACGTATATATATTCTGGAGGAGCTAATACAGACCTGGACACTGGACACGTTGCAGAACGTAGAACAGGTTGGGCGCGTTAGAGACAAC
The DNA here is from genome assembly GCF_000341935.2 of Cephus cinctus. Lineage (NCBI taxonomy): Eukaryota > Metazoa > Arthropoda > Insecta > Hymenoptera > Cephidae > Cephus > Cephus cinctus. The sequence goes on along the minus strand of NW_014332956.1, from coordinate 150,900 downwards.
CCATTAGCCTTCCTGCTCCACGCTATTACCGAACGGACATATTGCTTCCTGGAGTTGCTCCTGGACCAAGTCGCGTCCTCTCTGGTTATCCCTGAAAACGTAAACTAGCGAATCTTTTTAAAATTTCTCCTACAGACCCTTGAACTTTTTCAGGAATTGATCCACCAGTCTTAGTGGGATATTCCCTACTTTACTGATCGTGGTATAGAAAAAAAAAAGTTTCCTCAGATAACTAGACACGTATTTAAATACTTTAGAGCCTCCTTCGAGACGGTAACTTAACTGAAATCTTCGACTTTCCGTAGTCTAGTTAACGAGACCACTCGATTTCCTCAATTTCAGATCGTGAACTAAACAACTTTGAGAGTCAGTCAACAGGAAAGTTGCTGAAAGATGGTATTTAAATTGACTTCGTCAAAGCAAGCCATCCAACCTTGGCGTAACGGCCAATCGAATCTACAGAGAGAGGAAGATATATTTAAAATCGTTGGTACTATGCATATAAATCGGAAGGTCTGCTTTCATCTTGTTAAATCAGACTACTATATCTTAAAACTCTTTCCGTGCCGTCACAAGAAAAGCACAGCCCTCCGCAAGCAATCGGCAAATTACAATGCAATTTATAATCCGACAAATGAGGGGTTAACCAGTTGACGAAGCGGTTCGATAATTTCGAGACGTGGTCCCAGGGTGGCGATGGCGTACACGAGGATTGCGAGAGTAGGAAGGCGGCGAGGGGGTACGAGAGACCAGTGATAGTGAGATAGATTGGGGATTGCGGCGCACCATTTACCCGTTAACGCGATATGCCCTCAGCTTGGAAACGTGGACGTAGCTATCATGAGTATCCGAGGACGAAGAGCCGGTGCGGAGTGTCAGGGTGCACTTTGACGAAGGCGGAGCTAGAGGCTGAAGTATCTGCTAGCAAGAGAGACACAGAGAAGACTGCCTCTGGCTTTACCTACCTCGCATCTACCTAACCTCTGTATAACGTGGTATATAGATATAGATAGCATAACCAGCCCTCTGACCCACGGTTAACTAGGCTAACCGGCCAGGGATTACACCGTTCACACCCCGATTGCGTCAAATCAATTCTCGTTTCGTTGAAGCCCACCAAGCCAACCAACAGCTCATCGACTAGGTATCCTTCCCTCCCATCTTCTTGCCAATCCCGGTTTTACTCGCCGTCAGGAACACGTGTTCCCAAGATCTGCCGATGATTGGCGTCGCAAACTCAAAACAAGCCAACTGTCGGATATATCCTCCAGCTAGACGGAAACGGTTGACTTTCAGAATTTCCTCAGGAACCTCCCTCGACGTCTATTACCATCGGAATGTCTTCATATACATCTATACCGTCTCATAGAAACCCTTATACTGTCGTTCAATACTCCTTTCCTTGTCCCTCTGCTCGTCCCCATTCGCTGTATAATCTAGTGCCTCGTTAAAACCTTCAAGATATTCTGCTTCCTTCTTTATTTGACTTTTACGCCCAGCTACGTACGCGGCATTCTTACGGGTATAGTGTATCTCGCTTAGCCTCCATCCGTACCAAGTCGCGCGATACAGCAGTAAGCTAGCAGTTTACAACGCTAAGAAGCTTTTCCTTATTCGTTCGCCGGTGGCCGGACGAGCAAACGTTTGCAGATAGCATCAGAAAAGTGTAATATACACTGGTGGTGCGGAAAGCGGCGAAGAGGGGGACGGTTATGCCAAGTCCACAGCTAAACCCCACCATATGGATATAGCTTTTCTAACGACGCTTTTCTCCCGCAGATGCTCGACGTAAAGGAGGGCGGACGTGGGGTTTTTGTCTGTAGCAGTCCTGGACCGGATCCTTACACTTCTCAAGACCTCTACAATCCCGTCTACGAGGAGCTCAGTAACGGTAAGATATCAGTCGAGCATTACGTTCTTTATATTTATTCAATCTATTCTATTGCATTTGTATTCGCCATCTCATTTCGTGTTACGATTAGAGTCTCTCCGATAGTTCCATCCGCACGCGGTAATTTTAAAGTTTACCAATCCTCCTTCTAGATGAGAGTTATGTCTGAGGTCATTGAGAGGTAACCACCGACTTTCGGATATCCGGATCGTAGAAAAGTGGCTACTAATAGGTACGCGGCAATCACCGAGAACCCTTGACGGAACTAACACGGCGTTGAAGTGATCATTTTTGATCTTCCCAGTTTAACACACGCCAGCTTCGTTATACCTATTTTCCAGTCAGCTGTAGTTTCGCACGTTGCTCACTCTATTCCCATAGTCTGTTTGTTATGTTTATTATCCACTCTCGATGTGCACTCACGATACGTAATGTCTTTGATAAGCTACGACTTGACTCTCCTATCGGTCAATTGTTAATTGGTACAGGCTAACCAAGGATCGTGATGCAAGTCCAACCCAATCGAATAGTAAGCCGGGACAAGCTCGCACGATCGATACTATAAATGAAATTAATTGAATGATTGATATTAAATATGAATGTAGTCGGAATCTATTCGTCGAGTGGACATTGCCAGTGGATTACTACCAGGTGTTTAGCCGATGAATTGCTTCAGAGTGCATTAAAACAATTAACGGCATCTATCACGAGAACCTTGTCCAGGATGAATAATATCCCTTTTATCGATGCGAGTCTCGACCGCTTCTCCCTGATATTTGCCAGTGCTATCGGTCTGACGATCTTTGGCCATTTCGACATCTGATGGATATATCTATTGACGTACTACAGGAGATCATCCGGAGACAGACGAAGAGAACGAACTCAATGCCAGGAATCGTTTGCATCATCATCATCATCTATCGACCTCCAAACCGGCCAGTGAGGATGAATTTGCCGAGGATGAACTCTCGGTTGGCGAACCTTCTGAAGCCAGGATGCTCACGTCCACGGCACCAGCCTGGGGAACCTGTCCGGCTGCTGCGAGGCCACCCAGAGAACGCAGAGGCAGGAGTCCCAAGAGTTTGGATAGACGTAGAAGAGACAAGAGTCATGATGTTGGCGAGTTTCACGAAGGAATGCTACTCGACGCGTTGCTTCAACTTTATCCAAGTGTTGCGGGTGAGATATTCTAGTTTTTTTTTTTTTTTTGGTTTTCAAGGGAGAGATGAGCCTGCGGTTAGGGTTTCGATTTCATATTGGAAACTTGAGTAGTGCTGCTTCTTTGGATAACTCAGTTACATTTATACTTGACGATCTGGTTGCGTTGTACAATTGATTTCAAAGTAATCTGGACGCCGATAGTTTAATTCCGAAGTTAAAAGAATCCTGTTCTTGTATGATTTCAGGTGTGGCTGGAGCAAGAGCAATGAACAACCAGCGACAACAGTCCGTCCCGTCCGTCGCTCACAGGTTACCATATTTTGTACCGCCAATGCCTGCGGCACAGGCTCTCAGGGTCGAGGAGAATCCTTACGAGAGTGTGCCAGTCCTGGGCCCGCTGCATCATTACTCCACTCAGGGAAGAAGCAACAAAGACAAGTCTCGCAAAGGCGACAAGTACAAGTACAACAATTACGGGCCAGAGTACTATGGCCTTCAAAGTCAGGATAACGTACCTGTTTATACGCAAGTCGGTGGAGAGTACTCGGATACCTATTCTCAACCTAACGATAGACTCTACACCGAGGACAAGTACTCTCAGCCGGTGTACTACACGCCCAGGGATCCGGACCAGATATCCTCGGGTAGACTCTATCAAGGACAACCTGATAGCAGTTTTGGAAGTGACAGCGGCTACAGTCATCACACTACTGGGACAACGGGCACAACTGGTACTCGGGGTAGTAACTCCAGGGCGAATCACAGAAAGGACAAACATCGGAATTCACATCATTCTCATCATTCAGCTGATTATATTGTGTCCTAAGCAATAGCATGGTTCAAAGGATATTCGGTTCCTGGTTCGTGTCTTTGGATATCTCGTTGTGCGAGCACCAGGAAAAACCGCTGCGAGTGAGAAGTGGTTTCCTAGGGGTCTCAAGAAGCCACGAGACTGTATCCTTAGCCGTTGGACTGAAATGCTAGTGAAAAACTCGAGATACAGAAGAGAAAAGAAATATTCACTGTACTTGTACAATAGAAAGAAAGGAAAAAAAAAGAAGTCTAAAATCCGTGATTTACGGTAGGCAATAGGAAACGAAGACTAACGTAGTGATCAGGAACGTGATCTCTTAGTGATTTATAAACAGTATAAGACTATTTAACAAATTGTAATCCAATGAGACTCAGGCTCACACCAAAGGACGCTAAATATTTTAATTTAGCCTAATCGTTTGTAATTTAACAGTAGTGGATGTAGTCGCGATCGCAAGGGCGGCTGTGAAATGTATCGGTAAAACCCGAAGGGTATTGTCGCGACCGCAGGACCTTCGAGAAACTTATAAAATATTAATCCAAATCGAAATTTCATCCAGGCGGAATTTGATGATTTTCGAGGAAACGCTTTACTCTTAATATTCATGTACCGAAATGCTAGAAAAGTCGAGCAATCAACTCCAACTTCTTTTTTTCTATCCATCAAGTAGTCGCTCTATATCCGTCCCGTTTTTTTTTGATGATACAGGGCCAACCTTTTTTCACAGAATCTGTTCAAAAAATTCTGTCTGACTTTCACATTTATAATTATACCCAACAGTGCTATATGTATTTTGACATTTTAATGCACAACGCAAAAGCCACGACGACAGAGTACCACGCCAGCGTTAGAACGACAATGCACGTGGGTACATTGTGCTCCAATGGCGCTTTTTCGCTGAATTTCTATTCCGTTAAGAGAGAAAAAAAGCAAGTATTCTCTTTCCCGCTCTATTCTCTCCTAAAAAGCTTTTCTCAGTCGTCTCACATTTATTCACGTTTCACTGCTAAAGAGAAACATTTGCTTGTTATTATGCGAGGCGCTACACGGTTACTTATATTTTCCTGGTCCCGTTCCATCCCGCTGAGGAAACACATAGCGCACTATTAAAAATTCGATATGGATTTAACTTACGGCGATTCGTCAGTAACGATATCTCGACTGAAATGCCTCTTCCTCTTTCTTCGCCCTATTTCGCAAGGGTGATTCGGCAAGTGGCGCGTGTACATTTTCAGGGGCTCTTCGAGCATCACCCAGGTAGAGACCAATAAAAGGAATTCGTACTAGACTGTACAGTTACTAGAATTCTAGGCAATGCGCGGCCCGTGTACATAAAATCTCCTCCCGTATAGCATAGCTGTACCATATCGTTATTAAAAATAATCGAAGCATTAAATTTAATATATAATTTTTAAATTATTTGTAACAATGGCGTTGTATTACTATAGACACAATTTAAACTAATTTCATTAACGGAAACGAAGAGGCTATCGGTTTTAGGCATTCGAGAATCTTCCTTATTTCGTCAAAGGTTACGGGATACCCGTGAACTCCGTTACAATTAATTTGCCTCTTTGTTTCCGTCAAGTACTTCTCTTTGACTATCTTCAGTATTGTACACTTTCTAGCCACGGTAGTTCGAATACCTCACGAGAGATGCTCTGTTGTATATATAATTTTATATTGTATACCCAAGAGTTGGGTATGTAGGTACGTAAAATAGGATCTAAATGAAAGAAAAGGAAGTAAAATCTGCACGCGAGCGTCCCAACACCCTTTGTCCGTCCTTACATGTCAAACAGCCACCTGCCAGGTCATCGGCAGGTAATACTTCTTCTCTTTGGCTATACCTTTTCGTTTGTTACTTTTAAGATATAATTCGTAAAAAATCATATTCTTACGATCAATGAAGAAAGGCGAACAGAGGGTAGTCCGAATCTCAATCGCAGATTTGAAATGTGAATTAAGGATGGGATTGTACTTATCATACATAAGATATACGACAAGTCGATCGAAATGCATTGAATCAAAGAATGCATTAACCCGATCAGACTGCGCGTGCGCGAGTGCTGCTTCGCTCGCGATAATTAAGAGTGAATAAGACACGAGATACACAGAAACAAAAAAAAACGCTTTTGTACCTTTTTGCGTCCATGTTAGTCGAAACGTACGTTTGGAGAATCGTTTTTTTATAATGCCCGCGAGTCCCCTAAGTTATTCTTATTTATACATATGATGAATATATATAAATACTATAAGTATCCCAGCATATGTGTAATCGATTCCTACATAGTTTTCGCAATTGCAAATTGTTATATTGAATATTATTGAATGGCGCATCAACGCCAATGAAGTCCCGCGACTCGTTACAGTTGATTTGTAAAATCATGTTTTCATTTTTTTTTTTTTTCTTCCTAATCACGATTCCTTCGTTATGACGGAGAGAAATACACGAGAGTGAGTTTTTTTATATAATGAAATTTTTTATTTATTACGGCCATAGGTGTTACACGCGCGACGTTGTTGCTCGCGACGAGGACCTATCGGCGTGTCACGATTCCCGCATTTAGCGCTAATTTTAGATAGCGAACGACACACAATATAATAGGCACTAGAGTACCTCGGTAACAGTAGCGCTCTTGAAAGTTAGCTTGCACGGGCGTTCTCTCCTTTGCCATCGTATCTTTTGTAAGGTAACTTCGTGAGAGTCAATAAAAGGGGAAACAAGAAAATACTTAAACACGAAAGACAAAAGCATGCGAACAATTTGAAATTAAACGAGAAATGGACCAAAGGTATGGGAGGTGGAGAACAAAAGAAAATATGTGCAAAGAGTTCGGAACAAAGGACTAAAGACGAGAGAGGGACTATTGATTTATGATGGAAAGGAAGAACACCAGCTCGCAGAACAGGGTAACTAGTTCTAACATCTATCTCTAGATCACTTAAATCTAAATCACTCGATCACCTGACGGGTATCACCTAACCTAACTTAAACACTATCACACCTTCGTACTAATAAACAATTTACTATTCAATTTCATCATTGTCTTATCACTCGTGTCACCTAAAAATCCTATGTAATATCGATCTGTCTAAGAAATCTACCCCTATTTTATTATTTAGGAACGACATGGCTGCTGATGGGAATTCAAAGAATTTTCATCCTGGAGTTGATTGGCGGAAATCCGCAATATACGTGCATTTCTATCCTGGTAAATGATCCTGCCTATTTATTAGACTGAAATTGAATGGGATCCAAGCCGAAACTGGGGTTTCCAAAAATAACAAAAATCTAATTACGTATTGTGGCGTAGCGAGGAGGACGCGCAGAGAGCCATGGCGGTTGGGAAGATTTGGGGTGTTGTAACGGACAGCACCATCCATCATAATACCGGAGCCTCTTTCACCCCTTTTGGTGGGAATCGAGCGAGCCGCTACCACGAGAACGGGAATGCGCGAGGGATGCAAAGAAAGCCGAGTAAGCAGACGCCAGAAGGGAACCAGGGACTGAACTTTCACTTCAGAGCCAGGGTCTAACTAATTAGCCACAAAATAACCAGAGGTGAAAACCCTGGACCCTCTTCGCTCTACTTCCGCCTAGTCAACCTGCTCCCCGTACTCTCCCTGGTCGATGGCTTTCTTACCACCCTTGCTTCTCTTCCCTTGCAGACGCTTTCGCGACTTTTTATATATTCAAGATCGGTTTTGATCTTCATAACAATTGAATCGACATCGAAGAATCGCTTCCGAGTAGTCTTTTTCTCATAATGAGTTTTCTCTTTTGATCATTCCGGGCGCTTGGCAACAGAATATCCGGAAGCACCACTCCACGATTGATATTGAAGCAGCCTCGCAAAAGAGGCGGACAAAAATTTAATTAAACCCGGAGTAATGAGAATATCAGAAAATCAGCACAACGGAATTACAATACAATAGACTTCAGCAGTTTCCGTTTCCGGTTGCCTGGTTTATTCTTCGCAAATGACCAAAGTGGTTTCGCTCTTTTTTTTTTGAAATACCATTAGACAACAAGGGACTGGTCGAAAACAAGAGTAAATCGAGTCAAAAATAGGGGCTGGTACGAATGAGGCCGAGGATATCGGTAACTGCGAGAGCAGCATGACTGGGCGTTCGTTATGATCGATATTAATGAAAATTGAAAACAATAGCCGACTACACGAGTTTCGCATTAAGAACCGTTGTTATTCCCTTGCAGTAAATTATGCTTCTCATTGTGATTGATTGTTCGTGGTAAAATCGGCGAATCTCGGATGTGTAGGCGACGGTTGTTAATTGCGTATGGAGGGTATCGAGAAACGGCCTCCGTGGCACGAGCCTTTTCTTCCCTAGAAAACACCTCGTTAGTTCCTCCCTACTTGCTTTACCAGTAACTCGCTCTCTCGCAAGTCACTAATGAAATAACGTTGAGCCCACTTAAGTTCACTACAATAATAATTACAGGAAATCGCATTGACAGTCGCTCACGGGTTAGTCCGTGATAAGGCAATTTTTCGAAATGATTCGAGGTTAGAGAAAATACGAAAAAAAAATGAAGAAAAAGATTAAAAAAGAGAAAATAGAGGATACTACATAAGCTTCGGATAAAAAGTACAAAGGGCATGAGAAAAATAAGAGAGGCTGTTTATCGAAGAAAATATTACTCTGGTACAAGGAAAGGGTTAAGAAAGAACAATAGCAAAAAAAGAAATTTCTACCCTCTAGTAAGGTCGCACTGGGACAATTTTCATCTTGAGAGTTTCCAGATTTAAGAATGCACTCCTGCCCGCTATCAGCCCCATCGTTACCGCTATGGCCCAGTTCTTTTTATATTTTCTCTCTTTGCCTTTGGACTCGCGAGATTAGAGACGTTGCTGGAGATGAGTACAGGAGCACACGGGAGGCTGTGTGTCGTCTCGGCTGGTTAGAGAGAAATGAGAGAGAAAAAGGAGAGCCTGACAACAACAAGGATAAAAGCCGCACACTCTAATTGTGCACTGCTCGAGCAGCCCTGCTTGAGGGATTTTAAAAGAGCCCAGAGTTCCATACGCGACACCGCAGCCATGTTTCACTGGTATCCATCTCCTCACCTGGTTCACGTGCTTACTTCGTTATACAGGTTGCGCAATGACATGCTACCCAGACAAAGCTCAAACCTTTTTCGTGCAATAATCACTTCTTGAGGACCCTGACTTTCTTACAAGATGTATAAAAGAAAGTTGACTTTGATCTCATACTTTACTATTTTACATCAGCAGAATGAACTCTATCCTAACAAGCGTCAAATTGTCTCATCCTCCACTGACAGATACAGCTGTCACGATTGTGCAATTATAAGACGTTTTTAACCGGATGTTACAGAAATTTACAAAGTGAATAAAGCTCGAGACTTCCGGTGGTTCTGTGATGAAGTCATTCGTATATGCTATGGTACGTATATAGATATAGATAGTTTACCAGCCACGCCAATCCAACTTTTACGTAAATACAAGAGCGCTCGAACAAAAGCCAGGCGCTTGACAAAACGTGGATTCTACAACCGCAGTGCTAACTACTAGCTAATAATTAAATGCACCGGCTATCCTGAAGCCGTCGCTTAATCCTTTCGTTATTCGCAATGGCTATAACGTTGGCGTAGGTTATTTGTCGCTCGGCTACCAAGAGAATCACCGTTCGAATCGTTGAAAGGATATTCCCTGTGTGTGAAAAACTGAAAAAGACTCTTTCAAGAAGACGCGGTGTATACTATCTTAAAAAATATTTCAAGCTCTTGACGGTGCACACGCCTTAGAATTCCGGCAGTGTAGCAGAAATTATGTGAACCGTTCGTTCTATAGCCGCTTCGTGGTCCTGGGCTGTTTTTATTGGTACGGAAAGTGATGGTAATTAATAATGGTGAGGTACACCGTGTAGGGTATAAGGTACGTGGTGTGATTTATGGAGGCGTAATGAACCTTGTGCTCCGCTGCGGGAGTCTCGGCCAAGGGAATCAGGGAGCAACGCGAAACTACCCAGGCGTAGGGTGAACGAAGTAGTGGACGAGGGTGAGGATGAGGAAGAATTTGAGCAGGGCACGATTTCGTCTTCAGGTGCAATAACGTATGTCCGTCGAAGTAGGAGCCACAGCTGCTGAGGACGTCTTACGTCTAACGCAACACATAACGCAGCAAGGCGCCCGTATAGACATACAGCTATATCCCTTATATGCAATCACGCGAAAAAGGGGGAAATACGAAAATAAAAATTTTATCAAATAGAGATTGGATGCTGTGAAATTTTACCAGAAAAGAAAGACACGAGCAGGGACGTGCGCAAAAAAAAAAAATTTGCATTCGTAATTGATTTTTTGTTCAATGCCCCACAGGTAAATAATCGCAATGAATAAAATTGAAGCAGAGCAGAATTTCCTGGATGCACGATACCAAAGCACGTACCTATGAGCACATTTTTAATGTTAGGTTAGGTTACGCGAAAAATCCTTGGCTCAAGTAAAATTTATGCCAGGCTGACCAAATGGCTCGACTTCGATATTCATGGACGGGAGTATATGCATCCTGAGCTTCACTGCTTTATATTCCATGGCCGAGCAGCTCATAGTTATACGTATCATATATTCTTCGAAGAACCCGTTCAAACATTCAAGGAAATGGAGAGAGAAGGTAGTCGAGCTTCCCTTAGGTCTACAGTAGATAGAGCCTGTATGCATATTGCTCAACGAAAGTATTTATTCGTATCTATCTTCCGGCTACTGGTAACTTACGATAATACGTCTACCAAGCGCTGGTACTTACCTAACGCAAAGGTAATACCGATCGATCGGTCTGGTTTCTCCACACGGAAACGTTTACCTACCCGTCCACTTTCAGCGTCCCAGCTATTTCTTTTCGGGCTGAATAATCTCCAGTGAGGTTATACAGCGATGATACTAGGGCTGCCTGACCTCATTTGCAAAGCATTAACTAACGATGAAACAGACCAAAGGATAATACCAGTAGATACCCAAACCCGGTATAAACGATATATATGTATATGTATATTCTAATTTACATTTTACTACGATTTAGGAAAATAGTTATTCACCGTGTAAACCCCTCACAGTAACATTAACCAAGCTTATATATATGATTTTTTTAACGTACCAGGTAATTGTACTACGGTTCTTGTCTTTTTCTACGCCCGGATATTTAATTTGAAAAAATTTACAAAATTGCCTAGTCTGGTTCCCGCACCTAGTCCGACCCGATTCATTTTCATTTCTACCACCGACCCACGTACAGCTGTACAAGCCTGGAATTGTTCTCTCAACGATAAAACGAAAGAAGTGGACCGATCACGTGAAACGCCAGAGGTGACCAATGTTCGTTGGCGATCGACAATTTGACTGTGCTGTAAGTATAGAATGGGAACTGTAATCCAAAGGCCACTTAGTCTGTTTCTGCGATATCGATGCTCTACTGGACAAAGGGGTGGTCGGTGCTCATTTACTTAATTGCGTCTATTAGTCGACGGCCAATGGTCAGTCCGACAGGCCGTACAGGGGGAAGGCGACGGGTAAGGGGTAGAGGCAGTACTTCCCATTGTGCAAATTATCATTCGTGGCCGTAACGACTCTGAAAGAAGAATAAAAGTGCAGAGATCGGTGCGGTGAGAATGCGCCAGCACGGTATGTGACGTGCCGGTGAGTATCGCGACAAAGCGGAGCCGCACGCATTCCCGCTACCCTCGTATCCTGGAGTTTCGTTCGATCTTCGGATATACGCCGCAGCCTTTGTCACGGAACTTTACGGGGGATAATATAAGGATATAACATTAAAAAGCTCTCATGGCTTTCACCAAAGTTGCACGGCGAATGAATAGACACGATGAAAAATATTTCGAGTTACGCTTCTCTTTATATATATATATTTTTTTTTATTTTTATTCAAGAGCGGTTCCATCAAAATGCATTGTTATACAGGTCCAGGAATAATTAACAAAATGTGGCCAGCCGGCGGCCCAACGGGTATTGCGAACGATTGTCGCTGAAACGCAGTTTTCACCAGTAACGCCGCCAGTGGAAATAAAGAAATAATCGCGGGTTATTATTTATACGTGAGCAGCCGCGTTGTACAACATTTCCGACAGCGCGGTAAAACAATGGAGGACGGTTGAAGCTAACGAGAGACCCGAAATAAATGGACTTCTAGCGTTATCGATCGAGATATGTATTATTACGAATTTTCCAATGGAAGATCGTCAAATGAGGATTAAATATATTTATTAAACTTTAAATAAAGAGTCTCACCTCTGTAAGCCCGATCGATATAGCTGACTTTAAATTCAGCTTGTGCTTAGCGATGAATGAAGATTTTAAATGACTGGCGGCTCATCTCTTGAAAGCGAAATAACTGTCGTGAGAGTGGCGGGGTCAGAAGAAAAAAAATTGCGCACTTGTACCGTTATGAATCGCTCTCAATGTAAGCTATTCGGATGTGCACATTTATGTATGCAGCCAGCACCGCAGGTGAACACTACGTGCAATATAACCGGTGACCAAAATAGAGTATCATGGATCCACTCTAATTGCTTCCTCGTTTATTATTCCATTAAGTACTTTAGTCTCACCACTCCGTAGAACAGTGTCAAGTTATGTACGACGTGAATTATTCAGCGGGGGAATGTAGCTTTAATGACCATATATGCGCAGATTTACTCAAACTTCATTGTTGCCACTGTTCGTAACGAGCGAAATATGCCATTTGGTTGCATCCATAACAATTTCTTCTTATAATGATTCCATCTCGTGAAATGAACCATTTCGGTCGCTGCATTAAACTACAATCCTTTTGTTACGTGCGAATCATTATTGATAATTACCGGTCTGTGCTTCGTGGCTTTTTTTATGATTTAGCGCGCAATTCGTGAAAAACTTCCGGATTCTCTACATTTAAGAAGAGGCATTTGAAGATGTCGTTATAAAAATTTGAATAGTATTCGCAGGCTCTCTTGCAGTCCGGTGAAAAATTCACTTCCAAAAGAACTGGTTGTATTTCTTCGTTCTTCCATTCCAGCATTAGGTCAACTGCGTAAACTGCTCTACTTTGAGGATTATGCGCTATTCCCTTTGGCGGTTCCGCAGCAATGGCGGCCTCGAAAACATCTCTTAACATTTCAAAAATCTTTGGTTCTGTGGATTCTTTCCATGAGAAATTGGGATATTGCTTTTCCCATTCTTGAATGAAATCCACACACTTTATGTGACAGAGCGGAGTACCTTCCGCGTAATTCATTACTGTAAAATGTTGTTCGTAAACGTCGAAGTTATTTAACGCGAATTCCTTGTTTGCAAATCTTAGAAAAAAATTTGAGTAAGCGTAGACTTTTAATGGTTTTATGGATTTTAATAGCACGATGTATCTGACATCGAATTTGACTTTGCCTATGTCTGATCTTGTGTACAGGACTGGATTAGATATATATTTTTGAACAATCTTTGGTCCTGTGCTAGGTAATCTTAATATGTAAAATAAGTTATTAGTAACATGGGTGTCTAATCCTCTTGCTAGATTCCATGGTTTACATATCCAATGATTCTCCAAACCTTTGGATTCTCTTTGTTGGTAATAAGAGACAAATTTTACTAGCTCCGTAACTAAATTAAATGTTGTTGGCACCCAAGATGGATATGTTTCTAATGTTTCTGTATCGTACTGTCTGTCCATTGCTTTTCTTCTGCATATAATGGACAGCAAATCTTTTATTGTCAAGACATTCTCAAATGGAAATTGGTTTATAAAAACATGAGGGGAATTAATACTCAGTTCATTGTAATCTTTGAAATGGCGTGTCAACCACAGAATATCCGCGTCCTGTGCGTTATTGACAATTTCAAATTCAGAATCTGTAAGATATTCATTAACGAATACATACTGTGAAAATACTTTCAGTTTTACTCCGGGTGGACGACGATAACTTTCTACGTCTATTGCCTCAGGTAAGGTTTCTTTGATATGACCTGCTAAAAAATAGCTTTCATCTGGTTCGGTTCGAACGAAACTCTCGTCGATGAAAGAACTGTCTTTCCATGGTAAAAGTAGAGCTCTTTTCTTCTCAGGATCATTTGTTTGACCTTCTACAAAGTCCCTGGTAACTTCTTCTTCGTATTTTACATCTTTTATAAGAAATAAAAGGGTGTATGTAACTCCTTCTGGTATATAGAAGAAAGGTATTGCTCTAAAGTTTGGTTCATCACTGTGATTTATTGCCGAACCCAATTCATCCATGATATACCAAATTGGCATTCGATCCTCTATTGTTGCAGCATTTCCTAAGCTGAACGACTGGTTATATCTCCACATTTCGAAAAGTACAAATTCCATTTTCTCATCTTCAGCCCTGTCACTGTCAAAACCCATGAGATTACACATACGTTCTAAGAGTCCTGGAACTTGAGACAAATGTTGCCTCGCATTATTCGCATCATAGGTCCAAGCATGATCCACCAAATAAATATTATTTGGATCTTGAGCAGAAATTCCATTTTCTACTGAGACTAGCAATGTCCATATAGGATCTGTTGGATTTCTTTCAGAATCTTCATAGTCAATTCGTGCGAGTTGAAAAATAAGACCAGAATCAAAAACCTGGCCACTTAATTTCTTAAATAATGTCTCCCAAAATATTTTGGGAACTCCTGATGAGTGAAGCTGTGGTTGATGAATTTGTAGGAATTGATGATAAAGTCCAATACCATCCATACTGTACAATTATTTTCTGTAATAACAAGATAAGATTCCTCGATATCGTTTTATTAGACGTATGAAATGCGAAGCGAAATCAAATCAGAATAAGTATAAAACAATTCTTTATCATGCACAATTTTACAAAAGACAAATGACACATACAGTAGCTTTATTTTGTTAAAAGGCAATACAAAGACATTATATTCGTGCTAAAATTCGTACCTTAGAATTAATTAACTACAATTAAATTTTAATCATCAACTCGTATTCGCTCAATACTTTAGGTTAACTTAAATCCAACCGAACACGTGCATTAAACTTTATATCAGATTCATACGGTCGTTAAACGTCAAGTGAGCAGCACCATTTGGCATTTATAAAGGCTCTATCACATTCTTCAAAGTGCGTTCGAGCAGCGTTCCGACCAATGGTACAACGCGTTCATAGGAACTCATGTTGAGTACCATTATTTCTTAAGAATCCTTTCTAACAGATTATTGGTTAGCTCTAAAAGAAAGTTTACACAATGTCCAACCGCAGACCCAGCATCAATACTACAATTTTAGTATATGTATAAATTTATAGTACAAATTAGGAATAGTATTCCAGGCACATAAATACTCTAGAACGAACAGATTTAGGGCCGGTTCCACAAACACGGTTTATCGTTTAAACTTCTTTTATCTTCAAAATACAAATTTCTGATTGGCTCGTAGCGGAGATAAACCGAGTTTAAACAATAAACCGTGTTTGTGGAACCGGCCCTTATTAAGACTCGATTTAACTTAACTGCGCAATTAATATATTAAACTTGTGTTGGACAAATCGGGCCTAAGCTCTAACAGAATCAAGGTTTTTTTCAAAATAACAATTGTGAAAAACTTAAAATTAGTCTAAACACACTTAAATTGATCTAAAAAATAAGTAAATAAATATTTTTTCGTATTTGTATTAGTAATTTTAACAATTAATTAAATGTTAGGTGAGAAGGTAATCGGATTTTACCGGATATTGGTTCACATGTTAGTCACAATGGTCGCCTGAAGCCTTCCTATTGCCGCTTCTGTCGACACGAAGCCGGGTTGAAATAATAATCAGGTATGTTTTAATGTTAATTATTTACAAGAGATTTTTCATAGGTCACACCGAGGTAAAAAATTGGGTTTCAAAATTATTTTGATTATAGTATTATCAAGATTTGTAAATCTATTATTACCTATTTCTTTATGAGAAAGTAATATACTTCAATGAGTCTAGACCGCGCGCTATAGAACTACACGTGGGGTTTTAATGCGATAGTAATTTCAAACTGTTCCTTAATATATGAAATAATACATTCATTACAAATCATTAAAATTTTTACGTGCAGTTTAGAAAACAGCATTGATAGACATATTTTTTTTTATATATATAACGACATAGGTGTGAGCAAATTTTGAATAGAATTTTTTTTCTTTTATAGTTTTTCAGAATACGTTCCGTTAAAACCGTAAGAATGACCAAGGTGAAATCCAGTACGAAAAAAGAGCCCAATACGCCGAAGGGAAATATCAAAAGTATTAAAGAACCAGTTATTGGTAAAAATAAAACGCCAAAATTCAAGAATACACCTACAGGCAAAGTAGCTCTGATCAATGGCTCTACTCCTAAAGGCGATGGAAAGAAGAATTCATCAAAGATATCTGCACAAAATGGTAAAGGGCAGAGTCCTCAAAATAAACAAAACAATTCCAACGGTAAGCAGAATTCACCAAAGAATAAGAAGAAACTGACTGTACAAGCACAGAAATCACCTGGTGACAAACAGAATATTAAGAAAAGTGGTTTAAATCTTGAAAGTGAAAATGATTCTGATTCTGATATAAATGAGGGAATTACCATCAAGGAAGAAGTTAGTGGTATTGAAGACCATGATGAGAGCGATGAAGAAGACGATGATGATGAAGATAAACCTGGGCTGACTGATATTCTAGGAGATAGTTTGGCTAATGAATCAGATGAAGATGATGATGATTTTGAAGAGGATGATGATGAGGATGAGAATGACGACGCGTTAGATACAAAACATAAAGGAGTGAAAATGTTTAAGGGGTTGAAAACACAACAGATTGCAGAGACGATTGAGAGCGATAAGGATGGCGAAGAGGACAATGATAATGATGATGACGAAGATGATGATGATGATGATGATGATGATGATGATGATGATGATGATGATGATGATGATGACGACGACGAGGAAGAAGAAGTAGAGTCAGGTCCAGGACTCAAGGTATTGTTAGGAAATAGTCTTGCTGATGATGATGATGATGACGACTTTGATGAAAATGATGAGGATGATGATGATGAAGACATTACTGATGAAGATGAGGAAGAAGAAGAAGCTGCTTCCCCAGCTAAGAAACAGAAACAATCTCCAACAATTATAAAGAAGAAGGTACCAGAGGATAGCATTGACGATGATGACGACGATGATGAAGAAGAGGATGAAGATGAGGGTGAGGGTGAAGGTGAAGGTGAAGATGAGGATGTTGATACGCCTCGGCTAACAAAAGAAGAAATAGAGGAACGTAACAAAAGAAGTATATATATTGGCAATGTTCCAAAAGATGTAACAACAAATGAAATTAAAAAAGTTTTTAGTAAATATGGACCAATAGAAACTATTCGCGTCCGAGGTGCTATACCAGAAAATCCAAAAATGTCATTTAAAGGAGCTGCCATAACAAAGAAAATTCATCCAAAAGTTTCTACTATTCACATGTTTATATTGTTCAAGTCGGAAGAAAGTGTACAGAAGGCTTTGGAAATGAATGGAAAACAGTTAAACGGCAATTTTTTGAGGGTAGATATATGCAGAACAGTCAAAGATGGTTTATATGATACAAAAAAGGCTGTATTCGTAGGGAATCTACCATTTGGTAAGTCTTGAAATGACAATACACATAATGTGAAATATTAATGCTAAAAGTAAATTATCAACTATGTGTGATTTTAATGTTTGTTTCAGATGCTAACGATAATATGATATGGACGCACTTTGCGGACTGTGGCAAAATTACCTCCGTGCGTGTTGTAAAGGATAAACAAACCGGTGTTGGTCGTGGTTTTGGTTACATTAATTTTGAGACTCCTGACGACGTAACCCTTGCTTTGAAATTAGACGGTTCAAAGATTGGAAACCGTGAAATCAGAGTAAAATTGTATGAGAAAAGGGCACCCAACAAGAACTGGCAAAATAAAGGAGGCAAAAGGCAGTTTCAGGGTAAAAGACAATATGGTGGATCTCCTAAGAAATTTAAAAATGATTCGGGCGACAGTAACCAGTCTAGCCCAAATGACCGACGTAAAGCAGGACAGCGGTCTCAGGGTGAACAACAAAGACAAAACACTGAGGGAGGAAGTCCTCGTGGAAAAGGCCGTGCTTCATTTCAGGGACAAAAAAGTGATGTAAAAAAAGTGTCGCAAAAAGGCAAATTTGAGAAGAAGAAGAAGATCATGGCTGCCAAATTAACGTCCAAACCGAAAAAGCCAATGGCGAATTAATGTTAGCAAGGGTTTCTGTTATTTAACCTTTCATATGTTCACCATCTCTTATTTGTTATATCATTTTGAGGCATCTGAACCTTCCATGTACTCTTTATCTTACAGCGATTTAAAGTATAACGTAATTTTATTTGTATCATTTCCATTAAAAATGTTTACATATGTGTCTGCAGTAAGTGTGAATGCTTTGATGGAATGTATATAAATGTGTCAGTGAGTGGATGGTATGCGACATGTATTTTTCAAATACAAATTTTAGAAGTCAAGAATACCTCTTCTTTTCTTTAATGTACATATAATACCTAAATGTTCTCACTTTGTGCCAAACTTGTTATCTTATTATGCAATTGCAGAGGAAATTGCTTTACATTATTAAATGCACATTCTTTACAAAATCGTTTAGTATAAAAAATGCTACATCCTAAACATACGGATTTGTTACATACACTACAGTCACCACCAAGAACCAAAACTTCTCCTCTGTTTGGTAAACTAAAAGGGTCTTTCATTATATAACAGTTTTCGGAATAACATATCTGCTTTGAGAAGGGAGGTTGCGATCCCTTATAATCGAAATGTTCATTTAAATGACAGAAAAAACACTTGAAAGTTCCACCAGGATCCTTTTTGTCATCTGCTACTGTAGTGCTTGAAGAATTCTGATTCTTGGAACCACCACGTGTGTCTTGCGACGTACTAGCCTCCTTGTCCATCCTAAAGGATAAATAAAAATTTTGAAAATAAAAATATAATTGAAATTTTGCTTTTATATAATAATTTATTATTACAAGCATACAACAGAAATTACTAAATTTTCTATTGACATCTATGATACAAAATCACAGTGCATTCTATTACGAATTGAATTTACAACGTTTCTTAACTATCTGCTGAGATCTTTTCGTTACGGAGTTCTTGTGCCCACCAAAGTGGTCTTATAACTTTCAAAGTAACGTCCGAAATTATGAGAGTTTTGGCATTTCGAGCTTCTGCTATTCGTATCAATCCTAAACCAAATGTCTTCTCCCTTCCTCTGAACTTTCCAACAACTCTGCCAGTTTCATCATAAATTTTCTCATCATACTCCAAAGTTTTACATGGAATTTGATCAAATATTATAGGCATTAGACGCTTTCGAACAACACCTGTATGATGTGTTCTAGCTGTCAGCTCCTGACCAATATAACATCCTTTATGGAAACTTATGCCATGTAAATAGTCACAATTTATTTCCAGAGGAAATGGTTTGCCTGGAGGTAAGTCATCTATACCTTCTCCTATACCTAGTTTATATCGAAAAGCTTTATAGTTCATAAGATTCTCATTATTGGTTGCAACAGGTCCCAAGTGTTTGATAATTTCATCTTTGCTTACATTTGATTCTGTTAATATTCTCAAACCTAAATCAAATAGTCTTGGATCTTCGTATAGTCTAATATTATCAATCTGTTTACTTGATCTTCTGTTCAATGTGCCACATGGAAGTATTCGGCCCTCCAGTTGCGGTTTACCATATTCACTTATATTGTTTTTATCAGTCGGATTTAAACAGGAATCAAATGCAACCCATATTTTCATGGTATCTTCAAGAGAATCTATATCTACTTTTCGTCGTACTTTAAACATCTTCAAATGCTTTTGTAGCTGGCTTACAATTTGTGAGTCACACTCAATATAATAAACTTCATTTTCTTCCCCTCTATATATGATTGAATCATACATAACTCTACCTTTTATATTTAGAAAGAGAGCGTACATATTTGCAGCCCCTTCTTCAAAATGTCGCATATCATTTGTGATCAATCCTTGTAAAAACTCTGAGACTTTAGAGCCTGCTACTCTTACTAAACTTCGATTCTCAAGGCATTCCAATACTCGTGAAGTTGATTGCATAGAATTATATCTCACTGCATTAATATCATACCAATGAATCCCAATAACATTGGTTCGTACAAGTGGATTCCTCAATAGACGAAGCATGTTCATACTAGATTTATTCATCATTTTCGTGTCAAACTCTTTTTTTACTATTTATGCATTTATTATTATTCTATAGTTCACATTATACATTCGATGACATTACACGTGTGCAACATGAGTGACTGAACATCCAACTAAAATAATTTGTATATTAATCTTGTAACCTCTCTTTCTCTCCAGAGCTTATGAGAAAATCAACGTTAAAATATATATTTAACAAATTAGGCTTACATTCTTCTTGTTATTATGTTCACCGAATCGTAATAGCAATCTTATACGTCAATAAATCATTTTACGTACTCATTTCAGCAATAATATATAAATCTTTAAAACATAGATATCTCTAGCCATTCACCAGAACGACTCACCCAGTATATACAGAAATATCTACTAGTCTTCTACTACTTATCTTCGGTAGATGCACTCTTCTCATTCAACAAGTTACCGATTGATGTAAATAAAAGCAGAAAAGTTAGTACCTAATGCACTCTATACCAAATATTTCAAAACAACTAAGGTACGATGCACTATATATCTAACAATTCGCCAACAATATTATATTGTATGTATGTACAACTTGCCTAAGAGAGAGTAGCATAAGCCAAGTATTCAACATCTTTACGACTTATATCACAAGGGTCCCAATTGTAACATAAAAGCACTCCTAAAGCATTGCTACATATTTCAAACCAATAGACGATTAAAAATCTCTTAGTACGTACCACATAGCTTTCAACAAGGCTAAGAAAACATAGTACCTCTACTCGTAATCAAATAGTCAGCAACTACCAACAGAATTTCGTTCTCCACATAATCCAAGAAGCATAGACGAAGAACAGCCGGACATAGAATAGACAAACGATATTCCTTATAAGGAATTGAAGCAACTTTTCGCAAGACATCAGCAAACCACTCGGGAAAGTCTGGTGAATCGGAGTCCGGGAACGAGTGCCGCTACCAGATGAGTTGAAGAAGGTGGTCAGGATGCTGAGGTGAAGGACAGAAAGTTATCTCATGCGGACGAGTTAGCAAAGTAGTGCCTGTGCGATGCTTGCCTGCCGACAAGGAGTAAACGGGACAAGAGAGAAGGCTGTGCGCGCGCATTCCGAGGCCGAGCGAGCGCGCGTTGCTTGTAAATGGTTGTGTTCTCTGAGAAGAGTCCGTGAGCCAGTGAACGAGTCAGTACTACTAGTGACTACAGTGTCTGGTGGGCCGACGGTCCGAGCGCATCGGTCGTGTTACGTGCTCCGTATTTTCTGACGTCCAGCAGAGTTGAGATCGGGACCCGCGGTTTGCTCGTGTTTCACCGCGAGATAAGGCACGGCTACTCTTGCGATAGCACGAGAAGCCTCCTGGTGTATGTTACGTGACGTTAGTTCGAAACTCCTCGAGAGTTGAGCTGTGCGCGTGCACGCACTGTAATTCGGAGACGACTGAGAACTATGAGTTCTCTAGACTGAAATCGGAACGAAAAGTTCGAAACGTTGTGCTTGATAGTTGGTTGCATTTAAAAGAGGAAGCTTGGAGACTGTTATAAAGTTACTGAAAAATTAATTGCCAAGATGTATTCAGACGGGCACGAAGTAGACGGCAGCTGGGTGCTGCGCGTTTTCGTGACGGATCTTCAGGTCGAAAGAAGTCTTCGTATCAAAGGAGAACTTCATATTGGAGGTGTCATGCTTCGTCTTGTTGAAGATCTTGGTAAGAATATTTTATTTATTGTATAGGTATATTGAATCTGGTGAAGACGGTGCACTTGTACCATGTTATGAATGTTCTATAGGAAACTGAAAAATAGGTAATTTTAAATTTTAGAATCTTGTTTCGATGATATGTCTACACTATTTATTTTTTTAACATTTGTCTATACGGTTCTCTCAGTTGAATGTATTTGGTAAACTGCGTGGGTTGCTTATGATGCAGCAACAAGTTGCGGGATCCGAACGTAGTAGGAAGGCAGGAGGCAAGATCGGTGCGCTTGGAGCTGGTGTAGCGCTCGAGAGTGGAAAAACTGGATGCCCGAACTAGTTTTGCCATGATGTGCGACTCCTTTATGCTAAGGAACTCTCGTCCCTTCGTTCCTGCGACACGTGAAACGATTCAATGCAAGAGTCTCACACAGTTAAACCTTATTTGTGCTTACTCCAAAACAATTTCATCATCAACATACAGACTAAGAGTGCAATTAGTTAAGCATCCGGTACGCCCTCGTATTCTCTTTAAAAGCAACCAAGAAAAAGTCAACGGCAAGATAAATTGATAGGACGAATAAAGTCGAGGCGATCGAGTCAGTTTGTTGAATTAGCCAATTTCAATTAATCGAGCCTGCAAGTCCCTGCGTTCCGTAGCGTGTACCAACGAGCAAGACTGACGCTAACGATTCGGGCTTAAAGGTTCTACAGAGAGTTTCAAAAACAAAAGAAAAATCCTGTGGCATGCATTCCAGATGTGAGGCGGGAGAATTTAAAACAGGATACGAACAGCCGATGCGACGGCCTTTAGCTGTCTTTAAAAGAATCCAAAGTTGGAGCAATTATCGCATAAATTGGTCATGAAATATGAAGTACATAGACTTTACGATCGTGTATACCCGGAGAAAATTCGTGGCGCGAAAGCCCGCACGAGCTCGCCGACTCAGTCCGTAGTACGGTTCTATTCTCGGCAATTGCGATAATAGTTTAAAATTAAACCTCAGCCATGCGTCCATACGAGCCGCGTAACCGGCTCGCTGTCACAGTGTGTATCCTCCGACATTTCAAGCTCGCCTTTTTATTTTGCTCGTAGGTACGGCATCGACACGATTATTTGTATATCTACGTCCGTGTTATGTATGCCCCGGGGTCGGCGTCTATTACCTATTAGTATATTTTCGGCGGTGCGCCGAAAAAGATATTCCTTTTCCTTGCTCAAGCTCATGGACGCTCGCCAACCATAGGTTTATTTTAGCATCGTGCCTCATCTATTTGACTTTCCAACTATGTATGGTGTTTTAAGGCGCTTGGCATTCTCTATGGGGAGCCGCCCGCCATACCCCACGAAAACACCCACCCGCTTTTACTCGCTCCAAGACACCACGTACATTCCTAACCGCTTGAAATCCTCAGGACGTGACCGCGCAACGTACCTCTTCGTTCCTGAACACATATGTACGGTTCTTTGATTTTCTTGTTTCTCCATTCTTATGTATATACGTATATAACTTTTTTTTACATATCACTTTCTCAACTGCCATACGAAGCTGCATACACGTACCAATGGTATTTTCGACAAATCCAGGCAACCTCGTTTCATATAATTACGCAAACGAAAGTAAATCTATAAATGCTGAAACCTGGAGACATTCACTCGTGTAGGCGGCTCGGCGATATTTCACAGCGACAAATCCAGAGACAGGATCACGCGACAAACCTCCTTTCGTTCTCGCTGGAAGAGGCTTTCCTGGTGAAAGGGCTTCCTTTGGTATATCGCATGCGATCATCCACGATAAGACCGTAATCCTTGCGTCTGTAATGTGACGCGTGATTAACTAGTCAATAATAACAGTAATATACTTGGCAACGATCGTTTCATAGAAACGTAATGACTTTCCCTTTTCGATAATTTCATACCGTCCACTCGCATTTACTATGGGTAGTCTCACTGTGACGTCGTCTTCGAAAGACATCCCATTTAGCAGTGTATACGGAGCAGAAGGCTTCTCCTCTTCAGCCAAATGATACGAGTTTAAAGATGAGATTTAATTTAACGCTTGATGCTGGCATTGTAGAGAGCGGATTTGTTGCCGTGAATTCCATTAGGTTTTCTATTCGAAATGTCAAAGAGAGTGAGAGAGATGGAAGATACTGAAGAGCAAGAATATCGAGACAGGTATAGTATCTGGCAGTATCTTTTGTGGGGTGGTCCCTTTGGGTTCTGACCTGACAGGTTACCTATACACAGGTGTCCCACAGTTCCTTCTGGCAGACTGTTCTGCCAATGATAAACATTTATGTAAATGCACGTCTTGGGGCTGTAAGGGAAACACGAGGGGCTTATTTTAAGAACTGAATGTTGCCGAGAAGAGCCGGGAAGTTTTGATGCAATTGGAAAATTACGTTGCCAAGAAGGAAACGACGGGGGATGCATTTATGATAGTTTCGACGCGACGTTGCACTAAGAGGAAACTCTGCACCGGACGCAACAGCTTATAAACGATACGCTTAAGCCCAATATAAATGCATTATTGTCTGAATTACTGAACAGTTGCACGGCTAGGGCAAGTTCGCATTATATGGTAATAAGTCCAGTGCGTTAACGTAACATTTATATTTATTAGGAAAAGTTGAAGCCTTGAATTGGATTTAGGATAAATGCCAGGTGCTAATTCAAGTAGTAAATTCGAAAAATTTGCACTCAATTCTGCAAATGACTATCGCTGTTTATTTATCGTGAAATCAATTGTGAAATTTGAAATTCCGGCCATTTCTATTTACTCGTACTGGTGTGTCGCAACGTTCACTTTGTTTGTCAATATCGTGGAAGTTACGCAAGAAAACAAGGATATTCGTATGGCCGTGTTCCTGAACGTATACGATGCTTTTGTTATATAACGTGACGATATAACTCGCGAAATTTTCAGTGGTTCTCAAATATTCACTTTATCGGATTAACGAAGTATTTCGTTTTTTGAGTGTAGCTCCTTTATTTAATGTACATAATTAAGCTGCGTTGATGTACCTAAGAAGTATGTATCACCAGGAGCAACCTGGTCTCATGTACCGTACGTCAGCAACTGGATGACAAGACCACATTCTTCTTACGTTACTTCTGCGAAATTCAGAAGACTCTTCGACTCCTCCAGCTCTACCAGATCTCCGCCCATTCGATTCTCTTCACCTACTGGCTACCATTCCTGCTGTAAACTTAGCTTGTTCAAATTTACCTGGAACCCTTCGCTACCCCATGGGAGCAAACAAGCATTAACCCCCCGAACCGAGAAAACACGGTTGCTGCGAAGAGGTGTTGTAGAAGGAATTCTTTTTTTTTTTTTTTTCAAAAACTCCTAAACCTCGAACGATTCTCGAAAAACTTCCAGGTTCTTGTCTCAGTGAAAAGTGACGTGACCTGCGGCGCAGGTGGCAATGTTTATAGACGGTTACGACACTAATAACCTGCATGTCTACTTGGTATACTGCAAGGAGGTGGACGAGGACACAGCTGAACTGCGTGGGTAGTGTCGGCTATGCGATCCGTGATTTTTGTGCATTCGCGAATAATAATTACGAGGGCGAACCCAGCGCTGCCTTACGAGCCACTTAACTTGAATTATCTACTCGGCTTACGTGGCGTCGGATTACTGGATGGTAATTTTATCCCTTGAGGATTAGGTACGTATATGTAGGTACGTAGAGGTACCTAGGTGCAGAGGTACACAAGCTACTTGACAGTGGCCTTGTCACAAAATTATGTCAATGGGATCATTTGACGCTATTGATGAAAACTGGTCCAGCGCTGCTATTCTCTGCCGATGGCGTCATCGCGCTTCACGAACGTGTTGGAAGTTCAAAATAATTTGATGTCTGAGATGATATTAAAAAATGAATATTTCATATCTTCGCTCACTTAACACCTATCCGCTGCTTTCCTCTGAGCGATGCCAGCTGGCGCTTCTAGGGGTAGCCTGGGCATTCTAGCGACGTCAGGGAAAGTGGTGGCTGTCGGTCGTGCCGAATCGCGAAGTCAGGTGTAGCGCGACAATTATATTTGCGCGCCGAATTTATTCCAGATGCCAGCACCTTCGTGTCCTCCCACTTATTGTAAATTTTCGTAGCTTCGCGAAGGGATAAGTCTTGCTCTTCCCATTTGCCTGTAGGCAGTGAATACGGAAGCAGCAGGTATTTATAGTAAAAATTATAGAAATCGCTTGTAAGGACGTTATTTTATTAGATTTGTTTTTCTATCACTCTCTTAGGTATTTGGGCCATTGTCCCGTGGTCAACGTAGGACTATTTTATTCGGCTTGGATTTTTATTAGAAGCAAATTACGTACTGGAAGCACACGAGGTGCTGGATATTGGAAGCTTCATGGCTACGGCTGGTTATCTCGATCACGTAAATACAAAAAATTGTCACCACGATTCTCTATGTTAATATATTTTTATATATAAGGTGCGTGCGTAGCGAAATTCAGTAATTTGTCTTAAACGGTATTTATATATATTAAATTCCTTTTATTATATAGCCGCATATCATTGATTATACGTTATCGCTCAAATTGTTCAAAGCTCGTATTCTGGTAGTGTTTTCTCTGTTACTGTGTTTTACCATAAATGTGTAATAGAAAAATAGTGTTATATTACAACACTCACTGAGGAATTAAAAGCATTTATTGTAGTTCACTTCGCAGGCCCGTTTTACCATCTCAAGACAAGGTCGCTCTTACGGTACTTCGTACGCGTCTAGTGTTTCTTTTAACCCGAAGGACCGTAACCGTCATCGGGATCGCAAATTCCGAACCGTGAGGAAATACCGTTACCATTTCCATATCAATGGATTGTACTTGTCTCGCGGACGCGTTGACAACCACGAGAACCGTGTACTTGGGACGCTAAAGGAAAACAGGGGAAAGTACGTTCAGTTTTGGAACATCATAAATCTCATTTGCGAGGGATACCCAGCAGAGATGATACCGCCTGTACAGCCTGGTCCTTTCCGAGAAAGGACTTAAGAAGATTAACCATTGCTCAGGACCTATGGGTTTGACAAAATCATTCATGGACGGTGAGTATTTTTCTTGACAGCTGTCAAGAAAATGGAACTTGTTCCACACTGGCATTCGAAGTCTACTGTAAATTTCTACGTTACCGAGAATCACGTGCTCGCTCATATGTATATTTACATTGTATAAACTGTTAAGCATATTAACGTCTATTAGATTCCTGCTTGAGGAGATAATAATCCGAATGGATCCCTAGATGGTTATCAATCGTGCTAATTTGAGGGTGCTAACTGCTAACTCTCGCACGTGCCTGCGATAAATATCTTAATCTATCCTGTGACGGCTATCGTCAAAATAGTAAAAATATGGTAATCACGTGACAACCGTAAAAACTGCATTATTCGCGTACGTCAGTAATTGAGGATATGTTGCCTTTTTTTTGTGATTATTATTTTCACTCTTCTTGGGATTCTCCAGTCGATCTCATTTGTGACGAATTTTTCGTGTTTACGAGTGAGTCACTGCATTGCGCTGTCTTGTTCGCTGATGCATTTTACCCCCGTGTTAAATTACACGGCGATTGTACACGTAGCACTGCAGGAATACGCGATAAACGTTACGTTCGAGCGAATAATTCCCAGAGCACACGTCACTTTTTAGCGTTTCACAGTCTGGCGACTGCACTCAGCGGGATTTGTAATTAGACGTGAATCATCCTCGAGAATCGTGCTAAACGAGTGAGAAAAATAAAGAGATGAAATGAAAGTAAGCAGCGAGAAGAATCGGAAACGCGTACTCTCGAGATCTACGAGAAATTCTTTCGCTTACATTCAACTTTGAAAGACCCTGTACCCGAAAGCTTCAAGTATCGAACAATTCTGTTTGTTTCCTCGTACAGTGACCGTTGGACCACCCTCCGGTTAGGGGTAGAAGTTTTCCAAGACAATAGAAGTGCCATTCACCGTTCCGATAAAGAACTTCGCAGTGCCTGAAATCCTCTGAAAAGCCCATTGAGGGAAAAGTAAAAACGCAAATATCCTTCGCACAAAAGACAATGCGAAATTCGTATATAAAATTTTGCAAATGGTTTTGTGTACAGCAGGGCCATAAGAACTTTATCCAATTGGCGAAATTCCAGCTTACACGCGTACTGACTCTGACAAAAAATGTCGAACCGGGTCTTCTGAGTCATCGTACAGCTGTTGATTCACCAGTGTTTGCCATGGTCCGAAATATGAGGAAACACGTAAACCTTAGACACGTCGTCGCATACATTTGTTTCCTTACCGTGCGAGAAAGAGAGATAGAGAATGTGACAATAATCTGACTACCTTCACGTAACAGATAAGATACCCTAAATCAATGTACAC
This sequence comes from Cephus cinctus, assembly GCF_000341935.2. Classification (NCBI taxonomy): domain Eukaryota; kingdom Metazoa; phylum Arthropoda; class Insecta; order Hymenoptera; family Cephidae; genus Cephus; species Cephus cinctus. The sequence continues at coordinate 122,720 of NW_014332956.1, read as the reverse complement.
AGGCGCCAGAGGAAGAGGTGGCTCGAAAAACTCAATGGGCCTGACACAAATACGAGACTCCGGACCGTAACATCACTTTGACTATCTTCATTAATACATCTTCAAGCTATTTCGTAAATCGGTATCGGTCCTCGTCACGACACCAAATGCCGTCCTGATAAACTACTGAGTCTTCATGGTCTATCGATTTTTATTTCTTTATTATCTTTTTTTCTTTCATCTCCCTACTTTCATTTAATCAATCACCAAGGCTACACTAATAGAATGTATGTACATATATTCTATATAGCTCATGCACGTATATTGTAGGTTATGCACGACCTTCGTCAGGGTCAGAAGTAAAGTTGCGTCACACACGAACAATCCACTCTGTTTTTTTGTCTTCTAGAAACAATGTACAAGTTGACTCCAGCGGTAAGTGTCGCCATGTTGAAACCATCTACGGGTTATATGCCCCAGACATTACGTGGCTAGGAATGAAAAGCATCCCGTGATACTGGCGATACATTATTCAATCTCGGAGTGTTATCGCGACGAGAGCGTGATATGTGGCAGGAGTACGCGCCGCCACGATTAATCAAAGACACAGGGCTTATACGACCAGCGACAATAATGATATTTATGGGAGCGAGAGAGCATTGAAATACGTCGGTGAGCTCACTACCTACTTCTGAAGATCACGCGGCCACTTATTCCTCAGGCTTATGAAAACTTCCAGGGAACCTTGACAGAGTGACTTCATTATGAGTCCTGTAATTACGAAGGACGGACCTTATATGTCCACTGTGATATACACGAGATTCTTGTACCATGTTTGATGATTTCCAGTTAAAATTTCTACGAATCTACGCTACCAGCGATTCTTCGTGACCGTACTCTCAAGCCAATGTAGACGCGCTGTGTATTTCCTTACGGATATTGCGAAAGTCTTTTACGTTCCTGGCGTAGGTACTCTTGGTATGTATATACACGTTATAGTCACTAGAGCACGAGTTACGGTTAATTATGGTACGCTCGATTAATTATGGCGCTATTAAGCCCAGACATTTCGTTTCCAAAAGATAGATTCCAACATGGCGTCTGTTGAGTTTCGTAACGAGAATACTTTTACGATTCTTACGTAGCCCTGAAATTCCTGAAGTCCTTCGGGAGCAAGGCGCACAGAAACCGGAATGTACCAATTGATTTGAATATCGATCCGCGAAATACGAATAGGTCCGGTTCGCTATTGGAATTTGAGTCCGGCCGATAGCTTGTAGGAAGCCAGTATTACGCTGCACCAACGAATTGCCTGAATACAAAGTCACCCTGTTTGTTGCGCGTTATAGACTACGCTACTGATCTTACTCTCTTTCTCTCTCTCTCTCTCTCTCTCCATCTTTTACGTTCCTTATACTCTCCGTCCTTCGCCGTCTTTTTCCACCCACGCATTCCTCGCGCGCCGAACACGCGTACGGGTATTTCATTCAGTTTATCTAAGCGGACCACGAGCGTCAGGAATATATGCAGAATAGTATACGCATACAACGTGGACATCCATTTCTTTCAAAGAAATGGGAATACCAATGCTATTCCCGGATTCGTTGAGCGATAACATCCATCGAAAACAAAACAGCTGTTCAAAGAACCGTAACCTCGAAGCGCCGTGGGCGTCTGTACTTCTAACGCGAGAATTCACAGCTCGATCGTCCAACTTAGAGGCGTCGTCGTTCCGGTTTCAGATTAGTTAGAATTAAATATCACGGGATATACGTTCCCACTGCAAGTAATATCGTTCTCTAACGAGAGATTAGCTGGAACACCTTTTTTTAATCGTATCAAGCCTCATTTCAGCACGTAGACACTGTAAAACTCATTCGAACGCAGAGTTCACTTTCCTTTGATAAATGACAAAATTACAAGAACTCTCCGAGACACTTTCTTTACAGTTACGGAAATACGTTGACTTTCCGTTTCCACGCGTCTCGTTACGTTCGACGAAACATAAAACTGTCAGATTCGCTTGGATGATCAGACGCCAGCATTTACGTACAGGTAGAGCCTGGTAATTCGTAATGCACTCGGCATTCCTAAGAGGTACGCAAGGTTGACGGAAAGGAAGGAACTCTGACTAAAGATACAGTCAAGATGGATTCCCGAGGAGTTATCTAGCCTTCTCAACCGGCCTCTTATCTTCTCTATTTTGACTTTTTGGGCAGCGCCGTTTTTACAGGCCCCGAGTACCCAAGGCCCATATCCTAACTCTGAGCACTCGTGCGTGACACTGCGAGCCCTCTTTTAGCCATTCGTGTCTGACAGATCCCCGAGCTCATTTTTACGTAGCATCCAAACTACCATTCCTTCTCACTGTCTCTGCCGCGAGACTCCAACATCCGAGTACCTTTATGACAGCTCTGACTCTATCGCTAGATAAACTACCTAGATAGACTGGATCTCACCGAGGGGATCCGACTTCAAAGGTACCCAGAGGATTCTTAGCTCCCTTCATAATCCCAGATCTTCTTCCTAGAATTTTTCATCGACCCTCAGCCACCATTCCTACACGTATACCACACTCATATGCATACAAATCTAATCTCTCTCCAACTCGAAATCAAGAGCGATGTAAATTAGCAGGACCAGCAGTAGCAGCTGATCTGACACAGGTGCGCGTGTCGTTCCTTCACCTTCATCAAGATCCTTCGGGTCACCTTTATTACGTCCAGCGTGATTAAACGTAATGGACGTCCGTTCAAGCGTGTGAACACGTTACGTTAACTTTATCTCTATACGTCATTCTCGGTTCGGAGAGATTTAAATGGCCGACGACGGAAATTTAAAATTATTATATATATATATACACATATATAACAGCAGTACCAGTACAGCATAGGTGCCATGAAATCGAATGCCGTATATATTTTTTTCAAGATCTTTCCCACGATCGAGGTGAACAAAAATGTGAAATCTTTAGCGTGGGCAGACCACGGGCTCTTGGCAGTCGCAACTTGTGCTCCGATGGCAAACGGCGGATCCGTCTTGACAGAGTAACGACTCCATCTATATAAGGCGAGCTTTCTCTGTCCCAAGTTGCTGCACGAATCCATAAGGTTTCAGGAACGTTTCGAACGTCTCCAAGAGCAGAGAGACTTGCTGTATACCTATACCATCTATATGGGCATGGACGGTGCGAAAATTCTATGCAAGTATATTACGTGGGCGCCCACTTCAGGAGTCGTCACACCGTTAACGACTAAGATGAGGATAATGATAACGGCGATGATTACGTGCGAAAAGTTGATCGGACGTGGCTACTTGATGTAATGATATAACTGGGTACATCCTATAGTGTCTACCGAGCTCTTTGCCACTTTAGAGTGTATATCGTTTTATGTTACTGATTGCTCAAGCTGGATGTGACCTTATTGATTTTTTTTACGCAACCCCAGATATGGCGATCCGATTGGCAGCTCCGACACGACCAAGGTGTTCTCTATCGTCTGTGTTATAACTGATATTTGACACCCGACCAAACATTCTATACACGCGCTCGATCGAATGTAAACCAAAGACGCACGCATGCTACGCGAGAGCTTACGTATATATATATATATATATATATATATATATACACGCGATATATAATGTGCTTTTATATTCTTGGCATCGTCTATAAACCTGACACGCGTCCCGGCGCGTAGCATTTCGTAACGCAAGTGCGTAATTGATTGGCAACAACGTGGAGCTCTGAATCATTTGAATGGTCTCTCTGTTGGTTGAGAGGGATCTTGGCAGAATCTTCTTGGTAATTGGAGCACGTTATAGATTCGAGCCTTTGATAAATATCAGCTAGTAACAGTCTTCGCGTAGACGAATATCCAATGTAAACGTACGAGGGAGAGTTTTATGAAGGAATGACTGTCTAGGTGACAATTTCTAAATGGTAAACATCTTTATGATAATTATTACCAACCCACTCGGGACACTTTCAATACGCATAGATCTAGATACAATAAGCAATTCGACGGATCAAACGATAGGTAGAGTTACACCTCTGCAACGGTAGCTGGTTTAGAATCATGTCCGACGTTTGAGACGATGATGATGACTCGACGCTTCACGTACAGATATATTACTTCGAACGTCAATATCTATCCGCGCTACCTATTGCTTCTATTGGTGCACGCAGCTGCACGCACCTATCGCGTGAGCTTGGTGAGAGTCTGTCGACATCCGCGGGAACATTTATTATCATTACCAAAATTATCCTCGGAGCAAGATGGCGTCTCGGTGAAAGTCTCGAAGTCAATGGTGCAAACTCTTCGGCGAACTGAACTTTCCTGCTCCGTGGACTTCTGACTCGTGGTCATTGATTTGACTTTACAATGTTGAAACGGGATATGATTAATGTGACGACGATGGAGAGAATTCGCTCGTGCATCTTTGACATACGTATGTATATGCACAACATATATCTCGCGGCGGTCGCACGCTCAGCGCTCAGCCAGATGACAAATAAAACCTGCAGAAACAATGGTACATTGTGTTCCCTGGTAGGAATATAGAGACTGCGTACGCATGGCATCCGTTTCTGATCTCATGTATGAATACGTACGTGACCGTATGTCATCATGGTGGTGGGAGTACACGCCTCCCGTAGTCTCTGAGTCGCGGTTGATGCCGAGTTTAAAGATAGCTTCTGACGTCATCGAAGACTCCTCTGGCTGGCCAGTCTCCCTCCTCAAACCCGAGATCTTCGATTTGGTCTCGGGATCTTCGATTCTTCTCGAAATCAAAACAAACGATTGAACGTTACTTTGAAATATTTTATATAAATTACGTCCTCGTCACACGTACTCGTGCCGATTGTGTATCTGGAATTTTTGTGGATTACCTTATCTTCATTATTTCGTAACAGTAGCTTTATAGTAGACCGAAGATATGGTATTGAACGTTTTAACATAGCGAATGGCAAGCGTAACTCAGTCGATAGTTTTACTGGAGCTTTACGCAGGCGTAATGTCACCGGTATGTGGTGACGTTGCCGAGCGCCGACTGCGTTGATTCCCCTGGCCGTGTTTGCAGATTCGCGAAAAATAAGCGTTCACAGCCTTCACCTTCAGGCTCTTGCCTACCGTTCGCCAAAAAAGGAGCGGCTCGACTTTTTAGTCTCGGGTGATTCACGCCATCACGTTAAAACCAATGCTCCATAGTTCCACTTTCCGCGTAATGGCGACTAGAGTGAAAATTTGCAAGACAACTGGCTCCCGTAGGTGGAATGTAAGCGGTGGGTAACTGACCTTTCCCAGGAAAGAACTGACTGTCTTGAGGATTCTCAGTCGCCGACGACAAGTGACATGCCGCATACTACAAGTGCTATTACGAGAAGCACTTATTGTCTCTTAAGACAATAACCATGGGTTAAACAGTGGCATCCATTGGACTGTCTCAATTAATTCGCACGGGGACGCAAAAAGAGTAAATTCCGGCAGACGAGCGTACGAAAACACCAGCCACAATGCAATCGCTAAATTCATCCGTGTTATTCGACTAGGCGTGTCTCGTGTATTATATACGAATAAAGCCAACTCGCACGTGACACTCTTCGCGTGGCCTTGCGGGATTCTGCTCCATAGATGGATAAGAATACAGTCGAGGTACGCACACCTTGATCATTTCTGATATCATGGACCAGCAACACCTCGCGACATCCACTCCTCGAATAGCTGGACTTTATCGTTACCCGTCCGTGTTTATCTCCTCGGTCCACGAATATGTGCTTGGGTGCATGTGCGCATCAGCACTGCATGCGAATCTCGCGATTCTCTTAAGTACGCGAAATAAGTCACACAATGAACGAGGTCGAGTCCGTGACACGAATCTAGCTGTTCTTTTAAATTTCTATATCTCATAATCCAATACGGCCCAGTGGTTACCCTCATGCATTTATTTCACTTTATCCTTTCGGCCTATTGACCTCATCTTCATGCGTGACCTTGATGAGGACTGGTCGATATGAAATTAAGAAGATTCACGTTACACGTTACGGCGACGCAACACGCGAAGCCAGTCGTATTTTATTTTCTATCAAGGCAATAGAATTCTGCCGAGTCCTCTCGCAATTCCGTCGAGTGCAGAATCGTGTATCGATCCTCGTTTTTGGTATAGTGACTGTACGTATTCGTGAGGAGGATGCACGTTACATTCCTAGAGCTCTGGCCGAGTGCCCAGATGCTAGATTCAAGTGCATACCTTCAAGTGCAATCGTTAATTGCACCTTTTTATTCGTTGGACAATTCAAGCGATTCGTTCAGGAGATACTGTTTCTTGCAGCAATACAATCCACTGTATGTACAGTATATACTTCAGCGCACATAACGTAGACTCTGTTACACCGCTCTGGGGATTTTCAAATGTTTCAACATTAATTTACTCAGCTGCCTACTTAGACGTATTCTTAGTCGTACGCGAAGAAAAACATTCCAAGGAAAATATAAGACTTTCGAGCCTTACCTCTCTGGGGTTGCATTCGTATGAAAGAACGTTTAATCAGACCGACGGATACTTATCAGCTTATGCTAATATTATTTCACGCTATTATCTACGCAGAAACCGCTTCTGGTTATCTTATCGAGTTTCGCAGGAATATCGCTGCCCGTACTGGTTCCTTTTTCACTTATAAGTCAATTAGTTATGTACACAGTACTCTATGCGCTAAACACTCTTCTATCACGTTCTAAACAATGATCTAGACATATTATTGACTCCGGTCTTCACTTCCGAGAACATAACGTATTCCCATTGTAAGATCTGGACAATAGCAAGAATGATGCTGGAGGTCCATAACGTCACGATTACTTAGAATCCTATAGGATTGGCTATGTAAGATCACCAACAGGATCTACCTACATCAATGTATTAATGCGTGGGCGAATCAGGCTTCCTGGCTCCATTCACTTCGACGCCTTCGTGTCCATTCATGGTGTTTAGTATTTACTATGCCGAACCCGCGTAGCGCGGATCATCGTTATCTTAACTAACGCAACACGAAAGCCCTTTGCCTGCCCCGTGGATCCGGCAGCGCAATGGAATTTCGAAAAGTCGCGAAGCAAAGGTGTTCGGCTGAGAATTAATGCGATAAAGGCCGGTCACGCAATGCACCATTGGCTCTGGTAATTAGCGCGATTTACATTGCGTAAAAGTCTTACACGATAAATTACGATTTTACCAACCCACGTTGCCATCGCTTTACAGTCCCACCGCGACGTGAAACGGCCTTAATCCGACTTGCTGATTATTATAATTTTCTTATTTAGACCCACGTACTACGTACGTATACGTATAATGCGAACCGTGGAATGGCCTGCATTCGTTTATGATTTAGCATGCGAGATACGCCGATACCGATTGGAGCTGGTTCGCCTACGTGACACTAGCGCGGTTCACTATTGGTAAAAATTCTAAACGATAAATAAGATACGTCTTGTGAAATCGTGTTACCGCCATTTTCCAGCCGTCTGCGACCTCTGACACTGATATGCTTTATATATTGGACGATTTTGTTCGAAGGTATACGTGGCACGCCAATGGACACGTGTATTCGATGACGCGTCTGGGACTCAAGGTTTTCCCGAAATCATAGATCTTGGCTTTGTCGCTTGTTTCATTGGGATAAAAATAGGATGAAGCTTATAAACAACGTTTAATTTGATCACTTTGCCAGTTTCAACGATATCACAGATACGCGTGTCACTCTTGCAAGTAGCAAAGTGCAAAGTTACTCGAGTAGGAATTACTGGCAGACCCGTGCAAGAAGCGCGTGGCGCGATGAAAGGAGCCATTCATACGTCAAAGAATTTACCGCGCATAAGAATTGTAACAAGATCGTTAAATTGGTCGATAGTGATTTATCAATTCAAGGTCGTCAAGTCGGCACTACTGTTTCTGCCGATCAAAGAAATTATCAGTATAAAAAAGTTGGATGGAAGTCTATTGACGGTATTTATAATAAATCCTATCTGTTCTTAGCTATATATATGTATATATATATATATATATATATAACTTTGAAGCTGATATCGATCCCACGGTCTCGAAACCTCAAAAAAACTACAGAGTGCCTGTCTGCACGCACTTTCCTTGGCATCCTGCCGCATCATTTTACGTTATTAACTGGATACATTCTGGCCACCCTTTGTTCGATCCTCGTAAACCGCATAGATGGATTTGCACGATGGACGGAGGAAGCGGGTTGGATAAAATAGTGGTAATGATGTCACCGGAAGCACATGATATTCGTAAATATGGCAAAGAGGGTATGTATGTACATTGTACATACGTGCGGCGCGATAAAACGCCCGGAATCTTTTCTCGTGACTGTTTGTATACATACAGACTTACACAAGGAGAGCGTGATATCAGAAACTGGCGGTCCTTCCCTTAACCTCGTGAATCTTTCCACACGACGGCCATTCCTCGTGAGCTTCCAGAGATTGCGTGTTGCAGTATCCCGCGAAGCAGGATGCAGAAAAGATCTCGTATCTTGAGTATATGACTCGAACGGGAATATAAAATCGTCGAGGAAGCTTCGTGAAGAATTATGATAGCACATCTGCGACTAGTACTCTGTGGACCTAACAGGCATTAAGGATTTTACTAAACTTTTGTCCGAGCTCGAGTGAGTTTTAAAGCGTCTCGTAAAGCCTCAATAATAGTTTGCTATAGGGGGTTTTCAGTTTTACAGCAGACATTTTTACAAGAGGGTCTTTATGGCGAGAGGCACTATTGCGAATATTCGTGGCGATACGGGTATGCGAATTTATGATAACTCCTCAGAACGTGGGTGGTGGTAAACGAGACGTTCTGAGGATATTGTTAAATTAAATTGAATTCATGAGTTATTTTTTCTCCTTTCTTTCAAGACTTTCCAGACGCCTTCTGACTAATTTATTAGCGCCACCCTTGACGCACTTGGATATCATGACTAACGCGCGTCTATTATGAGACTTGCAAATCGTATCCAACGATACGCCTAATTTCGTTTACCCGGAAGGCATGGGCGAGACCTTTATTTACATTTTGTCTGGTAAGGAGGATTATTTTTGCACGCGAGATTCACCCCTGCAGTTATTCCACGAGGACGACAACCCCATTTTGTATACGTGTCTATTCAACCGAGAGTACCCTGTGTATATCTACCTCGTGAAGGGAAGGGAGGGAGAATCGTGTTCTCGGATATCTATCTTGCGTCTCTACAGATTGGTACTATATAGGGGTGGAGATCAGCAGTTCCTTTCGGCCAATGGAATTCCGCTGGTCTAGACACAATGCGCCAAACAAATTGTAGTGAGCTGGATCAGCGAAAGCGTAATAAAAAAAAAGAAGGTATTCGCTGCTTGGCTATCAGCGCCAGATCAGAGAGTCGGAAAGTTTTGGAGCTTACGGGTGTCCAGAGAAGTAATTGGTTTTGAGCAGTTTATACAAAAAGTTAGTACACCCAATAGGGAGTCTTATATCGATCCTTTTTACAATCCTGGTAAGAGCTCATCTCGTTTATTGTTCTCGTAGATGCTTCTTGGAGTATAACGAGGGAGGCCTTAAAAACGTTTACGATTCTTCGACGACGAATGTCGTACGTTCACGTTGCGATTGCGAGTCTTTCTTATGATAGGATGCTGCGGTTTCCTGCAAAATTTAACACCGCATCCTACTTCCGCCATATTTTCGCGATATGTCCCAGAACTATAATCATCGGGCCTCTTGGACTGGCTTGAGGAAATTCGATTTCATGTTTTATGGCATAATGCGAATATGCACGGCGCCAGCTTTCTGCCCTCGCGGTTACGCACACCGATCTTAAGATCGATGGGGAAATCGTGGATCTTCCGGAATCTTCCCTTCGACGAAAGTTCCTCCTTGGTCTCCTACCAACTTCCCCCAATAAATTACAACTCCATTACACAGCATAGAGCCAACTTCTGAATAGTCTACACTTACTCAACTCGGATAGCACAGTCCGATTCGGCTGGCGTATCGCAAGGATACTTCGACCCAAGGACAGTGCTTGCATACAAAACAATCGTAAAGTGTCATTCCAGGCATCGTCATCCGTTCATTCACGATGGCGCCAGACGTCATAGAGTACCGATCCACGTCAGCTAATCAAAAAGTCTAATGGCATCGTTCACGGAATAAAATTCAGCAGCTCCTCTGCTGCTTTATTTAACCTGTAACTTTTGTTCAGTCATTTTATACTCATGTCATACTGAACGGTTCAGACTGACACATCGGTAATTAATGCTACTGGGTCGGGAAAGAGGCGAAAATAACTACAGACATCATTAACCTCTTTTTTACGTCTACATTTATTTATTATTTAATTTTTTTTTTCAAAGAAAACGTGAGGTCCCATTCGTGAAATTACGGTGGAAACTTACACCACGTAAATTCAACGCCCCGGAAGCTTCCAGCAGTCGTGCCTCATTACTGGGTGCATTTCCCGTGGAGCGACTAATTGCTGACTCTTTCTCTCCACTACGCCGTGTATATTCTCCCCTCTACGTTTCTACTCCCGGCTCCAACTTACAATTGGACTTTACATCAGTCTCTCTGGTATTTCTCTCGGTTCATTCTCATTCGCCAGTGAAAATGAGCGCTTCGCGAGCGATAGAGCGTGAGCGTCCAGCTTGCACACGCCTCATCGTCAGCTTACTCGAACAAGCCAAGGGTGAAATCGATTTCGTTATAATCCTCTGTCCACCGTTCGACCCCTCCTTTCGAGTTGATTCGGTGTTGGCTTACAGAAATCAAGCGGGTCGGTCATGGAAATATAGCTCGAATAACGATCCTACAAATTGAATAATTATAACTGTTGCTTTCCGTCCAATGAATATTTAGACGGTCTATAACTGAAGTCTACCTATCAATTAGTATAGTACAGTACGACATTATATTTTATTTTTGCTTGAATAGACGAAAATCTTTGGAAAACAAGATTTCTGTATTTTTAGACACGTCTTAAGGAAAATAGTGTTTGTTATTCTCCGTAGTATCTCTTGGCACACGATTGCTAAATATATACATATATAGGTCCTCGTAATCATCGTCAATGTAAACTATGTATATGTCACAATTTTTTTCTCCCGCGGTTTCATATGTTTTTAGATAGCACATATCGCGCAGAAAGCTATACCTTTGTACGCATATGTGGATGATTCGATGAGGATAGCATTTATTAATTGTATCCAATGTTCTTAAAGATTCATATGTATTACAACCCTCGATGACTATTTTGCTTACCTCATTGCCCATCTCATAATGCACTTTTTGCGGACTACGTTTAGTGAACACGAAAGGATTGCCAAATGCACAGAGCGAAAAGTCCAATAATACCTCTGGGATTTCCAGGCCGCCCCATCTTGAGTTCTATAAATATTATTCCGACCTACTTCCAGCAAGAAGGGAACGAGAAGTTGCCATAAAACAAATTTATCTTCTGACGTTACTCTCTGTAGGTCCTATTCCTCAGCGTTTGTACAAAGTTTCTAATTATATGTTCTCAATCAATTAAAAAAAAAAAAAAAAAAAAAAAAAAAGGGGAAAAAAAAAAAAAAAAAAAAAAAAAAAAAAAAAAAAATTTGGTGAAAGTATTCCAGCTCGACATTTAACCCAGTCATCGAGAAGTCATCGGAAATATATTTTTTTTAAAAAAAAAAAAAAAAAAAAAAAAAAAAAAAAGGTTCATCCTGTATTAATCCGTCAATCGTACCACCGCTATTCCGACTGATCGCCCACGTATTGAAATTTACCGCTCATGGCATAATCGTCTACGAGAGTCAAGAAGTATTTTTGACATCTTACGAATATTACGATGCAATTAACGGAATGGTATTTTTATAGCGCTACCATAAAGGTTGACCTCTGCGACAAGTAATTTCCATAACTCGTTGAGCGTCGAGAAAGAGGCTGTCAAGTATAGTAAGGAAGTGAAGAAAAAAAATATATGGAAGCCTCGGTCATGATGTCATCACTAGGTGGGTTATCGCCACGAAGATTACTCTTGAGCCGCGACAAACTGGGTCACCCTTTTACGTCCTGCCATGAAACCTACCCTAATTGGTGAGAAAATAATAGGGTCAGCCTGTCAAGGCCTCGCGTACCCAATAACAAAGGACAAAAGAGTCATCCCCCATTTCCGTGTGCCCAATGTCGTATACACTAAAAGCGTTAAAGCCAACCGTCTTTGAAAGCGATCTTGTCCAGCACGATTGAAAGGTATGGAAACCAAGAGACTCACACTAATAAAATAAAGCTGAGTATATTTTTCACCAAGGGACAGACTGTCGATTTCGTCTCGACTGAACTTAACGAACCATTCCATGGAAATCCGTTCTGATTGTCCGCCATGAACTCGGCACGCGAAACTTTATCATAACAAAGGCTCTATGCGGTATGAGAAGGGACGTTGTCAGCCAGAAATTTGACCCTGACGCAAGAAGCATCGCCATATTACAATTCAACACGTATGATGGATTGCCATTCCGATATTCAAGACTCATCCCCTACGTTGCGGCTGTTCCACCAGGAAATGCATTAATCCCATAATAATGGATCTCTGGAAGCGCAGTGGTGGATCCTGACAACAGTCTCTATCCTGAGTGGCGAAGCCAATTTTGTGCAAGCTATATGGTCTAGCTCTGATTGGCCAAGCCGTTCCGAGGTCGTTGTTCCGACGTCTATTGTGCACTCTTCCCAACTCTCTGTGTACAGGTACACCCGTACTCGGCCGACCATCTCCATACGTATTCCACCGTAGCTGGTACCTACTCGTGCATTGGCACCTAGACAAGAGGAACGTAAACCCGTACGTATAATGTATCCAGGACTGGTAGAAACGTATAAAGTAGCTTGTACATAGCCGTTACCGGGATCGCGTAGCATGGTTTTCTATTTACCACGAAGACTCCTGTTCGTCACTTCTTTATATATGTATATATATATACCGCATTTCCCCGTGTGAGTCCCGTAATACTCGGAGGATTATGTAAAGGCACTTCCTGTAACCTTTCATCACAATGGTGGCCGGGTGTGGGCGATGCCGAGTACTCGAGTCCGACTCGAATACTCGTTTCACTGGTGTGCCGCTATCGAGAGTCATCGAGCACAGCGGAGCGTGCCCGTGGAACAGACGCGAATACAGCCACTGGCACAGGGGCTTTTCTATACGACGTACATCGTACATAGGAGGATCCGGAGGGTCTATTGCCTGGTAAATGACGCGAGGAAAAACGATCTTCAATGTTGCAAAGGGAGACAAGACAGAAGAGTCGCTGCTCGTTTCCAGACAGGGCAGTTTTAACGCCAGGAGAAATCAGTGCAGAGGATCTTTAACGTTGCACGAGGTTCAGATCGTGAATCAGACGTCAATTAGAAATGATTTAAAAGAATGAATTAATATCTAACGTTTAATTGAACTGTCGGGACCCGTATGGACGGTCAATTGCTACCGATTCTAATTCATTAGACACACCCGCATAAGTCGCTCTACGGAAGAGCAGCGAAATCAATATCCACGTTGAGTTATATTTTATTATTTTGAAATTTAAGGCATTGCCGTTGCTGTGCTGCTGCTTTCGAAATTTCCATTTATCGTATTATAGGTAGCACCGTGCTATCGCACTCTGTTCCTTGTGGTCTCATGAAAATAAATATACGAGAATTACGACTCGACACCAGTCACGCTGTCGCTCTCAGCTGACTTTAATGGAAATCCAACGTGATCTTGTAAAACGAGCGTTTTGCTAATCTGATAACAACGCGATAATGGTCTTATCTAATCTGCTCGGTACCACGGTATCTATTTTCAAAAGACTATATCGATTTCGTGCGGATGACTGCCCAATGACATATTGCGATTCTTTGACGTTTAGAGGATTTTTAAATATTTTCTTAACCTTATCGCTCCAGCCTGACCTTACTCCCACGATGGCCCATTGCTATGTGGTACTACCTATTGATCTGCTGCTAGATACCAGATATCGGACCCAGGGAGTGTTTTGACCTGACCTGATTTTCGCACAGTTTATACTAACAGTTGGTAAATCTCATAATAGGTGCTTTTATGCCGATTGGAACACCGCAACGATGGTTTTTCATTATTTTTATCAGTTTGCTCGCAAATTTATCCAGATCAGTCAGCTCGGATTAGACAAATATACAGAATAGCAGAATCAGTCTGGTTCTACTATCAGAGTTTTTTATGCGAGGAAATATTGCCAAGCTAGAAAAAGTAAGTTCCGGTCGAACAGAACTTTCCTTACGCGTCGCAACGTTTGCAACGGAAACAGTTACGGCCTTGAAGCGCTAATTACATTCATCATACATATTCATTCATTCACTATGAGGATGTCCATACAGACATCCCCGACATAAGAGAATACGATTCGTCGTCTACAGACCTCGTACAATATGTTGAATTTAAAGCATAGCGAAATTATCGTCCTTTTATTTCACACCTTTCAAGCTTGTAAACTGGTAAGTCGAAAGGTCAGGAGATGTAAAGGTAACGTCGTAAGGGAAAAGGGCGGATCCCAAAGCAATGAATTGTGTCCTCGTGCAAGCTGCAAACTGCGGATGTCTACTCTAACGAGGTCGCTGATAAAGCATATGGTGAAACTGCAGAGAACGAGTCAGTGCAAAGATAGAAGATACGTACGCGCATGAATTTATGTATGCGCGTACGCGTAAACGCCCCCCAGGAACACTTGATAATGATAATGGCTCACGGAAGGTTTCAGCCGTTTTCTCGTAATTTCAAATCGGCCGAAATCGTGACAAAAGTAAATTAAAACGAATTCCACCGACTCGAACTATTTTTTTTATCAAGATAAATACAAACCATAAAGTGAAAACGAATCGTCTCACTCCGTTCCGGTATCTTCATCTCCCTCTAATTATCTTAATCTTAACGAGATCTCCAATACGTATGTACAGTGAAATTCTAATAATCGTAATTTCTCAATGTATATCGTATAAAGAACATTGACAAATGTTATTCATTACCGTTGGAAATTATATTTGACTTATCGTTCGTCTCTTCTTCTTCGTTTAACATTCTTACGTCTATCTGTGTCAGAGAACGTCGCATGGTATTGAATTACACGCGTCGCCACTGGCCGTTGTTAGGGGATACAGACGGATTAAGCTTAGTTGAAGGCGTTTGGCGTGAGTCAGTGCTTATTTTAGAACAATTAAGGGCCACCAGGCGAGAACGACGCATTTCAACGTACCAGAGGAGTTCGAATTGATCCCGATGATAAAAGAGCGCGTCCCCAATAATACTGTCATCAGCGTCTCCTTGGCTGAGCTATCATTTTTCATCGGGATCATCGCAGTTGCACGGTAGCTCGAACACCTACGATATAATCGAAACGAGTGCCGGAGGCAGTAAGCGCGCTATGTTAAATAGGCCGTGCAACAGGTCTCTTCTCAAATTTGCGTACAGCTTCCCGCGAGATCTCCGCAAGTAGAAAAGCACCAACCGCAAGCAAGCATGGAGCTAACCGTTACACCAATTACTGGCCGACTCGTGGAAAGATGTAATTCAGAGTCTCAACACTTTGAGAGTTGAGGGTAATTATCGCGATTAATCGCGTCCATAGAAATGACAAGGGGCAAGGATACATGCATAGGTGTACTTACGAGCAGGGACAGAGTGTATATATATAAAACATTCAACCCTTAGCTCATTAGGCTCTATTCATTTGAGTATGCCGTGGCTCAAAGGCATTAGCTCCTATGTCAGCAAACACCATAATCGTTAGCCGTCGCGCGGGTTTACAGGAACTAGTACGCAAATTCGAAGAGATGAGGACGCCAACGACGCGTAAGTCGAGCTTAATTATGCGAAAGCTCAAAGGACGGGGTTTGCATCGTGGTACACGCGTGCTAATCTGGTTAGCTCCTTCCGGTCGATATGATCCGAGCGTAGACGTTGGAACCGTTGTCTTTACGAAGGAACTAAGTTAGGGTTGCCTTACACAGCCACCCTTTCCAAGGTGAGGGTAGCCCCGTTAGAAAGGGAGTTGGCAGCTAGGAGTTTGACAACAGCCAGAGCGTGCAGCCCCTGTTCCCTTGTTGACAGAACTAGCACGTGCCCTTATGGTCCTCTTTGAATGGCCCACATTTCTTTACTCTACGTATAATAATAACCATCGGGGCCTTGCGTATCTGCATGCGTGCACGCGCTCACCCTCCCCCCTCTCCGCCCCTCTTCAAAGAACCCCTTCGCCATCACTCTGGAACCCATCAGAAATCTACCTACCCCCCGCTACGTCTTTGTTGAGTATTGTCAAATCCTCGTCCATATAATACGCATGTACGTACAACCCTTCCATTATATTACATTATAATATTATTGCGGCTTCCTGCTCGATCACCCCTAGTCTAATGCGCAGATCCAAAACCCATGTCGCTTTTCTCTCATTGTTCTCTCATTAACGCGAGCCCTCGACTTACCCCTATACGCATACAATTTAGCGCATAAATCAAAGACTGCACGACAGATCGTCAATCTATTGTCGCTATAAGTATAGATATATGCTTTGTTAGGTACAGACTTTGGAAATGCTACGCGCATTCCCATTCGACGCGCTACGTTGTACGCGTATGCGTGCATTGCTGTACAACGAACGACGATAATAAACATCATCCTCACTGGTACTCCCGTGTGTATTCGATTGCGAGGTACTCGGTGCGTGTCACGCGAACCGTAAACGTGCCCTACTTCCGTCGCGCTGCTAGAATCGTTTGGTAGCTTCGTTATCGCGTTATTACCACATGCGTTCCCTTTCGTACATAATAACTCAGCAGTTGTATATATGGGAGCGCGAAAGTTTGAAATTATTCTTGGCAACAGTAGCAAAGAGGAAACGTGTCCGCGGTACGGTCACGCTACTCCTTAGTGAATGAAACCGTGACCGTGTTTTCGGTTAGCGATAAATTCCACATTAAGATTAAGGCAAAGCTACTAAAGTCGACGAGCGCTATACGTGCGCGCAGTTCCTCTTAGATACCTTCGTTAACGAAGATACGGATAATAGCATGCTTAGATTCTCGGCTCGCCCACAGCAGACCGAGACTTAGGTACTGTAGGTGCAGCCTACCGATCGTGACCGGAAAACTCCTGGGTCGCCTTACACTGTGCATCAACAGGGCCGGGACCGAAATAGCATCGTTTCTCAAAATAAAAGGACCAGGAAATAAGTGGTTCGGTTCCGTCATCGGTGACTTCCTGCACCACCGTCTACGCCATTCGTGACTTCAGCTTCCTTAAGCATACCAAACCACTTCACCCTAGGTACCCACTCACTCGTCTTTCTTACCACTCGTGCTGCTACGTCTCTCTACGTACGTGTCTGATGGTGCGTATGAGGTACGCCGTAGCCAAGGGGTATAAATAGAGTCCCGATGCAAATATTGCGGTCGTTGCCACCGCGCCAGGCCTCGAAACTAAAAGGCCCAACGTGGTGCAGTTCAGTCCCTATACTTGGAATATTCTCGGACGGAGACAGGAAGTTTCGCGAGTGCCTTGAGAAATGCGAAGCGTACCTAGAGTTCTCGGAGGCGGTGAAGGAAAGAGAGAAGGTTCGATGCACCGACGTCAGAGGATGACGCCCTGAACGGTAAAGCAGGATGGCAAACTTCCGGGTCGCAAGAACTCGCAGGGTGGTATATACTGTATTGCATTAGTGTGTCACCAGGCCACTCCTAATAACTCGCCATGGCTCTTTGTTATTCAAAGAACATTTTCTATCGAAGGTTCGACGGGTTGAGCCCGTTTCCGTTCTGCGTTCGAAGTGACCCGTTCTTGTTACGCTTTCAAGTCGCTCGAGTTCTTTGTAGACACCCTGAGAAGGGCAAATCATATTTTCTTATTATCCAATAATTTTTTCAGTATTGTCTCCATTTTATAAAAAAATATTTTTCTTCTGGTGCCCCTGAGCATGCTTGTCTCTAATAACGGGTTTATCATTCTCTTAATATGAAAGTCGTTAGGCAGTTTAAAGTCCATTTTTCTTTTTTCGCCAACCATCAGAGCGCAGATCCGCATTGCGAGCGGCGATTTAAGCCGGATTAAGTTCGAACCTCGTAAGCGAAACGGGATAACTTCACGTCTGGCCCTAAAGCCAGACTATATTTATAGGTCGCAGCTGCACAATGCACTTGGTGCCTCGCGAGAACGCAACGTCAAAGAACGAGTAAAGGACAGAGAATCCAGAGGAACTACGGCCCTTGTTAGTCGTCCTCTGTTACCAGCGTACACGCACGTGCGCCGCCTCACTGCTCGTAATAACATAACGGTGCGTTAAAATGCGATACGCGCAACCGCATGGGAATCCTTCTTCGAAGATGGATATAGCGAGAGGGCACCGTAGCAGGTCTTTATTTCACGGTTCCATTGGCACCACTTTAAAATTCGATAACCTCAACCCTTGGACGAGGTAGACGCTTATTTATGGAATACAGAAAACACGTGTAAGTGCGTGTCACGTCTGTCCACGAGCACGTTGAGTGCTAGGAGGCACGCACCGGTCCCGAGAATCCCCATAAACGAGAGGCATTGATAAATGTTTATGCGTAACCCCCCCCCCCCGCCCCCG
>NW_014332956.1:0-103980 GCF_000341935.2 Cephus cinctus | reverse complement strand
GTCCCCCGTACCTTCTAGCCCGTAAGAATGCTCGAGTGTGCCTTTCGAAGGGTCGTGCCTAATGCACTTCTAAATGCAGCCACTGTGCCCGTCGGATGCGCCAATAATCGCGTTGCATATGCCGACCGCACCATATGCCCCGGCTAATGGGAGGCTAAATGGCAGCCATTTTCGCCTGGGAGTGAATTCGACCTTACCACCGGGTTTTCTGGGTAAATCGTTAAATTGACCGCGTCAAAAGTAAGGCTGCCCGGGCCAAGGCAGCTGTGACAATTCGGATGAGATCTGTATGGCTTGCTAGCACGTAGCGAGTATACCGACTACTAAATTTCAACTGGGAGCAATATTTCCTTAGGAAGTCGAAGGATTTTCCTCTGAGCGAATGAACTGCTTTCTCGTCTGAGTGAAGACGAGTGGATGAAACCCTTGAGCTACCCGACACCCTTGTTGAGTTGTAAGGGTTGTCTCTTGGGTCTTAGGAGTGTCGCTCGCGAGGAGGATGAACACAATGAAACGTGGTGCGAACACAAAAGTATGTTGTGTTATGTGCCCATGTTACGCATATGTATGCCGAAGGGTGAACGTGCTACCCTTAGATTCTCGTCTTTCAAATTGTCCTCGACGGCCATGTAACAAACGTTCGGAAGTTCCCTGCTATTCTCCAGCATTTTTTTTCTTTCACTCCTTATGGGCGTACCTTACCTTTGAAGACGCGATCTCATTCCCGTCACTTGAATTACTCTCCGACGTGTAATTTGTGAACTTCCTAAGATCACGGCGAACCGGACGCTTCTTGCCCATTCGTACGTAAATCTGTGAGACGGGCAAACAGATGTGACCACGAAATCCGACAAATCCTAGCGCACATGTCCCGGATGTCTCTCTGCGGCTAGAATAACATTCTTACGCGGCGGCGAGACCGTCTCAGAAATACTCAAGAAATGGTCCATGATGCTGAGGAAAATCAACCTTGGTATAAATGAGCCCGTATTTTTCCTGGTGGCGGGATAAATCACTTCGAGGGAAACTTTCCTCGCCATCGTTAAGGATTGACATTCCTCGCGTCTGCGGGACCCTCTTTTTAACCAAGTAATAAAATTAGGGGACGCGCCCTCACGGCACTCTTCGAAAGACATCGATTCCCTCCTGTCATTCTCTTCCCTCCATAAGTTTCCGTCTAGTAGACTTCTAGTGCAGTTGAAAAAAACACGGGTCTCCCCGATGCTTTGTTACTCTTCTGGAACGCTTCTTTGTCTTGTTAATTGAAACCTCCTAAGTGCACCACCCTCCAAAATATCCAAGTCTCACCGCTATGACTAACCACCATCGTCGTCTGTATCTAACCTTCAATTTTTGTTTCAGATATCGCCATGGACTGGTCGGATCATGCCTTGTGGTGGCCAACGCGAAATCAGTGGCTGACCAGAACAAGAAGCACTTTGGATCAGTATGGAGTTGCAGCCGATGCGCTGCTTCACTTCACTCCGATGCATAAGACTCTGCGGGTACAACTTCCAGACATGAGGTGTCTAGATTGCAGGGTAGACTTCTCCGTCAAGACCTTCAATGCCGTCATCAACCTCTGCAAGGAAATAGGTGAGTCCATGCGGTTCATGCTTCTCGTGAATGAAATAATTAATTTAATTATGCAACCTTGAGCAACGCGTGGAAGTCGTATTATACACGTGCCGCAGCGACCTTGCATTTGAATTAAAGCGAGTCTGCACGAAGAACGTAATGACTCTTGGTATCTGACGGAGTATCGCCCACCGCAGGACAGGTGACTTTTGTTTCATAATTATTCGTCATGATGAACGAAACCATAAACTCCAATGCTGGTCACGCGAAGGTCACTCAGACTGTAAACCTTTAAATTTATCACCGTGAGGCTGGTTCTTTTTTAATCAAGGAAGTACCCGGGGATATGCTAATTGTTCTAACGAGAAAATAGCACATGGGAAGTAGTCAGCTGCTAAAAGATATATATATATATATATATATTTCAAGTGATTCGTTCTTAGGTCTTGTATCTTAGTAAACATGGGAAGTAGTCAGCTGCTAAAAGAGGCTGGTTCTTTTTTAATCAAGGAAGTACCCGGGGATATGCTAATTGTTCTAACGAGAAAATAGCACATGGGAAGTAGTCAGCTGCTAAAAGATATATATATATATATATATATTTCAAGTGATTCGTTCTTAGGTCTTGTATCTTAGTAAAGTCGATATCTAATTAGAACGACTCGTGAATTCCATAGGGTCTGATAACTCGTCATAATAGTTCAAACGTTACGCCTACACAGAACCACCGTAATTTCCTGCTCTAAGTGAAACGCAGAGGGAGCCAATTGACAACAAAATTTCCCCAGGGTTAAACTATCTCTTGTGTAGTTCTCGTCCTTTAAGAACAAAAACTGTTACATGGTTGGCAATTACTCTTAGCAACTAATTACGCCGTCTTTTCGCTTCCTTGTATGAGCAGAGACGATCCGAGTGGATAACCTCATTGCGTCATAAACGTATATAGAAATGCTCCGCAATCTTTTGTATTTACACAAAATTCCCTGGGGTCATTCGCTTAGTCGACAATTTGCGAAAGTGTATAATGGCGGCAGTGTGTTTTGTCAATTTACCCATTTTTACGTATTACATCTCAAATGTATTTCCTCAGGTATAAGGCATCCGGAAGAGCTGTCCTTCTGCAAGCCCCTGGAGCCCAATCACCTCAAGTACAATCTAAAGGATCTACCGGCGAAAAAGAAAATTGAGAATCAGAAAAACGGCCACTGGAACGTCCCAGCTGACACAAACACCTTCATCCCAGTAAGCCAGAGCCCCAGAGGCTCAACGGATAGTCTCGATCAAAGTAGTCCGTTTATGTGCGCACCGGTTACTCCTACCAACAGGAACCACAGCACGCCGATCAGCTCTCCTGTTTCCGTGAGTATTACACATAAAAATAATTACCACGTAGGACGATCGATCATACGAATATATGGGGAAAGTAAATCAACAAGCAATTATGACTTTATAGCAACCCGGTACATGGAAGAAGAACAACAACTCCTCGGGTTTTGGTAGCACAGGATCATTCAATGCTAACAACAGCACGATGAGTCTGGAGGCTCTGAATGGTGGATTAACGGAATCCTTAGCTCAGAGTCCGACAACCGTGTCTCCGGATATCCGTTCAAAGCTGATCAGGCCAAAGACGCTGGTAGAACGGGCGAGAATGAATGTGGCATGGCTGGACTCTTCACTCTCCATCATGGAACAGGGCATCCGGGAGTATGATACTCTCAGGTTGAAGTTCAAGTTCTACTCGTTCTACGATCTTAACCCAAAGACCGATGCGGTCAGGATCAATATGATTTACGAGCAGGCCAAGTGGCAACTACTAGCCGAAGAGATCGACTGCACAGAAGAAGAGATGCTTATGTTTGCTGCACTTCAGGTATGAGAATTCTTAAAGTTGTTTCGCGGGATAATTTTAGTGAGCACCGAAAGTACGTAACTCCGCGATTTAAACATCAAGTCTCCCGAGGTCCCCATACGCTTCTTCGTCTAAGAATCCACCTAAGTGATAACAGGAAAAATTTCTGAAACTCGCATAGCGCATGTTAAAGAACTAGATACCGCGAAGCCGATTATTGGACGCGCGATTTTTCCTTCTACGTGTACCTAGGCTCTATCTGGATCTAACTACTATGACGCGTACTGTCCTACTATGTTCTTCCCACACGATGTTTTCGTATGTTACTTCCTACTCACGACTCAACGGGACAATATCGATAAAAGGAGGTCGCAGACGTAGCAACTACTAAAAAATATTCTACCTGATGTCATTACATATCATGGACTATTTAACCTCGCAGGTGCAAGTCAACCTTCAAGCCAGCGTGCCACAGCCGAGCTACGACAGTAACGGAGCGTCCTCGCCGGTCGAGGATGATATTGATGCAGCCCTTACAGATCTTCAGGTTACCCTTGAGGGTAGCAATATCAATAATAGTCCAAGTGACATAACACAGGTTCCGGAACTTTGCGATTATCTTCGCTTCCTGAAACCCAAAAGATTCACACTTAAGGCATTTAAGCGATACTGGTTCACCTGTCGGGATCTTCAGCTGAGGCTGTACAAGACTAAGGAGGATACCAACAGTTCAGAAAAACCAGCACACATCATCAATCTCCGAGGCTGTGAGGTCACTCCTGATGTTCATCTCTCTCAGGGACGTTATGGAATCAGATTGGAAGTACCCAGTGCCGAGGGAATGACTGAAATATGGATCAGATGCGATACGGTAAGTTTTTGAGATAAGCAACTTTTATGATAACAGTTTGAATTGGATATATGTTATTGGTAATCATCTTCTGTCAGGAACAACAATACGCAAAATGGATGGCTGCCTGCAGATTGGCTGCGAAAGGTCGTACGCTGGCAGATGCATCCTATGAAAGCGAAGTTGACAGTATCATAGCCTTCCTGCAGCTGCAGAGGCCTGCACCTGCTCCTGCCATCAATCCAAATTCTCTTGACATCACGCCCGAGGATTACGTTGCTCCGAGATTTGCTAAAAAGTTCAAGGGCAAGGTATGCTGGTCATGGAGAATGTTTACTTAGAATAATGTATTCGTGTGTCTGAAATTATCACGTAATCTTTGCTTTTACAGTTGGTCCAGAGAATCCTGGAGGCACACGCTAACGTTAAAGATCTTCATTTAGTCGAAGCCAAATTAAATTATATCAAAGCCTGGCAATCTCTTCCGGAATATGGAATCTCCTTATTTGTTGTCAGATTCACAGGAAAAAATAAGGATGAACTTCTAGGAATTGCTAATAACAGACTTATGCGTATGGACCTTAACAGTGGGGATCATCTCAAGACCTGGAGGTACAATACCATGAAGGTACGATAAAAAAAAAATTGATTGTGTTTAATTGTCGCATTTCTTTGAAAATCATGTAATACCAACTGTCAAACACTTGCACAGGCATGGAATGTTAATTGGGAAGTGAAGCACATGATGGTCCAATTTGAAGAAGAGAATATAATATTCGAATGCCAATCTGCCGACTGTAAGGTCGTCCACGAATTCATTGGAGGCTATATCTTCCTGTCAATGCGTTCCAAGGAAGCAAACCAGACGCTGAACGAAGAAATGTTCCACAAATTGACTGGTGGCTGGGTTTAGGAAAGTCCCATGGAAAAATCACGTGCCTCTCGACGCATTTGCCTTTATCTGCGTAACGCGCACGCACCGGCTGGAATGCATTTTTCTGAGTAGTTAACAACCAGGGGAAAATAAACGTGTCTAAAGTGGAGGTTCGTTACTTCAGTGCCTCGCGGATAACTGCCTTGGTGGCTGACGATTGTGGAAATACTTAATGTTAATGATCTTTTAATTGGGCGGTGTTGAAAATTGTGCTTGTACATAGAAAAAACAGTACCGTAGAACGCGTCAATCGTAGTCCTCCCACAATATAGATTTTATAATATTTTCATAGATAATGACACACGCAGGTCAACGATCTTTTACAAGATTTTTAAATACTTTTAATTGTGTTTATCACCGACTAATGGATTTACGATGAATCCTAATATATCAAAGTTGGCGGAAGTAAAAAAGTCTTTTGATAGTCAATGAAGAAATTAGGAAGGTAATTACACATTACACATCGTGACACATTATATTTAGCTATATGGATCTAAAACACGCACATGATACCTTATAAGGAGAATTTATCGTGCCTTTATCGAAGCACGTTTTAATTATAGCAATGCATTGAAGATATCAAAATAAAACTGCGAACTAATATTTTTACAGTTATTCCCAACCTCAAATTGAAGCCCATAATTTTAATTAGGTGTTAACTGCTCTGTAGGACTACAAGTTAAGTTCGTCCGGATAAATATATTTTCAACATCACAAAACGGTGCTAGACCGGACGAAATTATCTTCCGTCCGGCGAAGAAACATAAATGATCGTGTAAATTATTTGTTATTTTAATGTAAACTATATATAATAAAAAATATTTACTTGTACCGTTACACACTATCTACACAATATTATATTATTATATATGTATATGTAACCAAAAATTATAGTTTTGTATATTAATAGACGATAGATGTATAATAAACGTAATTATTATTAATGTACACGGGAATATGTACTAATTATTCTTACATCTCCATCATATTTCTTGATATTTCACCACTTTAAAATGCATATGATTTATGTTATGTATTCAATTAATTTCACTGCAAATTGTACACATTTCACTATCACAATTTACATGATTATAGCTAATCTATTAAATAAGAAAGATATAAGACTACGTTTTCACCAATAATTTTCATTCGTTATTATCACTTCCCAAGAATGTTCAATCTTTATTTCGACATTATATATTAGCAAAAATTACCATTTGTATACAGATGAATAATTAATATTTTACAAAGTGAAATTCTTGAAAAATATAGAATCTTTGTGATGACTAGATGCGGGTCGTATTCCTTTAACTTTCACATCGACTATCAATGCTTCACATAAAATCATTAGAAAACTTGTATTCATCACTCAACAGTTATCGGTGACTGATTAGATGATTCCTTTCCTGGATTGTCTATGCTTTTCATAGTAGACGGTTGACTAGCATTCTCTATACCTTTAAACCCTGACAGACCTATTCTAGGAATTGTTGGGGGACTTCCGGTTGCTGTTGTTCCCCCTCCGTTTAATCCACCACCACCATTCGTCTATTGAGTTAATATCATAGTAGCGATCAAATCTATGTTAAATGAATCATTATAAAAAGTATAATTACTTGAGGATGAATTGGCGGTGCAGAATGTACCAGTCTACCAACCAGAGATCCACTCTTATCCTTTTTGGTTCTGATCCATTCATGGTTTAGTACCCTGTCTAAGGTGAACCTTAATGTTATGTCTGGTTCCAGAATATGCTTAACTATACTCTTGGCCAAGGTAGAAACTGTGTCCTTTACACGGGATCTGAATACCCAGTTTCTGGACATTTGATTCTTGAGAAGCTTTCGTAAATTCGAGTCATCGAAAGGCATGGATGCGTTAAGCATTATGAAAAGTATAATTCCCAGGGACCAGACATCTGCTAATTTGGGATTGTAGGGTGTCCCAGATACGACTTCCGGTGCCGCATAAGCTGCCGATCCGCAATAGGTATGACTGAGCACCCTTCTGCCGTCGTGATCGATGCAATACCTTGCGAAGCCGAAGTCCGCAAGCTTTACATTGAACTTACGAGAAAGTAAAATATTTTCGCACTTCAAGTCCCGGTGTGCTATATTCTTTCCGTGAAGATAATGAAGACCAGAAGCCATTTGTCGGAACCATAGCTTAGACTGTTGTTCCGGCACAACACCGTTCCTCTTGACAAAATCGAGGAGGTCGCCATTGTCGGCATAACGCATAAATATAAAAACTCGTGGACCGCGCTGAAGGATACTATGTACTTGTATAATATGAGGATTCTCAATCTTTGTCAGTATCTCTAATTCTCTTGGGAAAAACTTATCCAGGAAGTCACGTGGTGCTTTTTCCTTGTCAAAGATCTTACAAGCCAATCGCATTTTTTTCGTACTAGGTCCATCCACATATTCAGCAAGATGGACAGTCGCGTAAGAACCCTGCCAGTGAACACTTCAAGATATTAAAATATCTTTGCATTTACACTTAATGAAGGAAACATAGGATACTTTTAAATGTGAAGAAAACGAGACTAAATGATAGAACCCGAAGATAAGACAGCCTTCAAGGGATGAGACAAGTTCTTAAGGTAATGAAATAAAAGGAAGCTATGACAGACGGAAAAGGTTAATGCATGGAAATGGATTAGGATGAGGTATAACCTGTCCAATTTTTTTGCCAATCAGATAGCCCCGCTGCTCAAGAGCGTTCACCTCCGAGTTTCGGGGGCTGAGTCGCGTGGCCATGCCAGTGGCTCTTCATTGGAGGATTCCCTGACTCCTGTCGTATGTAATCCTGTCTTTCTTTCTACCTGTCTTCACCAGTACCGGTTGGACTCTATTACAGGCACACTTCTTATTCGGAGAATGATTTGTCACTCTTTTTCAAGCATCAAATACCAGTCACTGTCAGTGCTTTGATAAAGTCAAAAATTGACATCAGTTTTAACCGGGAAAAATAGGTCGACCCGCTCTGTCATTGGAGTTGTTGCAACACTAAAATTTTGGGCCTTGAGTCCAGCTCGTACCTAAGATTAATAGATACGGGAGAAGATCTGTGTTTCATTAAATCGCAGCCATTATATAAAACAACGAACAATTGACCAGCGTTCGTTACAAATATATTCTTTGTTCACCTCTTTTGAAAACCGAGTACACAAGACGCACCTACCTAACGCACCATGTTCGGACACTTTTATAAAACATCTAGATATTCACTAGGAGTTATCGTATTACCAGGGAGGTCCCACTCCGGAACTTGGGATACGTTTCGTGTTTAAAGAAAATTTTGATAGGACGAAGGAAAAGAAGCAAGTTTGCGATTTGACAGGGCACTAGGAAATTTTATGGACCGTGGAAAACTCGTTTTCGGTTGCCGGGGCCACGAGCCCTCGCGAGCAACCCTCATTTATTCGTTTTCGACTGTCATTCTTCATGGTATAGAGCTCGGAAATAGCTCCTTTTAGCCCTCAACATCAATTGTATTTATTTTATCAACTCCAAAAGCATAAATTATAAGTTTATTGAAAACATATTTAATTAGTTTAACATTAGATTTATTTATTTTTAACAATTACGATAATTTTATAAATTATAATATAACTGTTAATTTACATATTTAATAGAAAATGAATAAGCAGTCTTGTAAGTTATAATTTGGTTTTATTATCTCTGGAGAAAATAAATGGTGTCAAGCATAAATTAATCAAGGATTAATAATGTTTTGATAAATTTTGTATAAAACTCCTATCCTATGTATTAGGATAATAAAAGAAAGAGTATTAATGAAAGAAGAGGTCATACGATTATCACTTTTAAGTCTTAATCTACATAGAAAATTCTAGCTGCAATATCGTCAACTATCCAATTTATACCCTCCACCAAATTTTCTGCTGTCACCGCAGAACATTTATAAATTTGCCAATGATGAGTTTTGATGTTTGGTAACTCTAAAACTTCAGCAATATCAGGAGCTGAAAGGGCACCAGGTAGGTCTTGCTTATTAGCAAGTACAAGAAGGCTAGCACCTTCTAATCTTTCTTCTTGTAAAAGCTTGTGCAATTCTGCTTTGCAATCTTCAAGCCGTCTCCTATCTGCACTATCCACTACCCAAATCAAGCCATCTGTACACTCAAAATAATTTCTCCAGTAGGAACGCAGAGATTTCTGACCACCTACATCCCAAATATTTAACTTGTATCCTCTATGTTCCAATGTCTTGATGTTAAAACCAAGTGTAGGCGAAATGGTGTCAATTGGCTCTCCATTGATTCTTTTCAAAACAGTAGTTTTCCCTGCATTGTCCAAGCCACTGAAATATCATTAAAATAATTGCCCACACAATCATAAACTTCAAAACAAATTTGAAACAGTACAATTTATACAATTTCTAACCTAGATACCAAGATTGGATAAAACAGATTGAAATTATAAAAAATTTTATGAATACTTACAGCATAAGAATCCGCATTTCTTTTTCCTTTTGCTTTAACTTTTTTAAAACAGTTAACAGACCCATCTCTTGTTAATTCAGTGCAACAATAACCATATATATTTACGAAATTTATTTACAAAGCCGTATCAAGAATGTTGAGAGGTTAGACGTTTGACAGAAAAGCAATCCAACCTAACATGGCCCAGCCTACATTTGTTCTGTGGGTACTTCAGCCTTCATACAAAGCACACATCCGAATAAGCAACTGCGCAATATCGGATTCTTTAAAACACTTAAACATATGTCACATGTCCTAGGTATGAGAACATGTTATGCTGTAACATTTGAATCAATGACCAATTGAGCCACCCTGCTAATAATATCAGGATGACAAAAAGAGTTAATAACTGCTTTTGATATTTGATCCAATGAGGATTCTGAAAGATTAGAATCTTCAGTCACTTGCGCACATTTTTCGTCAGACGCGGCTTCATTACTGACTGAAAACCGTTCTCTTTTTTCTATTAGTAATTTTCTTAATTCCTTTGTATTCAATTCCGATAAAAGCGACACGTGTTTAGGATATTCCTTGGATAATGCTGCTGCTGTCCATGTTACTGCCTTTGCTTTTTTTTTGCTTGGCGATTCTACAGGCTCCTCATTCGCTTTAACTTCATGAAGGCATGCTTCCACCTAGCAATATTCATTTTTTTAAATATTTTAACGTTATATGACTAATTATAGTTAGTATCCATATTCGTACCAATTTCATAGAACGATGAAGCGTACTATGCGGTTCTTCTGCAGAATTTAAACATCCTTTTCCTAATCTCGTCGCAATCAATTTAACCAATGCCTCTCTCAGCCTTGCTTCACAATCCGTTGGCAACGGAAGCCATACGTTTACACTGACACTTAAGTCTAGTGATTCTACATAATGCCACCAACCACCAGGAACAAATAATACCTGACCTGGTTCAAGCGTAATACATTTAGGCCTCTCTGGGACATTTACAATAGCTTCTTCATCCTTTTGTGTTGGACAAAAGAAATTAAATTTACTATATACTGTTGACTCCTCATATGGAATTCTTGTAGGCTGTAATGCATTGGTACAACTGGGTGGAAATAAAAACCATTGCTTTCTGCAAAAATGAACAAATATCATAACAATGTAAAATTATGGATACAATTAATAGACAGCAAGTTCATCACCTTCCATGCATTTGAGCAACTAAATTACAACCATAGGAATCTTGATGGCAATTAGTATGGGCTCCTTTATTTCCAATCCAGAGTGTAGAATCTTCACCCCATGCATCAAATCCAAATCGACGCCAATCCACCGAAGCCAATATTTCAGGTTGATCTTTTAACCACTCATGCATATACTTGTAATCAAAATAATACCACTTCTCTGGTCTGTCACAGGAGTATGATTCTTCAAGAAATCTCTGCATGGTCATAGTTTGAGTTGGACATTTAATATCCCATTGTGGCTCCTATTAAAAAAATGAAGTTTTCAATGGTATAAATATATGTATAATTATCTATTATTGCCATTAATATTATTAAGTTCATGTAATATTTTATTACCTTTGACCTTCCATTAAATCCAGTTCTAAAAGGTAACCGCATATCACCTAACTTCTCTGCAAGTTCTGTCAAGTTCCAATCCAAAAATTTCCAAATGTTGCATCCTTCTTCATCTTTGAGAATACCACGAAAAATTACAGGCTCCTTCAGATCCATTATTGCCTGCTTCAATATTCCATTGGATGGGGCCAAGATATTTGCCATTGCTGTTTTGGATGAATAAATATTGAGTTAAATTATATGAAATAATACAGTCCATGTTATATTTGTATAAGAAAAGGATAGCAATTATCAATTCATCAACAATGCATAAATTATTACACAAATTATTAAAATTGAAGTTTCAAAGTAGGATTTGGTGTCTTAGGAACATCATCTGCTAATAAAGAAGTTCATAGATAGTAGAAACACCGCTTTCTACCGGGAGGTTGTCGTACTAAAATAATATTTCAATAAGTGTATTCAACCTCCCGTTCATAACCTGTAGTACAATTCCAGTATATAAAGAAGAATTATAGGACTTAAAAAGCATATTCACATGAATTAATCAAAAAATAAGAATGCTGAATAATTCGAAGATATGTGTGACTCCTTTGCGGGCACTAGCTAGTCCTTTGCTGACCTTAATATCCGGACCTTTAGCTCAACAAACGCGTGTAAGTTCTTACCTTGATCCATTTTTACCAACTTTTACTGTCTTTTAATATGGAGGTTTGCGGTTCTGTATATTCATTTTATTCATTTATAGAATACCATTATATTAAAGCGAAAATATCCTATGCCACTTCATAAAAAAGGGCAACGTCCTGCACCACTTAAGCACAAACAATTCATATACGATGTTGTGGCTGATACAGAAACACAGAAACAGAGAAAAATAGAGATTATCCTAACGTCATATGTATCTGGAATCGGTAATAAGGGCCAGAGAATAAATATGCCATCTAATTGTGCATATTATAATTATCTTCTACCTGGATTGGCTGTATATGCCTCACCTGAAAATATTAAAAAGTATGAAAGTTTTGAAGATGACACCAAACAATATAGTTCTAAATATGTTGAACGGACAATAAACCTACTGTCCACCTTAAAGTTATCAGTGTTGATGACATTGGATAATCCATGGACAATAGAGAAGTTTCACATAAGAAGCAGCTTCCGCAAAGCTAATTTTCATGTACCAGATGAATGTATAACCATGCCACAGAAGAAAATTTGTGGTCCAGACTTATCAATAGAAAATAAAGAGTTCTATGTAACAGTCACTATAAATAATAAGGAACAAGTTAAAGTCAGATGTGCAATCCATCACTGGTCTGCAGATCCTGCTAAGAGACTTCCACACTGTGAATTCTTTAAGTTTCATGATGAGGCAATATTCCCAGAAGATCAGGCTGTACTGGATACTCTCCCAAAACATCGTCTTGTTGAAAGCCCAAGTATTTAAAATATAATTGTATGCCTTAGCACGTTTATAAATAAATTATGAAGATTAGAAGGTTTAATGCTTTTTTATTATAAAACCAGTTTAAGTTCCTATAAAATCGAAATCCAGTTTTTTCAATGTTTCAAACTGAATTACAAAAAAGGATACCAAGAAACAAAGTATTTCTGCTGCATTATTAATTCTTGTAACTATACTTCGAACAATTTATAATTTCTTGATATACTTGTCATTATATTACACATACAGAATGATTTTTTACAGCTACAAAATAAATATATCCATTGAATTTCAACATATGTATACACACAAGTCTGTATGTACCTGTAACACAGGTGATACACCATGGTACAATCAATAATTGGAATAAACTACAACTTCAGGTACCTCAAACTTCCTTCAGTGAACTGTTTTTTCATGTTGAATTTGTAACCCGTTTAAACACTTTTTAAAATATATATGTTCAAATATGATATAAAATGGTGAAATGCCTGCGACTCCTACCACAGGAGAGAAGCGTTTCATTTGGGATGACGCCGAAGGTCTCGTGTTATTGGGGTAAAAAATTGGATTCCTCAAGCTATTACACATTACACGTGTCATTGCTTACTTAAAATCATTTTTTTTCTCGTCAGAGTTCCAAAAGCAGAGGACGAGCAAACAAAAAGTCGTAAAAAGCAGGCTCAAATCTTGCACAAGACAAATGTTTACTGTCCTCACACTTACTTAATGTTAAACTTTCACGAAACTTTGAATCCAAGTGAAAAGGTATGTTAACTAATTATATACGAGAATCATCGAAATGTCCATAAATAAATGTTCCATATTATTGCACATTTACAGATCAGATTTCGAAGGCTTTATCTGAGAAAGGTGTCACCAACAGAACATAATATCATTATTCTGCAGGATGTGAAAGACCTTGTAATATACCTCATCTCAACTCCAATCACGATACAGTTTATCAATTTCTTTCATCTGCCAGTAGTAGATCGTTTCCTGAGAGCCCTCATCTTATATTTTCAATATTACATAGAAATATGGGAAGATTTGGCCCGCAAGCGTGAAGCTACAGTTAAAAAGGCTCCGAATCCTTTGGCAAGGGGCAGTAGAGCTAAATATGCGAATGAAATGGACACACTTAGGTGTGTATTAGGAAGAGAATATGCACATTTGGTGGTTGGCTGCGGCGAATGTGCGCCGTATCACCATATGGTAACTAATAAAAAATCAGCATCTACTGCAAGCTCTCAGTCGCAAGGAGAAAAAGATCTGAGAATTTTTGAAGTATTGATAAGAGTGGCACACAGAGTGGTATGGATAACCCTTCAGCGCAAACATTACAGTTTAATCGGTTCGTCTCAAGTAGATACAACCATCTCTTTCACGTAATTCCGATTATATTAATAAATGCAACGCCTTTCTTCTCAGAAATAGAAATTCATAGGCTGTTCAGAACAGATGCATATAATTCCGCTGATAGGAGAACTGAAGGAATATTCAACAAAATTATGCTGGAAGATGAATATATCATATTACATGGTCCAAGGATGCCAGAAAAACGGAAATTATTAAAAAATTCTCCATTGGCATATCAACTGATAAATACGTACTGCGACTATCGTATTATGGGTTTAGGTGAGAGTCATTAGCGTACCTTGTAATAACAATTATTAATGGCGAATTCATATTGTAGGTACAGTCAAATTGAATACACAAGATCCACGTGTTATTTATCTGCATAATGCACTCCTTGCTAAAGAAGAATCGTTGACCGAATTAGGCATAAAAGTTGGCATTTTGGGACATCCGCGCTCCGATTACGATATAATGTTAACTCCACTCGAAGAAGAACAACCAATTACAGCTGGAAATGCTGAGAAAGATAAATGGGAAAAAAGGAGATGTTCTCTGGCAGAAAAGCGTCAAAAAATTCTGGTGGGTCTTTTAAAGCCTTTCATATTTCGAGGATTTAGAATGTATCCTATGAAGCCCTGTTGCACCACATAAATTTGTATATTATCTAATTACAATTTTTTTGCCATTTTATAAAAAGCATCAAGACCGCGAAACCGTCAGGATGCCGCAGTATCTGTTATATCCTGAATTTACGGATATTTTCCCAATGGAAGTGGATACGAAAGTATGCGGTGAACATCAAAAGGAACGCGAGGATGCTCGAAAGAAATGGGTTTCTAGAGAATTAAGACGCATCAATAATAAATACGTGGAAACATCCTCCATTGCTACTCTCCCGGAATGAATATTCAAAAGAAAAGCTTTCACAATCTAACCCCAATCAATACTGAAGATGCCTCAAATTTAGAACACTAATTAAAAAAAAAAAAGGAAAAAGCTTATGCCTCATACTTTTAAACATATAATATTATCTATTTACATACAATTATTATCTAATCCATTTCATAGGCGTGCGGGTGACACAACCTATGGTTGCACTTTATTTATGCAATAGATTAGATTACTATCAGTCCAACAAAATAATATTTAATATTTACGGATAAATCATGGAAAAATTAAGTGGATACAAAATTCCATTCTCATTGATATCCGCTCACTGTGTGTTTCTATAATCGTCTGATTAAATTCCCTAAGTAATTTTGCCTAGCGCATGTCACTACGTATATTTTGAAGTTTTATCTACACGAATGCTTTTAGGCAGTATTCGTAAGTGATAATGACCCGTTTTATCGAATAACTATTAACGTAGGCGTTTTGATATATATCCAAAATAACATTTAGTGACCAAGCGAAAAGATTTACCATAGAAAATTCATTCTCGCTCTGAATGTAATTTGCAATAATTAGTCAAACAAACGTACAAATCGTTACGGCTAAATAGACAAAAACTCAGTAATTACCAAGAAAATTTATAAGCGCTGCATAAATTGAACAAAAGTAATGAATTGCGTTTCCTGGGAATAAGTATAAAGAAATAATTGAACAAGAGTTTGCAGACATAAATTGTAAGAAGTGTGTTACTTCTTTTTATCGTATAAACCGTTCATTGGAATTGCAGAAGCATTGAGATACACTATGATTTAAAAAAAAACAAAGAGAGAGAGAGAGAGAAAGAGAAGAATATACAAGGACGTGTAAGATAGGGACAGACACAACTGAGCGCTACAAGGCAATGTAAAAAATATGCTTATTGTAATTGGTACTGCCTAATCAGAATAGTAATGATAATATGTTACAAGGACATACACATATAGGTACATTAGGAGCAGCGAATAATGCTTTCACGTTCAGATTCGACATCGCTGCTTCCGCCGCATATAACTAATAATTGTAACTGCTAACTACCATTAAATATAGTAATAACAATGTAAAGATGAGGATAGCGCAGATCCTAAGACAGAAGATTTTCGCTCCCCAATATGGGGCTTGACGTAACTCATATTATTCTTTGATTCGCGTGACAATTTGCTACTTATACCAGTCAGTCGATGCTTGGCTAACAAAATCGTTGTTCGAGGTGCATCCATCTTTGATTTAACATTTATGAGCGGCATGCATACTTCGAACGGAATAGGAAACTCTTAATATCAAGTTCATCTCGTCACCGAGATTCCGAGTTACATTTTATTCAGCTAAATCATTATAAATTGTCATACTTTAGCGCTCACTTACATGATTCCAAGATTCAAGTGCGAAATTCCGAGATCCACCGCATTCATAGTAACCAAATACATAAGAATACGTAATAACAATCTTTGTTCAACGAGTGGCACAGCAAATCATATAATATTGACAAGTAAATTCTAAAGTCCCAGAATCTATGGCCGATCGTTGCTTTTGATATTACAAAGATTCCTATATGGAGTATTTAAATAAATAAATAGTAGCGGATACTCTGAGATGCAGCTTCTCGGCTGAAACCATGTCACAGCGACAGACTCGCCATTTTATAAAAAAAAAAAATTACTGCGGAGAGCTCCGCATGGCTGTTTACAAATGATACAGAAGAATATCTAAAAGATACTCCTTTGGCGCTTCTCATCGTTACTCTATTGTTCCATTGTAACTAATCATTAATTAATAATTGTCTAGATGAATATAATACAGTATGGATTGGGTGAAATTATCGATCATTCTGCATTAACTGCAAATATCAATCGTATTTGATGCATTCGATCGATAAGACAATAGAAGGGATGCGTGAGCATGTATGGACATATGAGGTATGCATTTTTCTTTATAAATTCAGTCGTGTGCCTGTGCAACGGTGCTCCACTCAATCAGGTATCTCAATGAGGACAAAACTGTAAAAAATCCTTATTTTTTATTAGAACATAAACCAAAAAGACATTCTTTTTGGAGCAACTATTGGATATAGTGTGACCTTCGTACTGGACCTTCCCTACAATTGTTTTACTTTGAAAAGTATTAATGTATTTCGCGTTTGAAACCTATATAAAAAGAGAAGGTCTAAGCGCCATTGTTAAAAACATGCCGTCTTGTGCATAAAGGCATATACACTTGCACGTGGAAAAATATTGCAGCATTCACGAGTATCAGGAAGGAATTTTGGATCCTTCATAAACGGTTTACGTGACACTGGGCGCCGACAATATTTTGCAAATAATCATTATCCGCTATATTGAACCGTTGTAATTTACAAATATTAACTATGGTAGCAAATTATGTACAAAGCACATTCGTAAAGTCAGAATTCAAATGAAAATCCATACTGCGCGAAACCCTTGGTTTTTTCACGATGACAATCGAAGCTCTTGGATCTTTTCAGCCCCTGGAGTTCTAATTTCTGGCTATGGAAA
Organism: Cephus cinctus; assembly: GCF_000341935.2. Taxonomy (NCBI): domain Eukaryota; kingdom Metazoa; phylum Arthropoda; class Insecta; order Hymenoptera; family Cephidae; genus Cephus; species Cephus cinctus. The sequence continues at coordinate 86,475 of NW_014332956.1, read as the reverse complement.
TTCAACCAAAATGACGGACCTGGTTGCGTTCATCGATCGGTTAAAATAATCCAAAGTCTTGATACACATAGAGAATAAATGTTACGTGTGTCAATAGATGCTTACATCACGGAGTGTCTGTATGTGCTGAACATTGTGCCAATAACTGGTGTTTCACTGCATTGTCATTTACCGATGAACAGTAAACATGATCATGTATATTCCTACAGCTAAAACCACAGGTTTTTTAAATTCCTGCCATTCCTGGATGGGTTCGATACAACTAGTCCTACGTAGGCGACGTCTTGTAATCGATGCATCTATCCAGAAATACGAGAGGATCAAATGCAGCACTTACAAGCGAGTCAATTTCCCCAACACATACTTGATCAAAAACATGACCATTTGTTTAGCATTATCTGTACTATATCGACAAGGACGCTACATGCCATCCCATACAATCCATGCACCCATCCCTGGCATTACTTCAAATTCGCGTTAACTATACGACAGTTAGTAATACAATGTTACGTTTACCAGCACAGACACGAACAGTATATTTTTTCTCTACGTCATAAGGAACACGCGCGAACCGAATCATTTCGAGACTGGATTATCAGGGCGGAGGGGGCTACGAAGCGATATCCGACATGAGCTGAGCAAGCAAAGCCGGCTCCAGGAGCCCGTGTGACTGGCCCATTCGCTCCAGATTACGAACATCTTTGTCAACTGCCTCTAGCGCCCGTTCCAGCTCCTCTTCTTCCTCTCTCGATGGTTCATATTCTCCATTCCTGCTTTCTATAATATGCAACAAGACACATTGTCTCATATAGTATATTCATTTGATGTATAAATACATTCGATAGAGTCCTTATTGTCATAAAATATTATAAGATAATTACCAATGAATAAATCGTTAAAAGCATCAGCAGGTAAGTTGTTGAGCACATTGCCAAAGTCGTGCTCCGCTGGATCTAGGGATGCGAACACCTCATGGTCTCCCAGTTCAACCTTGAGTCCTGTGCCAAGGCCGAGAGAGCCCAATCCTAATCCAAGATTCAAATTCGACGAATTTGAGCTTCCTTGTGGTACATTCAAATTATTCAATGTCTTGGTATGATTTTCGCCCGTGGTGATCTGGTTTACATAACGATTCTCTTCGTTAGGTATTGTTAAACTCTTCGACTCCAGCTTAGTAGAAGGTGGTCGCTTCCGCTTTTTGGGTCTGGACTTAGGCTTAGGCCTCGGGATCGTAGGAGATGCCGGCTTCTTACGAGCTTTCTTTGGTTTCGATTCTTGGGCCTTGCGATGATAATTATCTCTTTTCCTAGCATGTTCTGGGCATAGAGGTAGTTCATGCGCAACATCGAATACGGGAACACAACACTGAGTGTTGTCACTAAACTTGGCAGTGCAATGTTCGAACAAAAGCTGATCCCCATTCAGCATTATGTGCCGGGAACAATGGCGCGTGCAAGGTAAGGACGTCTGACGACAGCCATCCGCTCCGCACGGTCCTCCTACTAGTAAAGGTCCATCTATAATTTTACTTGTTCCTGGCAAATCGTGCAGGGCTTTAGCTGTGGACTCGGGATCTCGGCAAGCAGCTTCTAATAAACAACGTGTCCTCTCGCGCAGTAGGGCTTCAGACTCTGGTCCGCTCTTGTGCAACTGGATCAATCGTCGACGCAGCTGGGAACGCAATTGCGAAAGTCGTGCTGAGCGATTTAGAGCCATTGGCGTTTCGCCGGAGAACCAGTGACGCTGATATACGGTCATCTCGTCACCACTCGAATCGCTGTCCGAAATCTCATCGCCCGCTCGAGGGTAGTATAATAGGGTGTGATCTCGACTCTGTCGCCGTGATTTTAATCTTTGCAGATTCTCCAGATGACGATGTTTTCGACGAACGGTATTAGGGTACCGGAGTTCCACACTTCTTGCGCTACTGCCTTCCTCATCCAATTCCGAGTTTCTGTCCGACGCTCCTCCGAAACCCGTATCCCCAACGGATTCCATTTTTATGCTTTGCTTTATACATTTTCCTTTTACTTTGTTGTTCTTACTATTCAGGATCACCCTACGATTTTTCGAAGGCGTCAACTTCGTGTTTCTTCCAGTAGCCGCAGCAAATGGTTCCGGTTCGCTGAAAATGTACGGATCGACGTCTTGTCGAGCCTCAGTTTTCAGCAGAGCCTTCAGCCGGTCCGAAAATTTCAATTTATTGTCCATGTTTGAGTTCTCGCGAACAGGGACCTTCACCGATTGCTGCCTCTGTCCTTTCCCGTTCCACCTGCATTCTCAAACTCTCCAAATCAACCTTCCTCCTATCTAGATAAGACTTAGTTCACGCCATATGCCGAGGCCCGTTTATACATTCAAATTACAAAAATAATACTGGAGAAAGGATGTAAAGATTTTTCATAGTATAAGATTCATGAGCTACTTTTCAAAGTATTTCATCTTCACATACAAAATGAAAATTAGGATAACAATTTAAGCGGAACTAAATTCAATTTCGTTTTCAAAGTAAAAAAAAATACCTATTTAGAAAGTAGTTACTGTTGCATATTATGCAGTTCCATTGGAAACACGTATGGTATGTAAAAAAAGGTTGTCCATCAACACGATTCACTCAAGAGGATGAATCTTTAACAGAAGAGCAATAAAATATTTTTAATATTTATAGCAATACCAAAAGAAAGCGCATTTATCATATAGAGTTATATTTTAAAAGTTACGCACAGAGCTTATTTGAAAGAGATATAATCACAAGTGAAAGACGTTAAATTAATCTCTCTTTACTTTATGTAAAAATTATTAACATAAACGTTTAATTCACCTTTTTTAAAATTATGCAGTAATTAGTTAAGTAATTAATTACTTCTATATTTTATATTATAAGTGCCATTGTTCCATAACAATGTGTTCATCTCGACACAAACAATGCAACAAGTTATACTACTTTTTATATGAAAAGTGAAGTTCCAAAGCATCGTAATATATCAAATTATGAAAAATGCAAAATATTAAAACTGGTCAGAGCAACAGGCGTAAACTTAGTGCATGACTAGAGTAGGGTAAAAATAATCCTTGCCTAGCATCGCTGTTCACACCAAACATGTCCTATACATCTTTGACAGCACTACTTCCGTGCATTGAGTACCACAGTTGTAAATGATCTTGAGAGAGCTCTGCGAATCTGTGATAGGGCAAGGCCATCGTCAGCAAAGCCCTAGCTCCTAAACTTTGACTACAACACTTTATATTGGGGCAGGTCACGCTGTTTGGTTATGTTCACTCCGCTTATTGACAATATAACACCGAGTAGCGTAGCTGTGCGTTGATTGAGCTTAAATCCACAATAGACGAAACGCTTGTCACGCTAATTGTTGATCAAATTTCAACCCCATAACAAGGGTGGATTCAGTATAACAAGAAGACTCACAGAGCTGCATTTATCAGCTCAACATCCGGCCGAGGTTGGAATTGATCGAAGATGATCCTGCCAAGTTTATAAAAATTGGCTGTTTCACAAACACACCTGACCTCCACTAAGAAAATATTCCCCAAAGCAATTGTAAAGCCACGCACAAACTTCAGCACTCATCGATAATAACATTAGAAAGACATGTCAGTTGTGAAGGCAGCAAAATGGCGGCTGCTGACCAGACGAACCGTCCGAGACGCGAAAAATCCCTGAATTCGCAATGATGTTGCGGCAGAATCCGCATAAAAGCTCTTTTCACATATATCTCATTGGGCTTCGTATTCGCAGCATTACACTGGAAAATAAATTTCACTTTAGGTGTCCGTTCGCGTACAAATACGAATGGGAATTTCCAGCGTCACAATGTTTAACCTAACCTAATTTATTTACGAAGGCGCTTTTATTCCGTAATTGTAACAATCCTTTTTATACATTATCACTTTCGGAACACAAAGATCTTCAAAAAAATTGCATATGTCCCTAGAAGGCTTTCAAATACTCCAATAAAACTTTGGAGAGCTTTTATAGAGTAATTTTTTCGAAAACGACGTACTCGACTTATCCGCGCACTTCGGCGGAGCACTTATTCCACTTGATTATTACGAACTTTTTATAACATCTTAATATTTACATTACCAATATACTCTTTAAATATTTTTCCATTCTTTTATAATTGATGTTCAGAAGTAGTTTTTACGCAATGTTTGTTAATCTTCTAATCATTCTCGTTAATTAAAACATTATAGTAGTTATACTAAGATTATGATGAAGTTTGAAGTTAGGAAAAAGTTCAAAATTGAATAATTCATTGAATGCATTAGCATAGCGATACTTATAAATTTGAGGATTTTCATATTACCAAAATGAGATTATTAATTTTCAGATAAGTACTACAGTACGAAAATACTAGATTCTTCAATTGATGTTAATGAATGGTCAGCCTAGTAGTCATGTATACCATTTTTAATATTAATATTTTGTGAATTTATGATATTGTTTAAACGGAATAGAAGAAGTTATTACGGTTTTTTAATGTTTGTAAAAATCCCACTCCACTAATTACAGTGACCACCTGATTCTGATAAGTCAGATGACAGGTGTTGTAATAAGTACCTGAGATCAACAATGTATATAATAAAAAAAAAGTTATTCTTGCATTACTTACAGTTAATGTGTTATACATCATACTTTTGTCGTATATTTTTTAAATAGCCATTAGGCAGACATACTCACCCTTTATAATTACAGTCATCTCTCTTTGTATCAGGAAGTGTGGTAAATTGATAATAAGAACGAAATGGTCATCACAAAAGATATTTTTCCTTAATATTTTATTGAATTCTATAAAACATTTTTATTGAAATGGTCTCACCAAGCAATAAAAATATAATTATACTTTTGAAAATCACAGGAGCATACGAAACAGAAATTGAAGTAATAATCTGAACAAAAAATAAACCTTTACTCATAAACGCATCTTTGCACAAGATATCCTGAGATATTTTGGTTTCCTCGTATTAAAAATAAACCATATTACGAAATAGTATTCGTTGTCGAAGCGGCAGATTATTCTGTATTCAATTTACCAGTCCGTCGCATTATTTTTCATAATTTGTTCGTACGTTCTTTTTCCTCATTACAAACAGAAACATTAACACATAGGTGTATATTAATTATTTGAAGGAGGATACATGGTGTACTTTTGTTCAAGGAATGGTGCACTAGAAGTAATTAATTTTGACATGATACTTGTCTTCTATTTAATCATTTAATACTAACTCAATATACTCATGATTATATGTATACACATATATCATAGTGGTCAATAGTATGAAATCATTATCAAAACTTCTACTCATAGACACCACATATCGAAACAGACAAATTGAATACGAAATTTTTTAACAACAAAGGTATGTTATTGCAAATATTTATCTTTTAACAAGACGCTATACAACAAATTGTGTACACAGGACACACATACAAGCCCTTTCAGTTCAATGATCAAACATTGGTAAGTGTTGGACCATTTTTACTGTTTTACATTGTTTGACATTTGTTTTCCTTCACAATTGTGACACAATATTTAATGAGTTTATTATGAAAACATTTTTTTTTACTAGTAAGAAAATGACTAACAGAAGATGCAAAAATGATTTTAGCATCTTGCTTCTCTTGTTTAAGAATTTGAAAATAAATGATGGAAAAACACTATACTATCCAAATATTGTAATAGTCATTAATCATAGTTTAGAGCTTTAGTGGTTTAAATTTTTATTAATAGCAAACAAATTTTGTTAAAGCTTTAAAGCTTGCTGTAAGACACACTGACTCGGCCCTAGAGTGCTTTACAAAGACGAAGGAAACAGAATAATGTGTTATATGATTTTACTGTATGACATTTCTGATAAATCAACAGGCCAGTAGTCATACATTACCCTTGTATCGAAAATAGATATTGCCTCTGTGGTACTTACGGGCACGATACTACACTATTTGGAAATAACATATAAATCTTCGATATATATACGTATGACACAATTACATGATGTATGTTACAATACCTTACAAATGCAAATCATGTTCTGTAGTAAGTAGTGAAAGTAGTCCCGATGATACAGTCTTCGAAAAACATCATTCAATTTTCAATGCTATTCCTTCTACTCCACTCTTCGAATCAAGTCAATGTGTTCAATGGTATTATATCTTATCCTGATTTGTAATGTATGGTAGACCCGAAGGACGGTGATTTCTCAATTTTCTTTTTTATTAAAAACGTCATGATTGAATGTTGTATGAGAATTTGATCGTAAATATTTACGTTACGCACTTGTTCTCCGCTGAGGCTTTTGTCCCTTTACAACAGTCGGTCGACCTTTAATGAAACCTTTCTTGCGTCTCGCCGTCTGAAACATCAATGTCCCACCCCCCATAACTTCAACTACGTTTCCAGATCTATTATTGCACTCTTTCGAGAAAGGGCAAACGATACGAGAGACATTTTATAATATGTCTCTTCATTCAAACTCTTATAACAAAACTCTCACCTTTTTACTAATGTATGAGTTTGTACGGCGAGTGATAGTACGCTCGGAGATTGGGATCCTCGGGCGGTTAAATTCGTCTGGTTTTTTAACCCTACATAAAAATAGAAATACTCTCTGTAATCTCTTGTGAAACAAGATAATAGTACCGTTGAAAAGCTTATGACGATTGAAGGAAAATAAGAATCACCTGTAAATCCTAACGAGCCAATGCTCAGTAGTGTAAGCCTCCTCCAAGTATGTTAACTGGAAATTCTTGTTTCCAATTTCGGCATTGCGAGTACGATCGTAACCAGATGGTGATCGATAATCTATTTTCACCTCTCCAAAACGATAGTAACTCAACTTGTACATTAGAGAGTTAAGAAGAGTTGGCGAACCTTCAGAATCGACACGGAATTCTCCCCTTTCTGTGAAGTAATCGCTTTCACGAATATCATGGGGATGTTCGCCTTCTGCAATTCTCACCATCCACAAGAACTTATTAACATCATCACCGGAATAGCCGATCATTCCTCCAAATATCACTAGAACGTAGTCTACATCCAAAGAGGTCATGATCTCATATGCAGCACTTTCATTCGAGCTCATTGCTTTACCGACTAATGCAATATGCGAATTGTTCCATGTATTATTATCCACCAGGGTTGTTCTGTTTAAATAGTAAATATATTTCAACATTGCTTACGTAGTTTTTGACGTAGTTATCGAAGTATTTCTCTTACCTATTGGCCATGCCTGCAATCTGGTACCCATAATCCCACCAACTCATGACTCGGGCATCATTAGGCGTATTTTGAGCAAGCCAGTAATAAGCTTCCCGAAAATCATCCAGAATGGATTTACCACCATCATTGCTATAGGATGCGAGAACGATAGAAGGACTAGAATATGCGTTGCTCGTGACCCAAGTACAATGAACCGTGAACATCATCAGCAGCATAAGTATACCAATAACAACACCATTCCGTAAATTAGCGCCCAATCCATCTCCACTGCCCTTAGGTCTTTCGTGCTTCATGCGCCTTAATTTTCCAGCTTTATCGTACAATGCCCTTCCGGGACTTCTTTCGCGTTCTTCCTCACTTTCCTCCTCGCTACCATCGCCCTCGCGATCACCATTTTCTCTATCTTCTTCTTTCAGGTACAATTCCAAGAGTCCACTGAAGGCAACTCCGGCCAACATACATACGACAGGGGTAAGGGTCAACATGAGACGTACCATCACTCCAGCAAAGTATACCGCACTTATAGCGTATAGAATAACTAAAAAGCAATTAGATATTGTCTTGAACATATTAAATAGAGTAAGATCATACAATGCATTGTGTCATGAATATTCACCAAAAACGCGCTCGTCGTTGATATGTTTGATGCAATACCATAATCCAACAGGGAATGTGGTTACCAGTATTTGTAGATCAAAGAAAAAACTAAACCATGTGGTAGGTTGATGTTCGGACACCGAGGCAATAATGGGAATGTGAATTTTCGCATATCCGGTATCCCACAGTGAATAGAAACGTCCGCTCCAAGGAGCGACAACTCCGGTGTACGTCAACGCAATTAAAATTAGCAAGAGAATTGCTGCAGTTACGGCGACCACGCCGCCGAAGTACTTCATTTCTGATTTCGTAAGTACTGTTCTGAGATACCTGAAAATATAAGAATATGTTAGATAAAATTCTTTAAAAATTGCTAAGATATCTTGAATACATTCATAAGAAAAAACAAATTTATAGAATAAAAAAATTAAGACTGAAGTCAGAAGATTAGAGAGCAAATGAATTTTATTTAACAACTTTGAATAGCACACTGAGGATACCAGAAATAATTTTGCTGCATCTTTATTAATATTTATCTTAAAAATTAATGATAACAAATAACTAGTAATCTGATCTGCAGGGTATAGCATATATGCCTTTAAGTACCTGAGAGCTGCCACAAAAATCAGTAATCCGAAAACACCTCCAGCAGCCATGTGTTCAGATGTTCGTATTGGTTGAAAACCAACAAATGGTATTTGCATACTCAATAACAACCCCAAAATGTAGAATGTTGTGTAACTTGTAAAGAGCCGATTGCTGTACCTATTCATGACCAGCAACGCAAATACGTGGAATGGAATCAAGTTGATGATGAAAACATAACCACCCCAAGCAGAGACCATATAAAAGTAGGATAATGCGGTCATTGATGCCCAAAATATAGAGCCAGTTTTTACTGATTTGACCCACAAATAATAGGTAAATTGGAGGGCGAAAATTGCAATACCCTCATTATCATAACTACCAGCTACTGAGCGTGAAATATAGCCAGGAACTATTGCAATGAAACAAGCAGCGAATAAACCAGCACCTGCGCTCCAGAGCTCCTTTGTTAATAAATAGGTTGAAATGGCTGTAAGACCACTAAAAATAGGAGCTAAAAATACACAAATGTCTCTGATGTGTATTGGAATATTAAGTGAGTGAAGAATGTAATGAATTGTTCCTGATGTTATCATGAGACCAGGATAAACTGTTCCACCAACAATACGACCCAATGGATACCATGCTCTCTCATCAAACCAATTCAAAAAATTATAGAATCCATGTTGGACCATGTATGCTGTAGCTCGATAGTTAAACCTGTATTGAAAAACAAATTTATTAAAACTGTGGTTCCAAGTTATTTAGAAAAATATTGAAAATTATTTTCATAAATACAAGATCATCATCCTACTGTTTAGTGGGGTATAAATTATAATTGTATAAGAATAACGACCGTAATTCGATAACGATCAGAGTGAATTACACTCCAAATTAAATTATAAAATGGAGTAACATCACATACCAAGGATCGAACTCATGGATAATGCTCTCAAATCGGATAACGGCGAAAAGCCGAGAAGCAAATCCTGAGATCCAAGCAAGAAGTAAAATCGTGAAAGTAATAAGGGAGCTGAGCCCAGCGGCATTCGTTAGCGTCGAAGACTTCATTTGCTTAGACGGTGGTTTCTTGTCCGGGAATAAAACTTTCTTCGTATAAGGAGCAGATGCTTTATTTGGTATCATTGTTTCTTGTCCTCTCGCCCGGTAACACAATGATTTACGTAATTTTTCACGAGATGTTCTCCATACATGCACAATCTCGTTCTTACTCGACACGTAGCAATCAAGCAGACCAACAATCGTTCTGGCCAAGCAGTAGGACACGTCAAATGCCGGTTACAGACTTACCACTGTTTTTCGTACAAAATCCCTATGATGTAGTCCAAGAAGTGACTTGAAAACCTACCCAATAATTCGAGCTAACTATAAAAAAAAGTTGTCCAATAAATACAATATAATTTTCACGAGTGATTTATTAAAAGCTATCTGGTTACATATTTTACGTCAAGGGTGAAGTTATCAAAGAAACGAAAATAAGATATAAGAAAATAAGATAGGAGTTACTGAAAGCAATGATAACCATATCTATGGATGGAAATGTTGAACTTAATTTTTGAATATTTATGTAGTTTTTCATTGTCTCATTCTACATTCTACATATATTTTAATTCCCATCTGCTAAATGCGTTATCAATCCACCTATATAATGAAAATCAATTTTATTTTTAATAATTGATAAATGTAGCATCAATTTGGGTATTGACTTATGCAGACCAATATTCTTTGTTACTTTACTTCAAGGGTAAAACGATAATAAAAGCAAAAAAAGTGACGGAATGATTGAAAAATTGAAATTAAAATCAAATAATAGTTAAATTGGTTGTCTTGTTATACATGAAAATATATATATTTAATAATTCCAGAACCCAAAATTTATAATATAAAATAAAAATACATTTGATTTAATCATATAATCACAATTCGCGTTCATTTCCTAAATACAAGTTAAAAACGATGAATAGTTGAATGGTCTTGCAATTTGTCTAAATCTTTCAAGTTGTCCCACCAATATAATAATTTATTATTCAAAATTAGTTTGAACCATGGTGTTAGGGGTGCATTAATTTCTTTTACAAATTTTTCAATTTGATCTCTTGGCACCCAACGTATTTCACTGACTTCATCTGGATTAGGATCTAGAGATACTTTATCTTTCTGTAGAAACAGAATGTAATCTATTTCATGTTCACCCCAATATCCATCAGATGAAGCATAATAGTGGATCCTTGTTAAATAATTGAAATCTGTTGGCTGAACTTCGCTTACAGGGATTCCCAGTTCATCAGCAAGCCGTCGACGTGCAGCTTTTTTAATACCCAAAGCATTATCTTCTTCTGCTTCACCAGGATTTTTTGCAGAAGGATGACTGCAGCATGTATTAGTGTACATTTCAGGAAATGTAATCTGTAATGAAGAGTGAATAAATAGCGATTGCGATGCGCAGAAAGGAATTATACATTTCTTAACTTACTTTTGTTGGAGAACGTTTCTGAACTAGTAGGTCACCATTATTGTTAAAAAGGAAAACACTGAATGCTCTATGAAGAGGTATGCTACCATCTTGCGCAACTCTGTGGCTATATTCTTTTGTAGCCTCTCCAACTGGTTTGTCCTGTTCGTCAACAAGAATACACAGTTCTTGAAGAAGTGCTTTTTGTAACGGAGCGACTTCCATTTTGGCGTAATTCCTTTTAAAAGCACACGAGACCTCCTGTAGGATAGCACAAACTCCTCTGCTTCCTCTGGATATCATACTGTAAAATACCAGCTTTATAACAACTTTCAATAGATATTTACAGTAGCCCATAAATTATTACACGATAAGGATTCCAGTCTAAAAAAAACTCACGTGTTTGACATAAGGACAGCTTAACTTAAATATATTCGATGACCCGATACACTCGCTGGCCTTACTATGTATAAATTTGCATGAAAAAGCTATGTGCTCACTAAATATGTCTTTCATAATGGCATATGTGACAAGTTTTTTTTTTCAAGCGTTATTGTGACGTGATGGCACATGCAATAGAATAAAACCAATGTCTTAGTTTCCACCGTACAGTGTTTACACAAAGTTTAGAGACCTCATTGGTCAATTCCATTCAACTCCTATAAGTGATTGGTTAACTCTGTCTAAACTCTGCACGGTGAAAACTAAACGTATGTGAATGAGTCTAGGGATTTTAATCATCGTGTGATTGCTGTTCCGCCCTGCACGTTAGGACTTAGAAATTCTAAACGTGTTTAAATCTATCCTTTACAATTGGAATCTTGTACTCAGAGATCTCAAAGATATTGGAAAAATGAGATCTCTGAATCAATTTGAACGATTTAGTAGAATGTGAAATTGGAGGTCACGCAAGTATATTGAAATAGTGCGACTGAGTTAACTTTTATTGTAAATAACAACATAACTCCTTCATATTCATTTAAACGTGAATCCTGGATACTCTTAAGAGTGCATTCAGAAATTTTACTCAAGGTAATTCGGGCACGTTGCGTCTCTTTATTACCATTATTATTATAAAAAGGATAGAACGATACTAGAGTCGACTCTAGCGAGGTTTCTAAACGTACTTCAGGGATTCTACTCGAGCCCACAGGGGTGTCGCAGTAGTAACTTAACACAACAAATTCCGCGGCTCAAGTTCAGAACGCTCATTATTCCACAAGCCGATCACTTAACTGGTCTCGTTAAAAATCCTGTTTTATACATTTCTTTCTTTTTTCCTATATTTACTTCTTCAATTCTCAACTACTAATCCTTACTTCTCTGCTTGCTTATTTCTTTATTTTCTGATTTATTTCTCTCTTTATTTATTAACTTGCTCTTTACTCCTGCCCTTAGAGGGTTATTCACCCTGGGTGAAATCATTGGTAGCCGATGAGTACTGCAAGTTGTAAAGTTTATCATAAAGAACAACACTTATCAGGTAGTATCTGAATGGAGGATACTGCCAGTATAATTTCGACACAAGTTCGCGGGTTCTGTCATTCGTACAGAGATTTTTTCAAAAATAATTTATTTTTCGTTTTTATAACATAGTCAATGACGCGTCGATATGTCGGAGTCGCGCGACAATAAGTCTAATTTCTTGATGTTCAGTCTATAGTATTGTCCGATATAACAGACAGCGTGATTCGACTGAGGGTCATCTATCGATGTGATAAGAGCAAATAAAATGAATCATCAGTTAACTGTCTATTTGGTACCTATGTTTCAAAATCAACGTTAATTAGGATGACGCACCATCTATCGGTGAATTATGAAACAGAAGAAATAAGAACCAGCGCCATTTTAGCAGCTTTCACCGAGTTGCGGTATAAACAAGTATACAGTTGTCATTCAGTGTTTTCAAGTTGAGCGCGTATGGTTTAGTGCTCGTAATTAAAAATGGGAGTGACTGTGTAAGTTTTTTATACCATAAATACATGGCATATAAATCAATATTAAAATACATAATGAAATGACAAGAAGATACAATGTACTGTATGAGATTGGCGCACTTTATTGAATTATAGGTTACGGCGTCTAGACGGCACGTGTCAAAAGAAGCCCCTTTAAGATATTATACCTTTTTAAAATTGTAGCAGAAGTCATTCAGTTTGTTTTTTAAACTGATCCTGCAACATTAGTGACCCGTATCACCATGTTTCAGGCTGCAACAGTTTCCCATGACGGAAAACAGAACCGGCCCGCAGACTATTGAATTCCTTACGAAGAGGATCGTCGCCCTGGGTGCCGTACAGACCGGGCAGTTCTTGGTAGATTGCGAAACCTACATGTCCGTGCCTCAGCTCGGTGAGTGAATTTTCTTGATTTTCAAAATATGATCAGAGTAGATTCCTTGATGCTTAATAATCATCGGGAATTAACCATGTGAGCGATCAAAACTAGTAGTTATCATCGCACAACTTCCTGTAGTTCGGCACATTTTGGTAAGATGGCAATACTGTGTTGAAATGAATCATAAGCATGTAACAACATACGACTATTGAAAAACTAAGAAATAGTAGCTATTACTTACTGTACAGCTATTTCTGAATAATGAATTACCTATGGATATGAGTAGGATATAAGAAATTCAGTAAATATTTTCTGCCGAATGTGTATCTCTATTTATCAAGCATGGATGCATAATACAATACGGGGCTTTCTAGCTCAAATGGATGAGTCCATTTTCACTGCGTTGCCATAAGGTTTGTTTGTTTAAATGTCACATGACATTTTCAGTCAATATTCAGTATCGAATTCATAAAAACAGCAAATTTCACACATCCCCAAACACCGTTGATATTCGGAACACTTACCAAAGGTTTTAACCCTTAGAATTTTAGCATTTCTCATGTCTGCTGCAAATGCGAAAACAGACTATATACGTCTTTGTCTTACGCAGGTATGATCTCTTAAGTCCGTTTCTCTTGCGCTGGCAATATATGTACAGCATATTCAAAAGTCGTAAGAACCCAGCTCTTCTTTAACAATCAACGTTTCTCATTCCAGCCTGTAGTGTTTTCTCAAATGATATTTTTCCAGAATTATCGTGTGACAAGTGCCTAATGCAACTGGTGCGTATGAGCTATATAAACCTCTATACATATTATCTATATATATAGTATATATATGTATATATCTATACAAAGACGCAACTTTTTCGTTCCACGAAACACCCTCGCAGCGATTTTACAAGTAATACGTACTATTTATATTATTCGCTAGGTAGGTACAAACGCATAGATACTCATTAGGTAATTGGGAGTTTTAATTACATACACGATAAGACAAACACATGTCTAGCGCGTTCGCAGGAGGTACACATATTCTGTCCATACAAAATCTCACAGCTCTGCGCCAAATGGCCGGACTGTATATATATATTTGTTCATCTCCTTTCCTTTTTTCTCACTATATTCTTTTTTTTTGTGCTACATACTCTTTATCCTCGTGGTCTTCTGTTTTCGTACGTACATATTATAATCCAGTCTACGCGAACACTTCGAACGGTTTTTTAAAATTTTATAGAATTTTTTCGTACAGTTCATGAGCGGCCAGTTTTTTTATAGTTTTTTTTTTTATAAATAAAAAAAATAAATCCTTTGAAAGGCGCTGTATTTCGGTATTATTATCATTGTTAGTGAGGCATTTCTCTTTCAGACGGCAGATCTTAATAATGCGATTCTTTTTCCAAAAAGTATATAGTATACTGTTAATTCTTTAATCTTGAATACTGTCGGTTAACGATGTTCAATTAAATTTTTGTAATCGTTACTTTATATCATAGTGTGTACCGACGATATCGTATAGGTTGGTACGAACAAGCTACGACTACGCGTCATTACAAAAATATTAAATCTAGCAAGCGAAGCTAGGCGCGAGCCTTTTACAAAGGTTCTTGATTCTGGTGTCATTGGTTACTTTATCTCTTTGGAAAATACAATTTCAAATTTGTCACTCGTACGTACGTGCGTACCCGTACAATGGCAATCCAGCATAATCGCCAGTACAATGGCCAGTACTTGATTTTATTTAAATATATTTTATTGTCGTATCTATATATTACGCCAAAAGTATTGACGAAATTGAATAATAATTAACGGAAAGTCATTAAGCTCTATCCAGAGAAAAGAATTAGCTATAAGACTCGTAACGAGTTAATTAATTTAACGATATTTTCAGTCGGGAAATTTACATTCGTACAATTTTTTCTCTTGAAAAGAAAAAAAATTTGGGTAATTGCGAAATTACTCGAATAAAATTATTCGACGTTCGGTGCCTCTAGAAGCGGCTTTCCTTCGAATATAAATATATATATATATATATATATATATATATATATATATACATACACACATACGCACGCTATATTAGAAAGTTCTACATTCTCGCATCTTTGTATTTATATTAAGTATATGTATATACGTCTCCAATATTATAGAATTATCGATTCTCGCACTTTAATATCCTTACGTTTTATGGAAACCCTCAATTCGCAGAAGTGCACAGTGCAGATTTTTTTATTTTCAATATAACTCGTCTAGTCGGAAAGAAAACAAAGTCTTCGACTCGTCGATAACTCGAACGTATGTACACACGTGGGCACGTACGATGATACGTGCTTACTTGAAGTATTTAGAATCGTGAGTTATCGTGCGAATGGTCAATTAATCTCTTACCTCCTCATTAAACTGAATACGATCAATGAAATATCCAATGAATTCGCTTCACGATCGTCAAAACTATCGTTCTGATAGTCCGCCGTTATTTCTTACCCCATTAAGTCACGATCGTATCCAGTCCCATGAAAGATCATTGCACATATTATTCTATACGCCTAGGTAGCTTCTTGCGGACGGTATCCAGAAGTAGCGTCGTTCCCACGGATTGAGTTCAGATTACAAGTTCCACCCTTGGAACAATAGGAATTCGATATTCGCAGAAGGAATGCCGAGTTTTACTCGTAGTTATAGATGTGTACCTACTACTGGAGTTCAATTTTACGTATTGGTTACTCGATGTGAAATTATAATTTTTTTTTTTAATCTTTCCAAATATCCATCCGTCGTGAGCTACGTTCGCATTGTCCTCTTATTTTTGTATAACGAAAAGTTTTTTTTTTCCGCTCTTTGCTTTGCTTAAGTACATACACGCTTTTTAAGATATATACATGGTGACGCTCTTTGTCTTGTTAAGAAAGTCGGATATGGCAGGGATATGACTCACGGGTTTTCTAAAAGATATATATATATAGTATATACGTATGGATAGAATTTTTCTCATTACGGTGCAGATCGTTGATTCGCGATAATCGAAAATCTATTGGTGTGATGAATTGAAAAATTGAAAAAAAAAAAAATTTTAATCATTATCGCGAATCCACGTCCGTACGCTACTGAGTTCGCGGACGCTTCCTCTACAAACTATATAAAAATATAAAACGTCTTACCGCGAATCTAGATATGCGGCCATCATGCGGGACTGTCTAGGGCTCGAAAATTTTACGGAATTTCGAATTGCACGTGATTATACTTAAAATTAGAGAGATAAAAGAGAAGAATAGGGGAAAATTATAATTGGAATTTGTTCCTCAAGAATATCGTTAGTGTCGCTTGAACTCTATAACTGTCCTATTACTTATACATAGGTTTTTATAAGTTTGGATATACACTCTCCAAAGCTCTCACATTAATTTGGCAATGGTTAATATTGTCGTTAGTTCTTTTTTCTCCGTTCTAAACGTACAATGTACAATAGGCAATATACATTTAAATATCTATCTGATATGAAATATAATATATGTATAATATATGTATATATATATTTTTATGTATATAGATATATATATCTATACAATTGATATTGTCGTGGTTGTTTCTTATATAATTTTTTTTTTTCCATTTAAGTCATTCGCCTTTGTCGGGTCGGGGCGGTTTTTTTGGAAGCCTTGTCTCGCCAATTTCAAATCAATTAATATTACTTTTTTTTTCCTCCTAATTTTTCTTAGCGTCACGCCACGACGAAGGTATGTTGCAAATGTATTTTTTTTTTCTTGTTTCTTTAAGTAACGTTCAATCCGGAAGCGGGCCCCTCCACTAGTACAGATCCGTTTCGAACGAGCGATTTATCTTTGCTGTCGTTAACAATGAAAATTCATAAAACTTTTCGTACCCAAAGGAATATTAATTGAATAGAAGCCGATTACGAAATTGAATAAGGTCTAATTAGGTCAATAGGTCCGTGCATTGAATTTCTTCTGACACGATAAAAGTGTCTGAAAAATTTTTAGTGGTACATTCAAAGGATTCGTTTCGAATTTCAATCGTTATCATTGGCAATGACGGTAAGATCGGTCGGCATTGACGATGACCCTGTTGCATTAATTTTAAGTAGTAATCTGCTACTAACGAGTAGTAGACGACGCTACGCTAGTAATAATAATATTTTTAACCTATATACTAAAGATCCTCCTGACGTTCGCTTACTCATATAGTATCTCCTTAACGTGTTAATCATTAAACGTATAGTATTGTCGTGTTTTGAGAAAGGCACGATGTATGGAAGTTCTAGCCTTTTACCGTTAATTGAAAATTTAAAAAATTTCATTCCGGGCCCAGAGACTCTTATACTTGCCGCATCGAAAACGCAATTAGTATCCTAGTACTTAGACCGTGTCATTGAGCTTGGCAAATGATGTAAAAAAGAAAAGTTTTCTTTTTTGTAAATACTCAACATTACAACTGCGTCTACTCGAAATCGTCTTAGATCCGTGTAAACGCCAAAGATTTTCGATTCTCTATAATTTGAGGATTCATCGAAAGCAACGGAAAAAAGACATTTGAGAATATGGCGTAGTATGAAAAAAGAAAATAAACCTAAAGAATCTTTCGATTCTTGAGTGATTCTCGATACTCGTCTTATCCTGGCCATCACAAGTAGCATGTCTTGTAATATATCAAAGCGACCGTGTCCTTTCCATATATCCTGTACTCTCTCTCATAATGCACTCTCCCGGGTGCGTACTTTCCTCTGGGTAAACTCCTGTCGAGCCTCGATAAGCTTTTATACAGTTTCATGTAATTCTCCTCTTCCGCGTGCCTCCTGTAGCTTTTGGCAGCCGAGTATTTAGCCAGGGAAAAATCCACGTTCGGATGGCCGGCGCTCCTGGCGATGATCTTCTCTATCTCGATATCCGTGAGATCCTGAAGACTCTTGGGACACCTCGATCCCCGATAACGATCGTCCGAATAAGCGTAGTCATCGAGACCAAGAGTCCTGTTGCGTCTTGGTAAAGTGGCGTAGACCCTTCTCTCAAGATCATCCGTGCTCCTGGAGAACGGTACCAGCTCCTGACGACGTTCATGGTGGACGCGGCGAGGACACTCATTGTAATTGATCAGAGCGCAATCCCCCTGTTTCAAATGGTCAGTTTTACTCGGAGCTACGGTATCTCTAGGATAAAAATGTTTTCCATGCTTTCTGTGATCGCGATATTTTCTGCAGCCATTATTCTCACTAGCCTCATTTCCATTATCAAAGCGTTCGGCGGGTCGACTGGGTCTAGTGCTATTCGGATGAACCCATCGATCGTTGCGTCCAGTATCGCTGGTAAATCCATTGTTATAGTTAAGGGCCGTATTTCTCTCGTCGCTTCTCTCCTCATTACGCGCAGGAAGCAGACCCTTCGACTGCATGAAGCTGCCGATATTCTTGCCGATTCTACCGGTCTTCTCAGCAATGAAGCCACAATAGTCGGCGAGCTTGCGATTGCCACGCTCCGGTAAGACGCTCGAACCATTGGACATTTCTTTACTGCCGGCTGCAGCGCTTCCGGGTACGTAAAGACGACGAGGATCGTGCTCGTTCGGATACGCCCCGCCGGGAAGGGGTTTGTTAGTCTTCTCCAAGTTGGATAACCCTCCAGTGAGGGAGGCCTTATACTACCGAGCCTGGGCGTAGTCCGGATTCATCTCGTCCAGTTGCTTCCCTTTGGTTTCTGGCACGCAACAAACGACAAAGCAAAGTCCGCAAACAGCCATGGCAGCGTAGAACCAAAATGCCCCGTGCAGACCTAGAGTCTGTGAAATGAAAAAAAAAAAAAAAAAAAAAAAAAAAAAAAAAAAAAAAAAAAACATTAGGGCTGCCTGCGTCTCTTAGGATGAACAGGATCTGGGAATGGCTTGGCAGTGTTCTCGCCAGAACACTAGGACGATCCTCACCTGCTGGAAGTCCATAAAGAGCTTGATCCCAAAGAAGGCGCAGAAGTAGCTGAAACTTGTGCTGATGCTGGAGCCGAGTCCTCTGTACTCGAGAGGGAACAGCTCGCCAATCAATAGCCACGAAATTGGCGATATGCCCAACGCCAGGGCCGTCGTGAATACCAGCACGCAGAGTAGGGGTATCCAATCGTGTTGGCCAATCACGGACGGATCGGGATATGGGAGATTTTGCGTTTGCGACATCGAGTTGTAGTATGCGTAGCTTCCGAAACCTGCCAGTGCAAGTGACATGAAGACTGTGCTGGCTATCAGGAGTGGTAACCTGCCTACGATGTCTATGAGGAATCCTGCGATATTCGTTGGTTGCCATTATTGGGAATCATTCGGAGAAATTGTGATTGAATAAAAGTATTAAAAAAGAACTGGACCAGCACCTGACAGTAGGGAAGCCAGCAGCTGCACAAATCCAAGGGCTATTGTCGCTCCGTGAGGATTAATACCGCCCAAGGTCTGACGAAATATAATGACTGCATAGTAATTGAATGCATTGGCTCCTGAGAATCTTTGAAAAAACATGAGACCGCACGTTATGGCAATGGGCTTGTAGAGTCTTGGGGTCATCACGCTGTTCCGAAACGTCAAACCGTATCGCCTAGCTCTGGAGGCTAAGATGTTCGTCTTGATGACCTGAAATTAAAAATGGGATCTTGTGATTGTCGCTGAATTGGCTCGTGTCAGTGGTATGCCTGGAATTAGGTGAATTACCTGTAATTCGTGCCTTATGTCGACGTGAGAGCCACGTAGCCACTGAAGACTCTGCGCAGCTTCCTCATCCTTACCATTGAGTACTAGATAGGACGGTGTTTCCGGTATGAAGAGTGCTCCAAGGAAGAGCATCAGTGGCGCCACTGCAACCAGAAGGGCACTCTGCCTCCAGTTCAGATACGTCCCGGCGATGTAGGAAAGCAGTACCCCCACGTGCCCGACGACTTTGAGCATTGCGGATAAACAACCCCTTATACTTGGCATTGATATTTCCGAGATGTATACCTATGTGATTTCATGAAATTATTTTTTTCTGTCACTTTCCGTCCAGAATAAAATCAATGGTATTTAGCGTCCATCCTTTCCATAAAGAAGCCGGATCTACCTGAGTGACCATCATGATGACGGAGCAGCACAGACCACCTAAGAAGCTCGTGGTGTAGACGAGCTCTACGCTGGGAGCAACACCCGTCAGAATCCAGGCGGCGGTCAAGGGTAAGGATGAGACGCGAAGTGCCAATCTGCGACCCCTTCGCATTATCCAGTCGCCAAGCATGGCGCCGACACAGGCACCCAGCATAGAGAGGGATGCTACCCAAGAAGCTTCCTGTTTTGTTACCGAGAATCCTGACCTGCGACAAGATTAGTAACTGTTTTAACGGAGCCTCGACTTCTGTGTCCCAATCTCCTGGAGTGGAATTGTCTGTGACTCACCCTTGGCCATTACAATTATTTTACCAAGGGTGCGGTGTCATCCGATCTAACCAGGACTATGGTGAGCATCTACTACTACCGCTGCGAGTTCAATTCGTCTTATCTTAATATTCACTGCTATTTGCGAGATCAGTACTTACCAAGTGTCATTGCTCGCTGAGTGATACAGATGAGGTTGACTGTCGAGAATAGAGTCCAGCGCTGGCGACGTGTAACCCTTGGCCAAGCCAGACGCCAGTGTTCCCATGGATAGTGCCAGGGTTGCCAGGACCTGAGGACAAGAGAACCGCGAATCAGTATCGCATCATCCGATGAGAACAGAAGTAAAAAAGTACTGGAATGGCTCCTTGAAGTAGCTGAGCGAACACTCGAGATGAGCCTTCGTCTTGACTTGACTTTTCTTTGCTGTCATATGGTCCATTGGCCATGATCTGCCAATCTTTTTTTTTTTTTTTTTTTTTTCAAAGCTCCCTTTCAATTTGAGAGATCGACGCCATTCAGTCTGTATGCCTGTTAACTGCGCATGCCGTACTATCAAGGTGAACGCAAAACCACGGAAGGAAGCCCGCTCTTCCGGTAGCTCGGATGCAGATTCACGACGGTGGGTTTGCTGGTGCGAATTTGTATTGTCCTGGTGTCTCTGGACAAATTGCGGCCCGCAAATTGAAAGCCGAGCTCCTACCTCCTGCGAGGAATACTAAACATTCTGCTCGTCCACGTTTATACCCACCTACAAACCTATCTACATCAACGTACTACAGTGTCTTGTACCTCTTACCCATGTACACTACGACAATGGACATGCGTGTACGCCCTAAAACAGAAGGTCGGTATGCCGCTGAAGGTGTACATACATATAGCTCTCAGGTTACGCTATCAGGGTACGGTTCTCTGTACGAAGTATATTTCACACTTTATATTAGACAATAGATTGTTTTTATTCATCTCTTATAGTTCAATATTGATCTTCAGTGATACGTGTCACTTCAGTGTAACGTGTACGACCACTTATGAATTTTAACAGAGAAACACCTAGAAAATATAATATATCCTTTCTTCTCGTGAATACTCCTTTTTCTTCGGCTCTTTGCCATCGCAAAGAGGTACGAACTACGAAGCCATCCATAAACTCCTGCCAGTTGCACCTGTTATAAATTCCGTCGATATTTCACAGCAAGTCCACCCTCACTTTACTACCGCATATATAGTACAGTACGTCGTGCGACTCGTATGCGTACATACATGACATATATAGGTATACTCAGGAATGGTGGAGACTTCTCTCGTATGGCAATCATATTCTTATGCATCTGACTAAATGTATATATATGCACACACCTATGAACGTATTTACACTTAAAGTATCTGTCCAGAGGAATTTTAAGCGTTATATATGGGGTTCGAGTTGCATAGCCGATCCCATATGCATTTGCATATGCATTCAATTATCCGTCTTACCATTGAATCGCGTGTCGCGCGTGTCACGTTTACTTCTACAGGACGGATCGTTTCTTTATTTGTTTAACTAGAGTCTTGTACCTACTAACAGGCGAGGCCAGTGTTAAAAAAGAACGTGTTGCTGTCGACGCGCCCTGATCTCGTTTCAGAACTTGATTAAACGATTATACAGCAATATCGGGCTAATGCAGGCTAATTAGCCTTTCTCGACTTCCGGTTTGCTTTCTTCGTCAGAGAATGATATATTATATGTATATCGAAGGTGCTTCGAAAAAGAGCTAATAGGAACTAACAGTTGACCACCTCTGTCTCTGTCAGCAGGCGTCGTTCATACTGAGTATCCGTTGGCTCCTTGATTTTCTTAATGGATCTAACTCATTAATAATTAATTACAGAAACGTCAACCGGCATGAATCAAGGGATACGTTATTATCTCATCGACCGATAAGTCACACTTTGCCTTTGCGTCTACGTGCTGACGTATTCGACGAGCGCAAGTTTCATCGAGGACCAAGTACTGCGCCTCCAGGCGTCCAACATGTTTAATGTTATACTCAGGATAAGAAAGCAACTCGACACTCCAGATAAAACAATGTCTAAATTGTTTGAATGAATACTGTCATGGGATACTGACACAATGAATATACACCCTGAAAACATCAAAATGCAGCACTACCGTACCGTGGGAAAAGGTTGTACTATGGTACGTGTTTCAATTTCTGTATCGTTACTCGGATTCAGAAGTATGTCGAAAAGAAACTGTTCATTGCTTGTGCTTTGTATACCTTAGGCTTTGTTCGTTGTGCAGTACCTTGAAAGTGAGGATAACCGGCATTGTCATTTGGATTAATCTCCGGACGCCAATCTGTCGCGGATACGGAGAACAGCTCAAGAAACACGTAGACCCAGCGATGAGGTACAGAAGCTGAATCATCAGGGAGATGGGACAAGAGCATCGCGAAACAGTATAGCCACAAGGATATCCTCAGGAAGACAGCTGCCCGCCTATCCGTTATGAAGGAATTGTCACAGGGATCGAAATTACCCGTAACGAATATTTGCGTAATCCAAACCACCGATAGATTGTGGATTCTGTATCCTATCTGCGGATCACTCATGGATTTTAAGAGTAGATGTGTTCAGCTATGGAAAATTTAAATTTTGTGAATACTATATACAGATTAGATACTCCTTTTATTGGTCAACTGTATAATAAGGGCTAATGAAGGTTTATAATTATTTTAAAAAAATTTTATATAAGCTTCGAGTGCTCTTAAAAATGCCAGTGACGTCATCGACGAGATAAAAGGGTCCAGTGCAAAAAAACAATTTCAAAAATAGCAACAGTCCTTGCAGAGTCACACGTGCGCGCCAGTAACTCGGCAATGTCAAAAAGTGCATTCAGGTTCGTTTGATCCCTGAGCTTACGGTAACGGGGGGAATGTTAAAAGCTCGTGCAGCCTGTCACGCTGCGATACTAGGTTTAGCAAGCACACAATACGATGGCGATTCGCGATGGCCCCTCCAGTGAAGGTAACCAAAAGCCATTAGCTTGAAACTATTAGGTGGAATAAAAAGTTATAAAAATCCGTGACGTATTATGGAAATGGATACTGTAGAGACTGACTATACGTAGGCGGAGAAAGAGAACGAGACTCAAGGTTCGTACGTGCACCGAGTGTGCTCGGTTATGCATTTTAAGCCGAACCACTCAATTAACCCAGGGCTATCTTTGCCATTTGCATTTCAATATGGCTGCGAGCCAAACTTCACCGAAGATGGAGTTCAATGAAAATTTCAGGTACTCCGTTTCTTTTCATGGCAGGAACGTTCAGAGAGACTGAAGACCGGAGAGAGTCCAGAGAGAAAGAGAGACAGTATGTACTCCTCGAATCGATGCTGAAGCTTGTTTGGAGAACTAGCGCGTATCTCCGGACGAATGCGCAGATCCCACTTTCAGGACGTCTCCTAATATCTTTTCGATTGAAAGGATTCTCAATTACGTATACATGTATTACCTGGGACATGTGTTGCGGCCTTGTGGCCGTCGACGTCATATGTACCACGGATGCTCGTGGCATCTTGAAGCCGTCCTCACCTTCGTCTGGCACAGTAGTTACCTGAAACAATTAATATGAATACTCTTAAAATTTCCTTAATAAGGTATAATTTGACTATTAAATTATAAAATCGTAGAACAGATCATTTAAACTTGCCATGACGTCACGTTAAGGAGCTATAGGTAGCGACCATCCTGATATCTAATCGAACAACGCTAATGACTAGGCAGGACCTTTTTTATCCCTTAATTATTCTCTCTTGGAGGGATTCGAGAACCTACAAATAAGTTTATCTGCTTTTCAGGTATCGATCTACAAAGTGTCCGACGTTCAGATTCATTGGACCTATAGCCATTTTTTGGGGAAAAAATTTGATTCTTCTATCGTCATACCTAAAGCTTGAGCCCGAACATGGATGTTGAAAAGAAAGGATCTTCCCTTTACTTAATTGCCTTCTTATCCAGATACTTCTTTGGTGGGCGTCCTACGTTTAGGTTTCTCGGACCGTTTGTCACTAAAATGTTTCCAATCTGCTGACCATGGAATTATTAGCTACCCTTTTCCTTTCACTAAGTGGACCATCCGTCATTTTTTCCAAACATTTCACGGCGCCTACCACCCGCCTCGTGCTCATCCCTAACCAACCGTTAAGTCCTTTCCCGAATCCTTCGCCTATTTACTCATCTTTTTCCCCAGCAATCTGGATATTTATCCCACTATCTTACCTCCCCGTACGTCCAGCTTACACGTTTCTCATTTATCGATTGGACTCTCTGACCTAACGCTAATTGTAAGTTGAATAGCCAAGCGTTTCGCAATTGTGTAATGTTCCATCAGCGGATACGAATGTCGTCCTTACTCACTCTAGGCACCTACCTGCGTAGGTTAATGCTGATTCAACTTTAACGGACGAACATTATTTCACGGCATTATGATTAATTCGAGCATCCCTTTAACAACGCGTTCCTATTACGAGGTCGCTCTCGTGCTGGCTCGCCCCGCCTAGCAAAAGAGGGCCCCTTTTCAGACTCTTGTAACGAAAGAGTTTCGCCAAGGAACTTTTCGCTCTAATTCCCTTTGCGAGTAAAGTCGACATTCGATGAATTCCCTCAGCCAAATCATTCTTCCAGAACTTATCCTGGCGCTGATGGTTTAACTCGGTTTATCATGTATTTATTAACTCATTTTCTAGTTTGATCTTTCCTCGCTGAAACAGATTTACTCTCGTTATAAGGATACTCGTTCCGCAATGGAACTATGCAATGATGCTGGGGCGTACGCCCACTAACTCTGTGATGCTTGGCATATTACAGATCGAAGCGTTTACTCGAAAACACTTATCTTGCTATTATCTTACCGTGGCAGAAGCAATGCAGAGTGCTTTAACACAGGCCATACTGTATTTACGCTTACTTCGGTTACTCTCTAATGGTCCATCCTGGACCACCGGGATCACTTTCTCTTATCGATCGATAGTGTGGCTTGTTGTTTGTTATTTTATATGTCGGTGATTTATGATCTGCCGATATATACAATGAAAATAATCTTGGCCTTCTTCATTGTTGTAATATTTGTTTTCGTCTACACCTAGCGTAAAATTACACTCAGCTCTGTGATATATTAGGAAAGCCTTGCCGAATTTCCATTTGGCACGTTTCCTTGAATATATAGGACTTTCGGTATACCGCGTAGTGTCCTATAAGTTGGACGAGTTTTAACGCTTAACGAAGTACTTCTGACTTGGAAGGAGTATAGGTAGGCCGTCTTATCTTCTAGCCCTAAAGTCGAGTAAGCGGGAAGCGACTATATAGTGTCTCTTTGAAATTAATTGGACTGCGAATATTGGAGCTATCTCAGGGGGAGTTTTAGCATCCCGGCCGATCGTTGTTTTCCTTACAAATTAGTCCTGGTGAACGTTAAAAGGTACGAGAAGGAGGGCCGTAAAGAGGGCGCCATCCAATCGGCCGGTTCCTTTAAAGGCTGATCAGAGGCTAAGAGGCTGAACCTAAGTATACTCCCGATATACGTAATAACTTCGAAAGGAGATTTAATAAAAGATGCAGAGTGCACGGGCCTGGGTATCGCCCGCGGCCAATGGGAGCGTTCCTTTGAATTTACTTAATCGTTCGCGGCTACAGGGGAAATGAAACTTAATTACAGATTTTCCTGATACTAGACTCCTCCCATCGAGTGCTCCCTCAAGTTCAGTAATCCTACAGTCTTGATATTCTCAGTCGCTCGTGCGCACTTCTATCTCGAGCTCACGTCAATATACACGCGATTCGATATATATCGATTCCGTTTGAATAACAATATCTATGCGGAGCGAATTACTTGCAGTTCTAATGGGATTGCAAGCTCAGAGACCTCTATCGATATATTTCTAAATTGAGCCTCCCGGCATATACATTGTCTCTTATGAAAAATGATCGAACAATAGAGATGCAAATGGGATTAATAATTTTCTTAAGCATAAGTTGAACAGTGGAAATTTAATTCACCAGCGGTTAGTCCGTGCACCCAAGGCAGAATTTGTTGATAATTGAGAAGCGCGACGTCTGAATTCCACGGAAACGTTGACACCGGCGGCCCCGAGATATTTGCTGTTAAGAATTCTAAAAATTTCTCAATCGGGACGGCTCGTCGACTCTCGCCAAGGCGCAACATCCGCGCGTGTTTCCAACGTCCCTACGTCATCCGCCACTGGGTAATTCGTCGTGAATTTCTAAAATTCGCGATACACGTGTTTCACGCTTCGCATTTTTATTAAAAAAAAAAAATAATCATCCCCATGCGGATCCCATAAATACTTCGTCAATGGAATGTCCATTAAAAAAAGCCAATATCTAAACTTACGAATACTAATCCAAAGATAGTCGACATATTTAAATCAAAGTACTCTCGAAAGACTCAGCATGAAGTACGAAGTAGTGGAGAATCGGTCGCTTGAAACTTTTTCCCTTCTTCGTACCCGAAGAATGTCGTTCGAGTGAGAGGAAAAGAGAAGAGCGAGAGGGCAGCATGGAAGTTCCGAAAATCCATGGAGTCATCGATTTTCCATTTTTCACCCAGCAAAGGGGTGTGGGTCACCCGTGTCTTAGCCCCTGCCCTACTAGTCAGCCGTACCCCCCCCCCTCCCCAGCGACGCTCCATCATCCCCACCACTACTCACTCCAACCTCTAAGTCGTATCAGTGTTCGCGTAGGACTGATTTTTTTACCAACCACAGCAGATATAACCAGGTCGAAATAAAATCGTCCATGTGGTTTTGTTTATTGCTCGACTCTGAGCCAGTACCCAATAATAGGCCAGCTCGTAACGTTTAACGAGGTTGGCCGCGCACACGGTGCGCTCGGCCGAAGATGCTCTAGAGATAAAGGGGTGTTCGATAGGTTTCCTCCTTACTCTCTCTCCTTTTTCATTCCTTATCGTAACCCTCTTTCCGTCGCTATCTCAAGTCTCCAAGATCGTGCTCCACGTCGTGCCGGTATATGAGTTAGATACGCGTGAATGTACAGCTTCGCGGAATACAAGGCTGAAGCTTCATCTAAAATCTGCGTACTTGAGAAATCGCAGTGCATTACGTAATCCCTCGTATTTTACGTTTTATTAGAGAAACGAGAGGAGGGTGGTGGGTACTGCACAGGGATGCAGGCCGCATTCGGGTCAAGTGGCTATGAATATCTGTATATCCAGTGACTGCTGTCTAACGCAACGAGCCATTATATGCACGGATATTTCAAACTGTCGTATACACATTAGCCTTTTATTTTAATGCCGGTCAACATATACCTCTATGCCTTATACCTATAAATATATATATGTTTTATCTCACTCGACACCACTGACTTTTTTCTTTCTTTTTTTTTTCTTATTCTCCTACTCCTCTCTCTCACTCTTCGTACCACCTGCAACTCCTTACTCCTAATGCACATTGCATTTTACAAAGCAATCAACCTGAGTATCCGTCGACTGCTTACGGTTGCCTTCGAGGAAGAAGAAATCTGGCTATTCCCTTTCAGTCAAAGAATTCCAGCGATACTTTAGCTTGAACGAAAGATCTTGGTTCGTACATTCTATTTAATCATTCTTACACGTGATAGATACGTTTTATACGTATAGCTGTTCCTATACTATATCGATTCGATAAATATATGTATACTATATATATGATTACTGTATTAGTCGGAAATTACGAATTGCACTATATCTACGCTGTAAATTGAATTGTATATAATACCCTTGCCAATTTCACGAATTATTACTTTCCTCGAAGTAGTACCAATACTCGAACTGGATAAAACACCACTACGCGTAACGAGTCCAGATCGTCTGACTGGTGAGGACGTTAACGACTCGCTGTATAGATTTTCTAAAAAATTATGAATCGGATTCGGTTATTAGGACGAGGTATAAAGAAGGAAAAGATTTGAACGTTGGTGCATTAAGGTGTAATCCCAGTCTGGCAGGCTCTAAGGCTTCCAGGACGAAGAAGACTTGGCGGGTAATGACCAAGACTCGGTATGAGGCACGATCGTGCATTACTATCTCACCCTCTTATGCCCACATAGCAAACCCGGAGCATCTCTTCCCGATCCTGACTTCCTTTTACTTTATTTCCTTTATCGTACTCCGACTTCTTCGAGCCCACGCATTTATCTATACGTGGTGTACACGTCCCTCAGTTTTATTTTTAAGCTCGCATCTTCCTTTTACGATTCTCAGTTTTCGTATCCCAAAACAGGACCCGCCCCCTCCCCCTCCACCTACGGGTTCGTCCTGTTACTCCTGCCGTATGTCTTATTTATTTCGGTGTGCCTTCCCGCTACACCCCTTCGGCCCCCTCACCTCTGACCTCTTCATCCAAGGCTCTTTGTCCCCGGACGTCGAGGTGTCAATGACTGACACCCCGGTATTGCTGTCGTGAAAGGTTTCGCGTGTACCCCGCCTTGTTCCGTTCTATTAATTGAAAGGGAGCGTTTTCCTTCCTCCAACTTGTTACATCTTCTTGATCCCGGAAGTTCTCTCGCCGACTGTCACCAAGAACGCGACCACGGTGGTCTCGTTCTCTTGTCTCTCGGTCGCCTCTGCGCTCGAGGCCGTCGATCGCTTCTCATTTGTTACGCAAACGCGATAACACGGCGTCTCTGCGAGCGAGTCTAATTTTTATCAAGGGTTCAAAAAGTTTCTGGCGAGCTGATACGTGGCAACTATGTATATGCGGGGACGACTGTCAGGCTACTCGGAACCAGTGTATCTAGTTTTCTTCGGGGGGCTGACAATAAATGGCTCTGGTCTCTTGGTGTCTCGATCCTTCACGGTGCTCTTGGCTTAAAGGAAGCGAATCGCTCGACATGCTCCGGGAATAACGTATGACGTCTGCACTCGTGAACGTTCCTTCACGGTTCCTAAGCGTGCCTGCTCCCGCCCCAACCTTGATATGCAATCATGCAACATGCTGCGAAGACTTACGGTCTACGTCTACTGTCTGCTTCTGTTTCGAACTCGTAGAGCAACCATTCTGCGTCTGGTATCCCGATGACTCCCTCCTTCTCCACTGCCGATGTAAAATTAACCTCTGTAATTTACTTCGCTACAGGGGTGCATCGACTGACAATTGCATTTCTATGGTTTACATGTAATTGTCCTACGTACTACTATTTTCTTCATTCAATCGAAGCTGAAGCACGACCATAATTTCTTGAACTGGTTATCGCGGAGAGGGTGGACGTCGCGTGTATTTTATAAAAAAAAAAAAAGAACAGTATACGAGCAAAGTTATTTGATTGCGAATTTTAAACGAGGTAAAGTTACACGACATAAAAGTTTAGCTGGGAAAGCATCAATTTTATTTCCGTTCTTTTTTGTCCACGTACGAACGAGTCACGATGCTTCCTGCAGAGTGGCAGTAGTACGTAGGTCGTTAAGTATCGGTGCAATGGCACAATGACCAACATAGCAAAAGTGCCATTGTCCCGTCAGCCAGGCGTGTAATAAATAATATTAACCCCCTTGCGGATTCTATTTCATAGTACTTCAATACCTTGAGCATAGTCGGGCAACACTCTCAAGAGGGTTTAAAAATGATTTGTCTTTACATTTCCGAAGTAACCGCGATCTGTCAAATTGACTGTACACTGTGAACGGACATACCAAGCGGTAAAATCACGCGGATCGAACGACGATAGAGACGACCAATCGACATCGTTAAAAGTGGCGACAGAATTTCGAGATATTTTCAATGCACAACAAATTAGCTAGAAATTAACTCCAAAACCGTTCGAAATATACGAAGCCAGTCAGAGCCTCGTAACACCGTGGATACTTATTTTTATCCAATGAATTTACCTCCGAAATAAGAGCTATGGCTTCCTAATTAACACCCTCCTACGAGACATACGAACGTTCCTGTTTACAAGCAACGCGCGCCACTTCTAACCTCACGACATCTCGTTCGAGATACAGGGATGCTGTAGCAAGGAGGCTGCGGTGTATATATAAGTATACCTCAGACAGATCTCGAATGACGTAGAGGAAACGACGGACCGACTGGAGTTGGACGCAACTTGATTAGTCGAGTCTGCATTGTTAGCTAATCTATGTTAATCGGAGCCAAGCATTCGAATGCTCCATTCAGTAGGGAGTGGACGCTTACGAACGAGGAGACTGAAGGAGAGAGTGCGAAGACGTTCGAGAGAAATGAGAATGGGCGTTGGAACGATTATACAGGTTACGATACGGTATGTTCATGCTCTGTGTATGTATGCCTGTACCGATTTAAATTACATTTTAATGGCTGTACCTTGGGTGGGAGCCATTATAAATAAACCCCTGCCGGAGCAAGTCGAATCGTTTCGTTCGACGACTGATCGCAGTGCTCGCGATACACTTTGATAAACGAAGCGGACCGTATCTAACGTAAAATGCTGCGATCCCTTTTTGCTTCCTGTAATCCAAAGTCCTTCGAGCGGACATATATAGATATATTACGTGCAAAGAGGTATAGCATCGAATAATAAATAACTGGACATTAGTCGATATAGGTATTAGGCACTTTAAACGTATTCCTGATATCCCGACCTGTCTTAAGTGGAGTACCGTATATAACCTGGGTGTAAATAGGGAAGATTATGAGACTGTGCCTAAAGGACAAATATTCATTCGAAATGCATATACACGTTTCTTCGTCTCGTTCCTTTTTTTCTCTCTTTATTCTTCTGCCGTACGTATGCATCTGCCATCTCCTCTCCCGACTCCTTTTAACGTGACTTTTGCTCTCCAGGCAAATATTTGATCGACTTCCCGAGCGACTTACACGAGAAGAAAATCCTAAGAGCAAACATCGGCGCCTTTGCTTAACACCATGGCCGTTTGACTTTGACACCCTAACTGGCGGGAGTGCCATTTACCTTTTTCCAAAATCCGCCCACCGAACGACTCACTGCTTCTACCGAATGTTACCCATTCGTTTATCGTTAGTGTTACCGGTCTAAGGCCTTCTGTATACAGTCGAGACTTCAGCGCGTCGCGTCTCGCTGCTGTTTGTACTTGATATTAACAATTTGGTAGGTCAGGGACCTGCAACGTGTATATACTTAGCCAGAGACGTAACGGTTAGCGTGACACGGAATCGTGGTAAATATTATGAAGAATTTCTTTTAAAAATCTCTTGCTGTCCGTTTACCTGCAATATCTGCATTACGTGTCTCTCGCTACGTGAGGTAGATCGAATAAGAAGCGCGCACGTGAGTATATCTTCTCCACCCCCACGTTCACGTGCAGACGGAAGTCATTCACTACTCCCATTGACAGGGTCCTCTAAAAGTAGAGCGTGTAGGCGGGTAACGCGCCACTGCAAGGACAATCTAAGTGGGCTTTAGGAACGTTAATAAATATCCCTTGATAAAACAATCTCACGCAATACAAATATTTTTTTTTTTTCTTTTAAATACAATACAAATATCTGGAAAGTTTATTCAAAGGAGTATAGACGCCTTTATCCATGCCGACACTCCGTACCAAAAGGTCAGAACTTGCACACGGTTTTATCATCGCAGAGGTCGTTGTCGCGCGATCCAAACACCTTTCAATTTGCATCGCGCATTCGTTCCTCCCATTCAGCGCTACAGAATCGTATGACACTCTTGTGCAGATCCGTTCAGACAATCGACCACATTGTCCGCACTGTGCCCCGTGACGTCACAAGATCTAGATATCGCTGCGAACTTTGACATTGGTACCACTGCAGGGTCAGCATTAAACCAGTGGCTCTCGTGTAAGAGGGTGATCTATAGATCCTAGAAGCGCCTCGCTCGCTTTTGCCATACTCGTACGATCTCTTTGTTCCTTCAATTGGATAAATATAGCGCACAACGAGGTGTGCGTGCGTGCACACATGTTTGAAAAAATCGGCGGGTCCCTACTAATCATTAAAATAGCCGGGAATCTCAGTGGTGACAAAACGGCGTTCGTACGCGCCGCCACGCGTCTAATTGTAAGACGCTGGATACAGCGGCGATCTCATTAAATTAAATGACTCGATACGAGGACTCGTCCTGTGCCCATACGTCGCTCTGTGTACAGGGAGCGCTGCCCTTGAGGTACGTGGAAACGAGGTGGAAACCCAAGGCGGAACCTCTGGGCGAATTTTGGATGTATTTATTCTCGCGACTGTACAGGGGTTGGAATATGACGATATAAAATAGACATTGGGCAGTTGAGAGACGCTGAACTTTAGATATGCATTCGAGGTGTATTCAAAGGTGCAACCCTTTCATTAGCGTGTAGGCCACGCGCTCTATTATATCGGACAAAACATCTGATTCCATTGTCGAGTCGAGAACAATGACGTCGCGTCACGTGTTCTATTTTCAATAATTATTCGCGAAGTGCGCATAAAATTGTCAAATTGCACGATCCTGATCGGGTCTACCAGTACTCAGCGCTCTTACCCCCTACTGTATTCCTGGGGGTGGGCATGCGATTTACTGTGCTCTCCTTTTTCACACTATGCTCCTTCTCACTCTCTCGGCTCTCCGGCTTCGAACAGCTGTCACCTTCGTTGCGAACAAATGTCACTTCTACCGACAACCTCTGCCGTGACTAAGCCTCCTTTACAATCCCACGCGGGACAACCGGATTGCCGCGATTTAAATCCGCACTCTCTTAAATCAAACTCCAATCGCACGATTAAAAGCCATGTCGTTCGCAGAAATCTATATATTTTCCTTGTCTTGTTGTTCTCGTTCGGTCAACGGCCTAGATCTTCGACGCGAGGCTTAGGCTGTTTTTACGTACTTTGGTAATGCACATAGGTTATGTCATACGTGTACTTCAAAGTGAGAAAATGATTTTGTAACGTCAAGTAAAATTTAGTTAATTTTGACAACACATGGCGTTTGCCGTAATAAGTCAATTTGTACGTTAGTGATGTTAGGGATAAATGATAATAGTAAATAAAAAGTAGTGCATTAAAATTTACGTCAAAATTGGTAGAAATAAATTTTTCCGTAAACGTGGCTACTGGTTGATATCAAATCTTTTTCTCAGTACACGTTCTCTCGTTCCACTATGCACTTGGTGAAATTCCTAAGTGTCTTTGGATGACTCAGGATGTTCGTAGAATTCGCGAGAGACGTATTTCCTTTTCGTAAAAGATCTGGTTCTACCGGGTCAAAAAAAAGGGTGGCGTGACTGGGAACGAATGAATATGCAAGAACTGCGTCTCTTTGTCCGCTGGGTTGGCGATGGGGGGGATAAAAAATGAAGTATTCCAGAAAAACTGGCACGTGCTCTACTTTTCACAATGACATTATGCTGATCTCCCGATGTGCCCGGGTCTCGGAAGGCAGTTTGCAAACAGTGCCGGGTCATTAGAATGAGAAAGGGCTCGTTCGGGGGTTCCGAAGGACTGAAAAATAATGAATAGATTGGTTAGCCAAAATTTCAGCTCTATATTAACGTATAGCGAATTATACTTTTCGTCTTGGTGCTGATACGTACGTCCCTTCCTAAATTCTTTTTTTTTTCTTTTTTGCCACACGAATCCCTATGAATCTTCATACTGCTTCTATAACGCGGTCAGATACCCAGACAAGTGGGCGCCCATACGACTAAAAATATGTCTACGTATGTACGCTTTATCACAATAGGAAGCTTGTGTCGAGTGATACTTCCGACAAGGTTAGCCACTGAAATAGATGAAGATACTTGCTGGCAAGCGTGTATATAGAGTGCACAGTAGCCACAGTAGCACACGTCATTCGCAACACGTCAAAGCATCACCTCGAGACACCTCACGTGCGTTGAACCTCTTATTTACAAAAAGTGCATATACAGTTACGTTATCCGATTCCAATGATACATATTTTCTGCTTCTGATTCGTCATAATAATTTCTATAGTGTATGTAATCTTATCGCTGAGCATTTTCCCTTCCTTTAGACTCTATCTGTTTTAAATATTTACAATGGAAACTGTATCCATCGGAAACGTCAAATTGGAAATGACATCTGAGATTGTGTGATGCGTTTTTTTTTTTTTTTTTTTTTTTAAAAAATTGCATGCGACCTGTCAATTCTTGGGTCACGTACAGCTGCCAAATATTTAACCGAATTACGTGGACGCGCACGAGAATCTAGGATCACGCTTTTTTTTTTTTTTTTTTTTTTTTCAAAAAATTGCATGCGACCTGTCAATTCTTGGGTCACGTACAGCTGCCAAATATTTAACCGAATTACGTGGACGCGCACGAGAATCTAGGATCACGCTGGAACTCGGTCGTATTTTCTGTGGGATCCACTTTAGGATTTTGAGAATGGAATTTAGACGAGATAAGAACGGATGGACGAATTAATGGATTACGCTAAAAGGTCCATACAGTCTTTTTCGCAGTATTATTCTACTAAGGGAGATCCAGGGCGATGATGAAAGTTACGTTATTAAACAAACGGAGATCGACTCTTAGAATTCTATCTTGGGTTTACCCGGTGTATACCCGTCTTCTCACCATAGCGAATCTTTTCTCTGCACAAAGATTATCTCTCGCGCATCGTTTTACTCCTGTCGGTAAAGCTAATACTTGTCAATTCAGAATGGATCGTTAATCAGTTACCATTGGTTCGTGTAAAAAAGAAAAAGAATTTTACCACAATATTCTCTAATGAGAAAACGTGAGGATTTTGTATGTCGCATGATTACCAACTTCGTATCGTTTGATTTGAATAATAAAATACCAAGTAAACATTGAATGGGGGAATAACGGAAAATTGATAAAGTAAAAATTATGTGGAAAGAGTGATCATAGCTATGCATGTAGTGTATATAAAGGTGGGTTATGGGTAATAATATAAATAGCGTTGATACCAACATTCTTGGAATGTAGCTCGAGATAAAAATTTATATAACAGTTAAAACGTGTTTGACGTACGAATTACGTGTCCATTCGTGCCAGTAAATGAATAAGGTCCCACATAACCCATCGACGTCAACGACTCGATTCGATGCGCGGACGCCTTAATAAAACATTTTAAATCGAGTCGAATGCCTCTCATTGTGCGTATCGTGATTTGTACCGTGTTTTCCCGGATTACTATGGACCTTTGAATCTCGATTAAGTGTTGCCGCTGGACGAAGTGATTATTTTTAATTTTTACTTAATTTCTTTTTTCAAAGACAGTATCCCTTTTATCACGGAAATAAATTAAGGATTTCTATATTATCTTCTATTCTCCAACTCCCGTCTACACGTGCGCCATGACGTTTACTGTTTTCCGTGTTAGCCGTAATAAAATCATCTGCAATAACATAATTTATCTTTACGACGGACCTTATCACTAGGTTTTCTTCAATCTCTTGCCTCTGCCTTTAATGTCTCGTATAATGACGTTTCTGAATTATCAACTTTCATAATTCTCCTATTATTTCGATTTTTCGAGGATAATTATTTTTTCTCCAAATTTTTTCTCGTTGGAAAATATTTTTTTTTTTGGAACTTCATTAAGATTTCAATATCCACGTCTGCACTGTTTATCAATTTATTATACATACATTCTGTTCATATCGAAAATTCCGAGAATGTGATAAGAGCTGGAGATAATGACAACTACCTTATAAAGTGTAATGATTTTTGAAATTGGTGTTCGATTGAAAATTTTCAAACCTTTGGAGAAGCCGCGTGGTTTGATAATTGGACGATGGATACTAGAAGGATCCCTAACCCGATTTCTAGCTGTATGGGCAATCATAAATAATTTCTAGCCCGAAGCCAAGTCCGTTTTAACTGTCCAATAGGAAGACCGAAATTCGAGGGAGAAATATTTTCCTCATTAATTCTACACGTCTCTATAAAATACTGTATACGTTCATTTAGTAGGATCTATATCAATTACGCTTCCAAATTAATGGTTCACTTTAAGACAATTAATACTTACACGGAAGCACATCTGATCGTGTGATGAGAGTCTGTGGATTTCCAGCAAGGCGAATGCTCACGCGTTTACCAGAATAAACAAATCAGACACGTGGGAATGTTTATGTCTATACGATACATTCCGTGCGCGTCATAGAAATCACTGTCAGTCAACGTGCATTAGA
Source organism: Cephus cinctus (assembly GCF_000341935.2). NCBI lineage: Eukaryota > Metazoa > Arthropoda > Insecta > Hymenoptera > Cephidae > Cephus > Cephus cinctus. The sequence goes on along the minus strand of NW_014332956.1, from coordinate 49,725 downwards.
CGAACCACTCCTCATCATTAAATTATCCCCATCAATTTTCGTCTCTGTAGCATAAACTGTAATAATATTAAAAGTGCCACGTTTTCAAAAAAAAGTTGATACTAGCACGATCACTGGTCCGTTCACAGAATCCGGCCCTGTACCCGTTTTCAGGAAAACTCCTCGCAGTCACGAAAAATGCATTTCCTGTTCTAGGAAGCATCGTAAGGTCCGTTCGATGACCGATGTTTTCACACGGAACCGATTTCACGCTGGATAAATTTATTAGAGTTCAAAAGTTCGGTCCCCATCAAAATCTTTATCGGGTCAGTCTCGTGCGTTCGGTCCGTTTTTTTTTATTTATCCCGTGAAATGAATTAATATGCATTGAGTGTTTTTTTAATCACTGCCATGATTCGATATATATATAATGAATGCTTGGACGTTAATTCGAATCATAGAAACACAGTCAAATTAATAAATGTCATTGCAGTTAAACGTAACGCAACGTACATGTAAACGCAGTCGGGTGAGTCCGTGACTTCGCAGCTGGGTGACCATCGCTGCACTGAGCTCTCGACTCTCTTTCAACCGAGGAAGCAGCTCAGCTTTGTGTGGTAGGGCTTTAGGCTTACACGTATTCACAGTAAGCGCACTGTACGCTCACAGTGACGGGACGCGTCTTCACGCACGTGGACCGGCTGACACGCACGCTCCTACGCCTATGGTGCACGCACACGCGTGCAGACGCGGGATCGGAGATTATTCTAAAATACTCGCTGTGGCAGGAGTGTGAGAGAAATTGAGGAAGAGGATGGAGCGACTAGGGGCGGAGATGAAGGATTCTGGACGAAGAAGATTCCACGACCTGGTCCATTCAGGATCGACTCCATTCCTGGTAACTACCGACACTTTCTCACTGAGAATCGTCGCCATTTTCTTTCATTAAGTCTTATTCTATAAAACTCTACTAGCAAAAAAATTGATAGCGCCGATGTGCGACTTTAGCTCTTAATATCAATTATGGCATTTTCCTTGTTTCTTATTAGCTGGTAAAGAATGGGCGGGTAACGTTAAGGTTTATGTACACGGGACACTGCGGCGGAAGCGTCGTTGTATGTTTTCTTTTGTAGATTTAAACAGACGTTTTGAGTGTGCGATTGATGACAGTATTTTAATTTTTTCTGCGTAAGGACTCTCGCTCAACTTCCGGACAGTTACAATATAAATGCAAATCGTGGACACAAACCCATTTGGTTCCGCATAACGTTAGGCACACTCTCGGGACCCTGACTTGCGCTTCTTTACCGACAGATTCTAATGCGCATGCATTTCAATTACGAGGCCTGGTGCCTTTGGTCCCTTCGTGCCAGACGCTCCTTTAATATCTCACCTATTGACGTCTGAATATTTTCCAACGGTCTATATAATCTGTGTTTAAAGTCTCCGCAGCAAATCAATACCGCCTTTTACATCTTGCTCAAATTGTCTTTTCTAATCTGATCCCAATAGTGAGGATAATTAATAAACACAATGAGGCATATATCACTGTTAGAATATTGTCTGATAACTTGTACAGTGTCGAGTTTGAATATTCTCACGCAAGGACCCCGGTCCACGTCTCTGAAAAATTGTCAGGAATGTAATCAACGATCTCCCTGCACAGAGGTTGGCCTACGTGTGTACGAGGCATTAAAAAATTTGATGGACGTCGAACGATCTTGAAAACTCGTCATGAGACTCACGAGGCTCCTCCAGTTTTCGTCTTATTCCAGACTCAGTGAACGCAGCCTGCATGGTAAAATTCTACGAACACTTACCTCTCCATATTACATTATATCCTAAACTGGTCCTATGGCTCGTATGCGTCTTTGCCCACGCACTTTATACACGGCTGTCTCACGGCGCGTTAAAATTACCGAAGATCATGCCAGACGGAACTTATCGGAATCCCGTGGCTGCGACAGGAAATTAAAAATCTTTCAAGTCAACTCAGTGGGTGGTTTTTGCTGTGAACGAAGCTGAATTTTCCTTCGTTACCCAGACTGCCTCTAGTGGAGACGAAAACATCTTGTCCCTTTTTCTTCATTCCCCCACATTCCCAGTATATTCACGCCCCGTTAGGACAATATATCCTGGGATTTTTGGCACGTGTGAAAATACGTCCTAAGACTTTTCTTTTGCTCGAGCCGACTGCCACACATGTTCGGTCCGTGTCACGAGCCACGAGAGTCTCAAGGTTATTGCCTGTCTCTCTCTTTATCCACGTTCACTCGCGTACGATAAGATTATTTCCGTAGGATGTAAAGAAATTGCAAATTCACCTTAACACCTACAAAAGTCAAGCTTGACGCTCACTGTGGTATATTAAAAAGACCACCCGGTATAAGGAGAGAGGTCTCGCGATTTCGAGCCATCCGAAAATAATTTCGATGCAAATGCACCGAGCAATGGGCGGGTTTTGCTTTCTTATTTCTTTCTTTTTTATTAAACCTTCTGTAAATACGACAGCCTGGGCCAAGATTGCCGCGATGCTTGGTCTGTCGCTCCCTAGGTCGAAAACACTTTCGGACGCGCGCATGCGAGTGTCGATGCGAGTGCGTTTCTATGAGTAGGTACATGCCCACTCATCTGGCTCTCTGGCTCGGTCTCTTTGAACACGTGAGAGCCGATCTCAGATAAATTCGTCTAGTGTCCAGCAGACGTTCGCCCGCGCGTAAACAAGTTTTATTATGCTAAGACGTACCGGTAGAAGGTACATCGCATGATGGAAGTAGCCTTTAAACTCGACTACCTTATGTCGCATATAGACCTTCAACGCGTCCATAAGCATCGATGCTTATACAATCCATATAAATGCATAAACACTGATCGAGCATCGTGTAGCGAGAAATGCATTTCGTATCGTGCTACTTCACTTCGCTTATACGCAGGTTTGCTGCAGCATGGATAATCTCTGTGCGAGCATATAAATTAAACCGGAGAATGTATACACGAGGAAAACTGTTGACTGATTTATACCGTAGTGTTATTAAGGATTCTATTTATTTCTCTTTTTGACTTTACTCTAACAGACTGATAGACTTTTATTGAATTGCTCACTGTTAATTCCAACCTTCCGTCTACACTTGGTTAACTGCCTGCTATCGAAAAACGTGAAACGTTCTCCGACCGCGTGATACACCTGGTGAATGTCAGTAGGGTGGACATACTGCAGAAATTGGATACGGATCGCGATTGCTCTTTTTCAAAAGTTTGACAGTCTTGGGAACCGGATAGCCATACGTGTTATATATATGCGGTCGATCAACCCCTTTAGGCATGCCATGTATGTTCGGCGAGTATCCGGTGTTGTTGACGTCTGCCAAAGAGTTCGTACAGGCTGATGGAACATTTGGATTTTAGTTGTTTCCTTCGTCTGCCGCTGTTTTACCCGTACAGGCCAGGGTAAGGTATTTCTGTGAGTTTTTGAATAACCGTGGAAATAGAAAAAACCGATAAAAATGTATGTTCTACAAATAGTGGCTCGGTACGATGTTTTGCTATGCAACACGTTTTTGGTAGGATCAGCCCTGGGCTAGGGGTGCGGGAGGGGACGCGCGAGGGTGGGCTTAAGATAATATTTGTTGTAATAACATCTTACCAACCACCCTTACGCATTCTGAATTTCCTAGGGTCTTTGCGTCCGGGACACTTCGGTTTTATGGCTCAACTTCATCCAGCACCGTTATTCTTTTATTCGATTTCTTTTTGTCCAAGTTGCCAGTGGGAATTATGATGATCTTATCACTATGGGTGGTGTTACTTTCCTCGTTACCGCTATTATTCTTCGTCGCAGGGGTGCACGTGGGAAGGGTGTCCAACGATTCCAATAAACCGGCTAGTCCACTGGGACCACAGGGTATATAGGTACTTCCCTGATTATATTTCTTGTTATAGAAAATTATTATGTTTCTATTTGCGTGGGTGGTATTTTGAGATATTTCGAAATCTCATAAATAAATAAAATGTCAACCTCTCTTCGCATGGACTTTACAATTTTAGTAACGTTCCGAAAACCATATTACTGTAACTGCCATGCTGCTTGTCGCTTCTCTTGGAAATCATTATCATTCAATTAAGCTTGTCAAAATATACGGAATAAGCTTCTAAGAAGTATTACCCGATATCCCCCATATAATATGCAAGAGGAATTAAATAGTATCTTCCAAATTCAAGGACCCTAGAATATCCAGGATCTTACTCTCGAAAGAGCCAAGGGACTCAAGGCGACCTCAATTGCCAAGAGGCTTTACTGCTTCCATAGCAGTCATAATGTCTCATTAGCCGAAACAATCCCTCGTGAGAAAATCTTCGTAGTTCGGCGTACACCTACCATAATTATCTATATTACCACAGCGTAATCCCCATTCGAATTCCCTCGGCGTAGCAGGACTTCAATTTTCACGTCTCGATCTCCGAAGCTTCCAAGATACTCTGATATACCGTACCCAGAAAAAAGGTACCCCATTCGGGGGAGGATCCGGGTGTTTTCATAATCTCTGCGCGTATCGCTTTCGAAATACGTCACTGCTAACGACGGTTCACTCGGTGCGACGAAGCATAGATAAAAAGAAAATTACAGACCGTGATAACTCCAAAATGATTATCAGCCTAGGAACGTACGATTTCGGAGCACGTTTTTAGAAATCGGTCAAACTTTGCGGCACGACTGCACAAAGACTGCAGAGAGAGGAAGAGAGAGAGGGACACGTGTTCAGCGTGGCGCAAACCGCATTAAGATCAATGCAGCCGGTAGGCGTTGCAACGGCGAAGCTAGAACATTGTGTCCTTTTTCGGTAGAGAGTATATATATATATATATATATATATTCCATTCTCGATAACATCAGGATATAATTTTTTCATTTCCATTACCCACTTTTTCGTTCCTGTTTTTTTTTTTTCAACGTGGCGATGGAAGCGAACGTTTCCCGCTGTCATCGTAGAGGAACGGTTCACTGATATAAATATAATAATTTTAAGGGTTGCCATATAGGGATGGATTGTACGGGTCCTTCCTATCGGCGACCTTTCATAAACATTCTCCGGGTATCTGCTGTTTATAAACTGCGTCTAGACTCCTAGACAACGCGCGCTACGTTGAATATCAATCACCCTGGGACTGACCGACCGTATACCTCTCACATACGTACCAAGGCCTTTAGATTTTTAAATATCTTCCTTACACAAGTGTCCTCAACTACTTACAGTGGTTAACATGGAGATACGATAGGGTTGAACACGTATCCTATCCACGCGGGCGGATGCCTTTACGATCCATAAAGGTAAGGAACATTTAATGAGAGAAGCGCGAGGGAGTCGCCAGCGAGAACTGCCAAGGAGACACGGGAAAAGAGTGAGTGGGTGCGAGAGAGGGAGGGAGAGAGAGAGAGAGAGAGAGAGAGAGAGAGAGAGAGAGAGAGAGACTGCGGACGATACACAGTGAGAGACATAGGAACGCAGACGAATGAGAGCATCAAAGGATCAGATGGAAAAAGTCTGCGTACAGGCGCAGCCTTGGGCGTATACATATATGTATACCTATATATGTATCTCAGAGGCCACCCTGGAAGTACTGTCTGGTGTTTTCGGGACTTTGTAATTTATAGGTGCACGAGTTAGGAGAAGCGTATATTGTTCACGGGCGCAGTGCCGGTCAGAGAATTCTAAGGGCCCTGGATTAAATGAGCCTTTAGGTATACATAGGTTACGACAGTCACTCGGTACCGCCCTAATGAAAAATTAGTCTACGATTTTCTTGGGATTGGAATACTTTTCGTTCGTGTTTCTGGATTTGGTAACTCTCGGTATATTGGTTACAGTAGGATGTTCACGGTAAGAATAAGCACGGGGATAAATACTCTCCAGTGGCTGCTTTCGGGAAACGGTCACATAGTCCGTCGCTCCTGTCCTCCACAACAGGCCACTATGCATTAGTATTTTATTACCTCTTAAAACGGCAGTTAAAATCCCGCAGGTTCTTGACCTTACCCCGAGGGTGAGCTTTCACGTTTCACTTTAAACGAAAGGTTCGTTGACTCCTGCCACCGTTGAGATTGACGTGGATCATCGATATTCCACGGGGACGTACCCTGCGGATCTTTTCACGATCCCTTTGCAACTAATTTTATGGTCGTTAGCCACACGTTCAATAATACGTAAGCGGCGTTGTTATGCTCGTCGATGTGGGCAGAGAGAGAGAGTGAGAGAGAGAGAGAAAAGTGGGTAAAACAGTGAGAAAAAAGAGAGAAAGAAGAAGGACCGAGTATACAGAAAAGTGAATGCGTTAGCTTCGTATGGGACCAGACCGGAAACCCTTGATAGTGCTTCCGTTCGATTATATTACTTTTTTTTTTCTCCTCTACTCTTTACCCTCTTTTTTTCCTTTTTTATTTTTTTAATTCATTATCTCGCGACTTTTGGGCACGTCCCATTGCGCCCTTTTCATGGCTCATAAAACACTCCACGACCGTCATATCAATCGTACAAAACAATTATATTAATACGAGCCTCGTGCGTCCCTCGAGATTGGAACCCTTATCCTGTAACGGAAAGGGATTGCTGTTAATTTGTACATCGTAAAAAGTGAAAGTAACACAATACAGAATTAATTCAACTTTATAAGAATTCTCTTGAAATTCCAAAAAGTCTATACACACAGTCAGCGTATACTTAGTGTAATACGTCCTGGAATTTCATGATGAAATTTAATCGATTTTTTTCTTCTTCTTATCTGAAAAATCCCGACTAGCATTTCTCTACGATCCGATTAGCATATACACACCTAGCAAGATTCTTTAATGGCGCCCGTCCCAGATAGGACAGTGTGATAAAAATTAATGTATAAAAATCATCCCCGTGCCCGAGGAAGCTTCGTGGGTACCTGGGTGCACCCTTTGCCGATGGGCCGGGGAGGCGAAATGAAACAAATGATTGAGACGTTCGAAACCCCCCGCTACCACTGAGATAGTTTCTCGACAATGTCAGTCGGCTAAGTATTCTGAGAAATTGATCCCGAGATAGGCGCGTCCTCGGGGCATTAATCTAGGGGATGGCTGCCTTGGTCGCTGCTTCGCCGAGCACCTAGAGACTCCGGAGCAAACAAAGCGCGCCAGGTTCCCCTATCGAATTACCCAACTTTCCATCGGAGGTATAGTAGCTTGGGAAACTAATCTATATAATTTTTCATTTTAGTTGCGATAACAAATAAATGAATTTTCGGTAATCACGTACGGTAGTTACAAATTAGTATTAACCATATGTATATGTAGATAAATGCATAACAGTATTACGTATTAGTCTTAATACTTAGGGACCGGTAGGATCATGCATGTATGACCGGAGGTGACGTCAAATAAAGAACCGGATTCATGGAATCTTGAAGAAGTCACGAATGCAGTAAAGGCTAGGAGAAATGGTATTTTGAATGACTTAAGAATCTGACTCTAATTTATTCATCCTCATCGAGATGTCAAGTGGCGTTAGGCTGATTTATTTGAGAAATTATCAACTAAAACTTATGCAACTCATTTGACAGCTGTCACGTGATTCGCATTCTCGAGCAGATTTCGGCAATTATTTTTTACCTGAATCAAATTTTTTTTAAATTTCTTTGAAAAATCCAATTTATTCTACTAAAAAAAAAGTTCAACCAATCGCGAAACAGTCTTGGTCTATGGATTCAAATGCTTTGCTTTCCCGTGCAGGAAGTTGCGGTACGTTAATGCAGATGACATAATGAGATTTGTTCAAATCTTTCTAGTTTACCTATTTCGACATATTTCCAGAAGACCCGTGACCACGGAGAGACGTATGAGAATGGCAAATAAGAGTTTGCAGATTCCTTGAATCGATCGCGAATACATGAACAATATTTGGTAAGTCAGTTTTATCAGTAAGCTTCCTAGGACCTCCTGGACACGCTGATTCCGAGAAAACTTCATTTTGTTCCCCTCTTCATTATATCTACCGTTCTTTATCGCACTCGGTAGTTTCGCCACGTCGCAACTCTTTGAGAATGTTCAGGCCACCATTCAATGTCTGGCTCGAATTTTTTTGTCCCGGCATAAACCGGCCAGCACGAAACGACCTTAAATTCCCACGTGGAGGATGCACGTATAGGCGGAATAGGCACTCGCGAATCTCGCCTAAGATATACGTCTCCGAAGTAATACATGTTTTGCCTGTACTCGAACCGTAGTCGCGTACTTATACGACCAGGCTCTCCGGAGCCGAACACTTTTTCTCGAACTTGCATCGGCATTGGATTATCCTGGCGTGAAGAACTGGAAGCTGTAAGCGATCGATTTCACGCCGAGTAAACGCATACCTGCGGATCGTTAAAGAAATAAAAATTAATTAACTCCAAAGTATGGATGACGCTTTCATTATCGCTAAACCAGGCTGCTTTGCCGAGGGTGATTAATAAGGGTTTATTATTACCAAACCGTCCAAGGAAATGCGGGCCGAAACCAAGCCTGAAACGCATGAAAACGATTCTCGCGCAACTTCAGTTAATTTCAAACTTTACTCACTCGTCTTCACCGCGGATGGGACGGTTGTGCGTCAGGTAGAAAAAATAAAGAAATAGTCAAAGAAAAATCGATCGGCGCAACGCGATGGTTATTTTAACGAGGTAACTTTCACCGAGTCGAAGGAACCGGCCTACTCGAAATTGTATAATGCATTTCCTGACACCTTTGAGGGACGTGACGCCCCCCCACCCCGGTGGCAATAAGGAATCCTCGTTAAGGCGACACCACAAGTGCACCATTGCACGGAGCCATGAAACGTTCTGTAGGGACCTACTTCAATTTCAAGTATGTCTCTTGTCACTGACAGACGTCAAAAACATCTCTGTTTGCCCTTTTTCCTTCCTCATCCATTTAAAGGACAAAGTCGCTTTCGGACCACCATATCTCTTCTTGTTAAACAATCCGCGCTAGACAAACTCTTGTCCTTCGTCTTTCTTTTAAATGTCTTTTTCTTACTTCTTTCCTTGGTATATTACGTCGCTTTACGCTTCTCCGAGTTAACGTCTTCATTAAGTAGCACGGTTTCGGATCGTGCGTGACGTTGATGAGGATCGTTTGAATTCTCCCAGACCCTTTGGGTCTTTCTGGCTCGTCTTCTGCATCGCTGCCCTCCCGGCATTCTTCTCGAATGGATTCACGTGAGAGTATACCCAGGAATATATGATCAAAAATATATACAGATATATCCATATGTAAAACTTTGTCAAATCTTTAATATCCACGCCGGCCCTATAGATTACGTAATAATTGGCAATACTGATTTTATTTTTTTTATTGAATTTTTTTCTCTCTGCCGAACACTCGCTCCGACGTCTCTTTCAAAGGATTAATCGTGGTCAACGGTTACCTGCAATTTCCCGTGTATCGTGTTTACCAGAATTGCGAATATGCAAAAAGTATTGCAAGCAGAACCTATACGTATGGCTATTGGCAAATATAACAGTGGAATGCACCCGATCGAATTGACATCTGGTTTCCCTCGTCTACCGTGGCGAATAATGCGTCTATCAATTTCACCCGCGTTCGCGCCTTCCTCTCCGCCACATTTTATTCCTCGTGTATCATCCACTTTATCTTTGCTATTGTTAGGCACAATTGGTTACAACGAGAACGGGAAAGAAGTTTCATTCAGGGCTCTGGCAACAGTTATTATGCTAAATGTCTCCAATTAAGCAAGTGGTTCTCAACCTAGCCCTTTCTTCTAGTAGAGCTTGTTTCGTTTCTTCAAGGAATCATACACGTTTCTTTATGCGTTTCGAGAAATGGTCCGATCTTAGAAGGCAAATACTCGCTTTGAATATATTATTGTGCGAATTGATTTTTCTTTAGTTTTCGTATCTTTGCTGAATTTTTTTTTTTTTATTAAAATCTGTATATTCCACTGGTACTATTATATTGTTATCTGTATAACAGCTATGGTGGTTTTTTAAGGAAAAAGTAAGAATGCCAATTCTAGTAGATCTTTCAGGTTGAGCACCTGGCCTCATAATCGACACTCCAAGAATGCGGGGAATGAACGTGTATTTCTCACGCCTAACTATTACCGTGTCAGCCCGGTCCCTGAGTTACTGTCGCAAGTTGCGCAATTTCGTGGAGGTCCCTACGTTGCATACGGCCACGTGAGTTTTCGTGGGCGATCTGCCGGGTCACGAGAGGTGAGATTAAAATGGCGCTTCTACAGCGTGCACGAGATAAATAATAAAATCAGATAAATTTAGCGAACGTACCGCGCACGGACTGTTTCTCTTTTCGTCGTAAAAAAAAAATCACTGACGTCTCTTTCTTCGTACGAAAAATCTCGGGGGAACCTGCATCGTCTCAAAACTGTTATAAAAGTCTATGGTGGTCATCGTAAAAATTCGAAACCCTTTGTCAGGCACTCCAGGAAGGAGGCGTAGCTCTTTCGTTATGGCCCAGAAGAGAAACGCGACGATGATCTTTACGAGAACACCCAACGCTCTTCGGGATGGTAAAAAAGCACGAAAAATATATACATATAGAATTTCGTAAAGCTAACCGTCTGGCGCCTAAGGAATCTCAAGAAGTGACTCGATTTTCAAAGTCGTCTCTGGTCGTTCACGCATCTAAGACATTTCTCGCATATATCCATAGACACTCGGGAGACCTTTTTTTTCTTCAAAATTTATGACTTTTGAAACGTCCTGTCAAGTTCTGTGATATCGATTGCAAAGGCCTGTGGAAAGGATAAGAACTCATAGGCTGAATTCCCAATGGTTCGTGGAGAATTCAAGAGGTCCCGGTACATGGTCAGGAAGTCTTGACGAATATGAAAGAATCTAGTCGAAGGGGTCAACTAGACACAAGGGTAGTAAAAGAGTTTAGGAGATTCCATGAAAATCATTTGGCGAAGACAAGCCATGGTTTTCGACTATGGGGAATGGGCGCATCTTCACTGGTTACGTCGCGCTTAAATGATACGCGCCCTTATCTCGAGGGTTAAAGTAAGTTGGTCGTTTTCCCGTGAATTTATTAACTCGTCCCAACCCTTCGAGTAAATAAATATCAAAAGTATCTCTCACCCTCTCAGGGCTAAATCTGTCAGTCAGGCCGTTTCGGCAGGGAAATAACAGACAAAGCCAGGCAGAGCAAATGGAGAAAAAGTTATTAGGTAAAAAGAAAGTGAAAAAAAAGATAAGAAATAAAATTTTTGTTTACTATGTAATTTACACGTTTTTTAGATCGTAGGATCTCAAATATTTTTTCAAAATTTTTTTTACCCTCTCGCCATTCCGTGCTCCTCTTATATCATACTCTACCCATCTTGTGTTTGACTTTAATAATCACCCGTTCTGCTCCTTTATCAGTTCCAGACGGTTGCAGAAAGTGGAATGATGATTTCGTGGTTACACTATATCTCGAGAATAAGTAACGAGCGCGTGCACGTAGCATAGCCCTCAAAGGAAGAAAGATAATTCTCGCTCGTCCAACCGGGATTTATTGCGCCGCTGTGCCTCTCGCGCTTATCAATTTCTTGTTAAGCGCTCATCTAGAAACGCTAATTATATGGCAAGGATGATGTCGGGATTTTTATTGTTCAGCAGACAGCAGGTACCAGAACGCGCCGCATAAATCTTCGTGCTCTTTATGATTGTTTTTATTGCCTCTATGAACAATTATTTTATTCCCTTTACTTTTCCAATTTACAATGGGATTTTTGACAGTCGTAGTAAAGAAGAAAAGGAAATAGAAAAATATTCGTTCTCTCTTTTTCTTTCATTTCCAGATCGCCTAGCATTTCATCACTGTGACGTTGGCTTTTCACTAGACTGGGAATGAGGACAGTTCAAGTTTTGTTTTGAGCATAAATTCCAGGATAGAAAACTTAAAAATTTTTCAAAAATTCCAGACACTCTTTACATGTCATTTTACATAATTTTTGTGTTTTGTTTCATTCGAATCGACTGTTGTCTTAACGTCCTCTAGAATTTTTCGAATGAAATTCACCGTGGGCGGCGGCGAATTCGGCGGACACGGTCGGCACCCACACTGTTTCTTCGAAAAAAAAAGGGCGGTCTACTAATTGTGGTTATTTCAAAGGGCCTCGAGGTACCAAGGAAACGAAATAAGAAGTACCCGCCAATAGGAGCGGCCATTTAGACAAATTGACCAATCCAGACTAAACTTAGGAAGCTTTTATCTCGCTGGATAATAATTATCAAATTAACTTAATATTGTATTTACGGCGGGCCTAATGCGCACCCTATATTAAACAGACCTGGCATATTTATTATATTTTATGTTTCTATATGAGTTCTCCCTAATTTTATGCTCTATGATTCATAACTTTATTTTTTTCTCCTATCCCTACGCAGGAGGTCATTTTAAATACTAGATTACGCGATAACGAGCCGCGCGTGTAACGCTTTTGCGCTACCTGATTGAAATCCACTTTCACACTATTGTAACTTGTAGATTAAACTGGCAATTAATTATTTAATCCTTTGACAATGGGGAAGGAAACCGACGAATTTACTAAGACGGTATTCCTATATATGTATATAAACCCTTTTCACTGAGGATCCCGTCTTCTCAAACCTTTTTCAATCCTTCCTTAAGCCTCCTCAACTTCCAAATCCGTTGTTTGTCACTTTAACGGATAATTATATAAGCCCAGTATAATCGCAACGACCCCACGATATCGGCGTTAATACACTTTCCCCCCCAGTAACAAATTAATTTATTTTTTCCACGATATTCCAGTCCTACCGTGCTTCAACTATACCGTTTCAAGCAGAAATCCTTAAGAAATGCAAATCCTAAAAATTATGAGTTTGCCGTCAAGACACTAGCAAGGAAAATTTGCAACCGGAAGCTTCCCGTGAAATTCATCGGCTCGATTTTCGAGTCTTATCTATACCGATAAGTTCCGGCCGCCGTAATAGTTTGCCGGCTCTTGCCATATAAGTCATGTCATAAATTCTTAAAGTGACGTAACGGGAGGCGACTTCCGACCAATTGCACCCTCACTTACCAAATGGTACTGTGAGTGAATTGTGGCGCAGTTCACGAGGCTTCGAGACTTACAAAAGAATTTTCGTGAGTACGAGAACATGTACCTACTACTTATGTAAACGATTTCCAGTATCTCTCTCTCATTCTCTCTCATCAACAAAATGGTCTGTGATAAAAAATTTTGCTATTTTGATATCTGCAAAATATTCCAAATAGTCAGGATATTAGAAATATATCATCCACGTTAAAGTAAAACCACGAGTTTTCATTACTAGTCAGTCAGTTTTGAAATTCCCGCGCAAAAGCCGCCATGAGAGCGGTTTTCATTTTGTACAAAGGGCATTGCTTCCCGGAACTCGTATACGTAAACTTAGGTACATAAACATGGTACGGTTTAAGGGGGTGGATTTCCCTTTGATCTCACACCGGGTTAACGTATTTCGCTCGAGTAGCAGGTGTCGTATAAGTAAGGATTGTAAATCCCCCAGTCTCTCTGTCCGTCCATTCTCTCTCTTCTATCCTTCTTTGCCAATTCCACGCGGAATCTCATTCTAGCATTCGTTATACACTGCCATCTATACACCGAGACATGGAACTACAGGCATCAACTGATCGGCTTGTTTTAGGATCATTCCAGGCCTCTTATACAATTTCATCCTGTGATTACGTATCACCGTGCTCGTGTAACCCACGTGTAGGTCCTCGGGGCTACTTGGTATGCAATAATAGTACATTCGTGTCGGGTTTCCCGGATTGCCCAAGGATCTCGGACGGCACGTGCGGCGCACGCCGAGTACAGAATCCACGTGTTACACCAGAGGCTTTCCGCGCTGAAGTCACGAGAACGTCGAGACCTGGAACGTGGAGGTTTGGTATGGCACGATTAGCGTGCCATGCGGTCTTATAAAATTACAAAGGGAAACTATAAATCACTTATGAAAATAGCCGGCTCATTAATAAGGTACCTTACGGGCCAATGTGGCAGCCAGCAAACCTCGCGATTGCTACCGTCCTAACAAGTAACCGGGAGCCAGCATCGGTCTAGCAACTGGCAAGCTACCAAGTCACGAACAATACTCGAAGGAATTCCAGCACGTTCTCCGTTCAGCCAATTGAAGGTAGCTGCCTGGGCTCTTTATAAAAAATGTTATTTTCCAGGGAAATGATCGGTGCTTCACTTAATACTGCTGTGCATCAACTTGCTATGACGAAAAAAGTAAAGGGTATCCTGTATATTATACTTTCTCAAGTATAGTATACTGATTCTGCCACTTTCATCTCTTTGACTCTTATCTCCATTTTCCTTTGTTCTTCTCTTTTTATCTCATTTTTTTTCTTCTCTCTCTCTCCCCTCCTTTCTCTTCACTTCTCGCGATACTCTACGCAATTAGGTGAACGCATCAAGGGAGTCTGCTAGCGTTTCACGACGTCACTCCAGGGCCTTTTTGGGATGGCCACAAGTTAATGCGTTTGCCGGAGTCATTAAGGGCGCCTTGATGCTTGGCAAGTTCTGCGAAGATACATTATAATATGGCGTCCTCTCATATCTCTCTCTCTCTCTCTCTCTCTCTCTCTCTCTCTCTCTCTCTCTTACTCCCGCCCCCCTCTCTCTTTCTTTACCGCTGGAATAATTTTAGCAGAATATCTCGCATCCTTCTTTCGGGATCGCTTGAGGGATCGTACCCAGCTGCCCCCGATCGTTTCTCAGAAGCGATACGCCGGGGATTAGAAAGGCAGACTCAAACCCAACCAGGAAGTGGTGGACCTCAGCCCCATTTCTCCTTTACGCCCTCCTGAATATCTTCCTATGTACTACCAAGTACCAGTATCGGTTAGCCTACCAGCGCTCTTGAGTTGACGGTAGCCCCCTATGAAATTTCATTGGACTCGGCCTCCCTTGAACGACTTCGTGCTCGAGTGACACATGGCGAACGTCACGAAAGCACAAGATCAGCGCGACCGGGTTAACGGGAGCCTTTATTTTAGCACGGCAGCACATAATGGAGTTCGTTAAGTCTGTAAAATGTCTGCCGTGCTGATCGTTTTCATAGAAACTATAAATACACCTCCAGAGTATGCCTATCTTGCTTACTCCGTGTCTCAGGTGTGCAGTCATGGACCGGCAGTGCATTTGGTGAATGATTAGTTACCTGTCAAACGCAACGGAAAAGTTGACTTTACCCTAATTATCTACCTCCTGTAAATCAGTCTTGTACGTTTCGCCTCTTGTGGGGGTTGAGAAACACTGTCAAATGAATTTACGCACAGGGTGCGCGTAACGACGCGTAATAATCCACGTAGCGGTAACAGGGTGCGTATTTATAGGTAGCCGAAGCGCAAGATTACCGGCTGAAACGTTTTTGAAAATAAAAAAAGGATTTTTGTAGTCACGCTGTAAAACCACGTCATCGGTCGCTCGGCTGCCTTTGAAAGTCGATTTCGTTGGCGCCATTATTCTTGAACGACGCGTGCGTCAAAGGCAAGAGTGCTGTGCTTTCGAGTACATTCTTTAAGCTATCTGAAAGTGCTGCTATTTTCACTACCCTCGATTTATAGAGGAAGAGGAAAATTATTTCACGTTCCAAAATTGATTCATTTCCGAGCTTCGAAAACATTTAGGAATTCATTCCAGATTCTGCACGTATAACCTGATCGCTACCTCGCCGGTTATCGATCCTTCTAGAACATTCTCAAGATCATGCTTGCTTATGTATTCTCAAGCTTTAAGCCCGTACAGTGCACCAACATGCGGCCATGTTTGTCCATCAGAGCGAGCAGGGAGAACTATGTTCAGCAAAACAAACCGTTTCGAGTGACCTGGACCCTGTGCTAACAGGAGTTCAATTCCTTCTTAGTTAACGGATCGTTAATCCCTATACCAAACCTCATTATTTCTCCAGCAACCCTTCAGGTATTGCTAATTAATTTAAATCTCATTAAGACATGCTGGTAAATTAACCAAGCGTTAATCAAGGTTATATAAGGGACCCGGGTTGTAGATATCATCACCTAGAAAGAAAAAGACAAGAACTGCGTCATGCATGCGGGTCAATCAAGAGAAACAAAAGAGGAGTAATTGATTCTGAAAGGGTTAAGTACAAGAAGAAATTGAAACTGGAATCTTAAATAACGGAAACCAATGACTGGTAACGTTGCTACGGCACTGCGGTAAAATCCCAGAAATACGGCTGGGAGAATCCGCAATTTTAATCCAGCAACAAATGTAGCTACAGCTTGCTAGGACACGACGTAGATCCGCGAGAAGCTCAAATTTCGTGGGGGTTGGCTTGCACGTTGCTACATGGCCGATTCCGAGGTTGGTCGTGAGCTTGCACGGCTAACGGAACTGCTGGAACGGGCGGATCCAGCAAGCACTTCCTTCGTGAAATAGTTTTTTCTGGGTTAAACGAGGCTGTGGCCGAAGAATGGAAAGAAATGTTCCCCGAGAGGGGCGACTGTGCCGCGATGAGCGAGAGAGTCGCGAATTGGGAGTGTGAGAGTGGGAGAGGAAGCTGATACAAATAGGGAGAAAAAGAAACGAAGGAAAAACCGATAATTAATTCGGTCACGTCGTGGCCTTCTATTCGATAAAAGCTCTTTCCCGTCCTCCTAGACCTGACGGTGCTTTGTCCTTGACTTTCTCAAGTTCAATTGCATTTTTTTTTTCTATCCCAATCCCTTCTTTATACTCCACTCGTTCCCTTGTGTCTTCGTCAGCAATCTTTGCTACCTGACTTTTTCCAAAATTATCAATACTTGTTTCAAGAGAACAAAACTTTGGACCAGTTCTTTGCTGCAGACACTGATGTCTATAAAAAAGAAAAATCCAATCTCAAACTCAAAGATCCGTTTCTTCCCATTGTTGCTTTTTGTTTGAAACAAAGCTCGTGATTCTTTTTTCTCATTTTCGAGTAAACATTTTTTTTAAACCCAAAACTTTACTCTCTTCACAATGAGACGTATGAGTATACTGACGTAAGAAAACAATAGAGTTCACTACTTTGTAACAAGTATCTCTTTAATGTTTGCTCTCTTTCATCAAACGACCCACTATCTACTGCCGTCCTAGTGAAACCCTTTTGGTTTAGTTTTCATGGTAGAGAAATCGCAGCATGGAATTTCAGTTTCACGAAGTCATTCAAACTCTCTGATATGGAACTGCGGTAACGTTTACTTTTTCCACAATATTGTCTCTCCGTCGATTATTCAAATCGTCAGAGGTTAAACATGCGTGTAAATGCACGTGGTGACAAGAGAATAGCCGTAAAGAGAGAGCAGCTTGTAAACTCGTATATGATTGAAAACTTTTGTAGCAAGCAAAACCAAGTTTTTATCTTTCCACTTTCAGCCAATTTTGTACACGTGCATAGGTACTGTATACTCCATTTGGCATCGATACAAATTTCTAGTCGTTTTACACCTTTTTACCCACTCGACTGAGGGTGGTACAAACTTTTGCAAAAGTCCAACTTCCTACTTTTATCTCACGTAGGAATTCTTATCCGCGAATTCTGGTATACAAGGGTGGTATTACACAGGAGTACAGACCACCGGCTTCTTCGCTCTAGAAAATCGAAGAGCTTTACAGTGCTTATCCTCCCAATCCGATAGCACGATTCCTAATCGCTCGTTCCGGTGCGATATCGAATTCAAAAAAAAACCTCTATAATCCGTGGGAGAGGCTGGATTTGCCAACAAATAACATTTTCACGCTGGCTGGCGAGTTGCGATAGGGAAGAAGAAAAAAGGCTGAATATCCTTCCCCCTTGCCAACGCAAAAAATTTGTACAGGAAGTGAAGGACTTAATCATTGAAAAAGCACGCGGCTCACTACAGATAATAATACGGTCTTGATTCTTCACGAAAATAAATAAATGCCCAGCAGGAAAATCACCTCAGGCGGTTAGACTGTCCATGTGGAAACACGTAGCTACGGCGGCAGAGTGTCGCCGACATTCAATTTATTTCCCACCCGGCGGAAATTAAAATCGATCATTGTCGTATCTCGGTAGATCGTCTGATATTGGTCGGTATGGAGTCACCTATATAAATAATGACGAGTCAAAATTCAATTGCCAGATTATTTGGGTCACACGCGCCATCGCCGATTGCTCATTTATCGTATTTTAGGAGCGTAACGATCGAACGATTCGACCGGAAGTCATTCGGGGGCATCATTTGCGAATTGCACATTCGATTTTCCTATGGTTTATTCAATAACATCCCTATAACTGCGCGAGTGTTCGAGGCTGCTCGAAACGCTTGCAGATTTCAATTTAGACTGGTAACGATCTTACGTGCCAGTTGGATAAATTGAATTCGACCTGGCCTGAGCGGAAGTTGTCCCGAAATTGCCTAAAAACGACTCGCAGAGGGTCGAATGGACGAAATGACCTTTTAACACTTTTGACTCGTACGAAATGGCCCTTGGGATTTACATTTTCCTTTCAAGCCGCACACGTATGTGAGCAAGATTTATCCCGCGATGTTTCATCAGATTTTATCACGCTTCAAGGATCTCCCCTTTTTTTCCATCCCCTTTACTCTTTTCAAAGCTCATCTGCTTTACCAGGAGAATTCCCATTCCAGGTTACAATTTCGCATGAAACTTTCCCACAAATTTCTCGGGCAGATCAAGGCAGAGCTGAGGTTACTGATGGATTTTCAGTTTTTTTCATAGCTCGAACCGCCCCGACATCCTCCATAATATTTTTGGTCATTTGGGAAAAAAAATCTTCCGTTAGCAGTTCATACTCTATACGTTACCAGCAAATCTAAAAGTTATCTAAATATACTCTCATCTTGTCATATACCACACCAGATATCTTATTCCGTAAAGTGCATGGTTCTATCCAGAATAATATAGTCCGTGCCTCTTAAAGGATTTAATAAATATAACCTATTCCAAGGACATGCTCGTTCCGCGCACCTGTAAAAGCACAGGCTGAATTTTCCCAAGAAAAGTCCAAGCTTACATATGCTTACATACGTATACGTACCTACCAACCTAACAGTACGGAACTTCAAGAAAGTGTACCAAGAGAACAGAGCTAGAGTGCCCTGGGGTGGTTAAAATTCAAAAAGCACCGTCTGCAAACTCGTGATAAAGTACACTCTGGAGCACACAGGAAAAAGGGGTTGAAAACTGTAGTATGCGGTCACCGAAGAACCACTGCGCATCCCTTACGGCGTAATAGCCAAATAGTAATAAAGCTAAGCCAAGGCATTCGGAACCCCTCCGCCCCTACGTACGGAAAGATGCTTTCGCGAAAGCCTCCATCCTGATCTGGCTTTACGGCTTCTGGTTGGGAAGCACTGTTCGTACTTGTGGTTGGTAGGTCTAGAGCTAGGCAGTGGCAAGCAGACCCTGTCAGGATAGGGGAAATTGTTTCATAAATCACTCCTTGCCTTACGTTACGCTACCCCTTGTATATAGCTTCAGGTTGCTTGTCTCCTATCTATACAGGGTGCACCACACGACTCGGATATACCAGTGTCTTTCCGAATTAGGACTGGGACCTTGAACTGACCAATCAAAAATACACACAAATATAATAAAATATATCTGCTATAATCTTTTACAGTAAATAAACATACAGCAAGGAAATATCAAGGGCCGCGTGAGTATTCGACTCCACGGACGCGTCGCCTTAATGCATTTAGTTATATGGGCGGGGTCAGTTCTCGTGTAATCTTGAACTTTGCCGTAACGGTATTATATTTTATGAGACATGAAGTCCTATAACCTAGTGCCACCTTTCGAGCGCTAGATAATATGCATAAACGGATTGTCCCACAAACTTGTAAGGGTTAAGTTTACAGATGGCGCTCGTTATAGGGATCGCAGTTACGTCTTCGTAGCGGCCGATAGTCATATCTATAGATATATATAGACCGAGTGGGATATTCCGAGGGCAATTGGCAGAGAATATCCTGTCATCGAATGGACGTCCGACATCGAGGATTATACGAGGGAATAGTTGTACGGAACACGGGGGAGGGGGGGAAGGTAATGGCACGGCAAAGTGGTACGAAAGTTCCTACCCGGGACGCGGGAGTTTTGAACGTTGAAATTGAAAGTTTGAAAACTACGCGCCACGGCATCTGAAGCTTGAAAATTCTCGGATATTTCCTTCCCTAATGACACGTTATACACTTTGGTACATCGTTCTGCTCACTCGATTAATACGTTTAATAATTAGTATCGGTATGAACTAACCTTTAGGATTAACGAATCGTTAAAGCTGTATTATATATATCTTAGTATTTTGAATATAGAAAAGATCGAAATAACCTTAATACACGGTATAGTGAAATCTTTTCAACGTTGCATGCTTTCTTTACTTCCGTGAGATTAAAAAATGAAACCCTCTGAACAATGTCGCTCGACGTTCTCAAACTGAATATTCAAACCTGGCGACTCGTCGCGACGTAACGTGTCTATTTCTCCATATAGAAAGTTGTAACAGTAATTCTTCGCCTATGATATATTCGTAAGTAAAATGTATTTTATAGGGGCCATCTTTGTATGAGTTTCAATCTAGAAGAGTCCCCTGGAAATAACATTTCTACCGGTGGATAAACTATACTTGCCTTACTTCCCTTTTTTTTGCAGTAGCTATAAAATCCCCAAGTTCCTTCCTAATCCCTTGATACTGTCCAGGGTGAAAACTTTGGCCCATTTTCAACGGACGAATTATCGTCGTACGAGATTCGCTCGATCGGACGAACTGACCTTCTACAGACGGGACGACGAGCTCACGTCGATATTCGATATTAAAATTCTTATCGTCATAAAAATTTCGATAGGCATTCTCTAAGAGATCCTCTTAGATTAAGTCTGAAAGCGATTACCTATACGACCTATAACTAAATATTTCCACACTCTTTGATATGCCAGCATTAAATTTACTTTTTTCACTCTTTATAAGCTACCATTCATTACGCTCGCTCACTTGTAGGAACATCGTATTTCGATACGTGGCTCACGAACCGTATCGTGTATCATCGTGTACCATCGTCCACAGTCGTATCCTAAAGCTATTTTGGTACACGTGTAGTCCGATAACGTTTCTCTCTCTTATGTACCAACCATTCACTATACCTGATACTATACGAGCATAACGGATCATTCATGAAAGTTTCACGTGTTCAAAAGCCCCACGATTAATTCAGTTTGGTCTTTAAATAATTCAAGGCTAATATAATATTTACTAGAACCTAATAATACAACATGCAGCATACATCGCTAAGTCATTATGTTTTCAGTATAATTTCAAATTTCCTTTTCATTACATAAATCATTCAACAGTTTTGCGCATGGATATACTACAGAAACTAGCTCGATTCATCTTCGTACCCTCCTGACCGAAATGGACGTGCAACTAATGGTCCACGGTATAGATCTTTAATGCATCTGATGTTTCTTACGACTCTACGTACGATTGACCCTACGATCAGGCATATAGCGTGTTCGTATTTCGAAGAGTCACTGACTTCTATCAAGGTGCACTGTTCTATGCACGAGGAGGAGGTACTAAGCCAATTTATATTCATTGGACTGACGGTAACTCTGGATCAAATAAGTTTCTAACGTCTCTTGGTTATTCCCAGATGTTGTGAGTCCCTTTAGGTTGCGCAACGAGACGTCCCCGAATAATTACACGCGCGCCCATTCACGTGCACGACACATTCCAAGAGGGATTCAACTGCGCGAGCCAGACAGATGGACGTCTAGCGAGGTTCAAAGCGCTATCGAATACCAGGACCTCAGGAGACTGTAAATAAAATCGTCGATGACAATTTTACTGGTGAATCAGATTTTTCATCCGGTATAAGTTCCATCTGTATATTTAGATTACCTGGAGTCACTTGCGCTAAATAGCACTGAAGAAATAATAATTGCAGATCACTTTTAAGTATGACAAAATTACAGGGCATCAGTACGTACGGAACGACGTCTTACGTGTAATTTCGTCTGAACTGACTTTGTTATGTCTGCAATACATTTCTACGGGGAATACAAGCCTGCACTCTAATCCCTTTTCTACGGGTCTTGCGTACTATCCGCGAAAGCAGTCTATATATCGTTGTCAGTGCGAGTGCAGCGTAGTCGGGCTATGATACGTTTAAGTGCGCTTCCGTTATCGAAGCAGTTTGGCCAGACGCGAATCCGTGTGTGGAGAGAAGGACGTCTGTAAGAAGTGAGGACGAAGGAAGTGAGTAAGAGTACCTATTAAGGTGGATACGTATGGGAATAATAATATGTTGGCACATATATTCGACTCATGTGTGTATTTTTGCTTAACCATCTATGTATCCACATATCTATCCAGCCGCCTGCTTATTTCTCAGGGTGTGTGGAGGCACGCGGTAGGGGTAAGGGTTCCTCGTGGAGTAGAAGAGCTAGATGGAGGGCTTCTCTAACACGCAGTTCACTACTACAAGACGGACTTTGGTATTGGTGGGTCGATCGGTATCTGGGTCGCGGGTTTTGGCAGTAGACCCATCCCTTACCATTCTCAACCCTCTACCCCTAGGACCTGCCTCTATACCAACGCCACGATCATCCTAGTACTCCCGCACTTTGCATATACAGTCACGCAAACTGATATTTTTTCTAAGTCCGATTTCGCACGAAGGTCTTGGTCTCGCGGGACCCAGAGATTCGGTGAGGTAGAGGATGCTGGGATTGCAGACAAAAAATCTTACTCCTATTATACCGCCAGGAATATAAATGAATTTGGATATCCTTTGAATCGTAAAGCCGCACCTGCAACGGACTGCAGGTTATAATTCAACCCGGCAAGTGTCAGTCATCAATTTCCAAGCACAGATGGTCAGCTTAATTTTTTTCGCGAATACACATAGCGAATTGTCATCGTGAGACGGGCACAATTTTATAATACCTCTATTAAGGCCCAATTCAATCCGATTATGAGGCGACCTTAATCTAGGGTAATACGTAGTAGCAATCGACGCGACAAAAATTTCTGCGATCAGAATTCGTGAGCGACGCTTTCGAATATACGTATGTAGCTCGCTTAACTACGTCAGGCATTTTAAAAAGATCACAGCTGCATAGGATATAATTCAATCCGGGAATAGTCGCGCGACTTTGTGTTCCCCATTTGAAAAGCATTGAGTTCGGGTATTTAAGAGACCCCACGTGTCTACTACGGGGTTAACGAATATGATTTTTTTTACAGCGAGCATTGTCGTTCGTTGTGTAGACACCTTACGAATTGGTCGTTACAAGACGTCATTCAACATCATTTAATCCAAATAGCCTCCAAAATGAAGTTTTATAAGAGACAGCTGCGCGAAATCATTACCATCCGTTATGAAGAAACTTCCTTTCTGACTGCTGGTATTTTTTATATTTTTTTTTTAATTCATCTACATTCTCTCTCCCGTGTACTTCTATCCCTCGCTTACCGTATTTCATCACGGTCGCCATCCCCCACGTTTTTATTAATTTCATTCCAGCGCGTGTCGACGCAACGGGACGCTATCCCCATCCCCCATCCGCGTGGGTGTCAACACGTGTTTTCTTTTGTATATTTCGCTCGTATGCCTTGTTTTGTAGTTACGTTGGGAAATGTAGGCCGGGTTTGTCGCCCATTGTAAAGCGGAGCAGTTATCTTACGGTCTCATCTTCGGTTTCCTTACGAAATAAATGACCGACAATTTCATATAGCCATATATATATGGCTATATGAAATATATATATGGCTATATAGCCATATATATATATACCGCCCAACAGCTTCTATAACCAACAGTATAGCTTTGCGTCCGCCTTTTCTCAGCAGTCACTTTCTAAACCGTCTACGTTTGCCTTTTTCGATTTTATTCTTCTTTTTATGGCCATCCAACGCATCTCCGAACAGTTTTTAATTAAATTAGTCTAAGGTGCGACCTTTAGTTGAAATTGAGATACCGAATTAACGGTCAACTATTAGATCCCAAGAAGTTGGTATACCTACCTGGTAGAGGCGTGGAAAATCATAGAAAAGTAATGGGATTGGTTTTGGTCCAGGTAATTGCTATGTAAAGAACATCGTGCTATTTCGAAAGAAATATATAAACGGTACCTATGTGTATACGTATACACATATATGTATACTATATGAAAGGATAAAAGTTGTAATAAAAAAAGAGAAAAAAACCCCTATCTCATATACCTGAGGTCAGCGATCCCCCTGAAATTTTGAAATTCCGTTCAGTCCTAGAAGCTGCCCTTTAAAACAACGTGAAACGGCTAGCATTAAACATTTAACTGTCCCCCGATATAGTATCGTCCTCGAATCCATACCTGAAAGTACAAAACGTCCTTTTCGTTCGAGGGATGATTTTTCTAGCCTCCCAAACAATTTTGACAACAGCCTGCTCTTTTATTTCTGCTCGATTAAAATTTTGTCATGGGTCCATAAACGTCGAAATGTAATTTCAACAGACTCTTGCTGATACTTAAGGATATTAGTCACGAGAGATCCGTAAACGCGCAACGCCATATTGTCCTGTTTAAACTTTAAATAAACTAGCGAAGATCGTCTGAATCATCTAACTATTTCTAGTCGTATGTACTTTGACTAAAGCGCAAGACCGACTGTCGTCGGTCTATCGAATCTTGTCAAATGTCAAATTCGTGTTTTGAAAAGTCCCCTTAAATTTTACGAACGCTTTGCGAAAACAGCAGCTGGCATTTTTCTCGCGTCTGAGAAGACCCGACGAAGTGCACGCGTCCATTTCGTATTTAGCTAACGATTGGCAAATGTCACTGTCCCTTAAAACGATTTTGCGTCATCGGCATTGGCAGGAATATACTGTAGGTTGTTATGTCAGGCGCAAGTACCGATGCTCAAGAAGACTTATGCGTCGTTAGACGATGCAGCTCAGATTAGTGAGATTACACGAAGAGCCCTTAAACCTCACCCTCCCTGATTAGTCGATTTCCTATACCGGTCGTCTCTATACTTCGCTGTTTATCTTCGACTGGCTTCTTCCAATCTCTATTATTTGCACCACTAGACCACGTTGGTAGTAAGTCCGTGCAGTACTAAAACCGTACGTACTGAAACAGCTTCGTAATCCTATACGTAGTATACTCCAGATAAACTCTAGTACGCGTCTACCTGATTCCCATTATAAAAATTATCGTACTGTTTATTTAAAAAAAATAACAATAAAGTTGATTCGCACGCCGCTGCATTTTATACGACCCATCAATTTCCCTGCTGGTTTTACGGGATATAAGGCAATTTCCCCGTTTCTTATCTGGCAGAAGCTCTCACAATCAGTCAAATATCCTCCTAGGCCTTCTTCTCGCATCATACAAACATCTCGACGGCGGAAGTCACTGGGACGCTCGAATTGAACCTGAAACTCTCATCGGATCGCGTAATCCGTAAAAAAAAAGCCAGAGGCAGACTCAAGCGTAAAAAATAAAGATAAAATGAAGATAATTAATACAATAAAAAAATTTATTTCTGAGTCAAAAAAATCTGCAATGTACGCTGTGTATCGACCGAAAATTCGAGGCTCATTCTTCTTCCTTTCAAAGCTTTTGTTTAACCTGTCAGAAAGTTGAATCGGACCTTGATAAGGATTATTTCCACAAACCACAGAAAAAGTGTACTGTGCCATATACAGGTCCCATTCCGTTCACAGTTCATACAGGGCAACGTAGCTCTAGGTGCAGACAAAACAGAGAAATAGAGTTCAGAATCGATGACGAGCTTTTGACATTCTCGCCTATGTTATCCTTCGAGGAGTTCAGTGAGTTCGGAGTTCAGCCAGTTCCCCTTTAACTCCTTAGGTTGGGTGGTCGGTTGTAGGTAGTAAGGTACGTACGAAGGCTACAGGATGGGACAGCATACCCTGTTCGAACCTCGACACGGTCGATATCTACTAGGTAGGTAGATACTGCACTGGGAACTTGTCCACGCTGGGTCTTATCTATTATGCTCGTGCTCTACTCGCTTCAGACAATAACTGTACCGGGTATCGAGAGATTTTAAAGTTCACTTACTTATTTGCCACAGCTTATACGAACAGCCTGAATTGAACAGCTTTACTGTAGTCATCGATGAGACGCGGGAAATTTGAATTACCGGTTACCGTGATATGTCAGATATACATATGTGAAATTGACTTTATGGACATTTATGGAAAAATACATTATTTCAATTGATTACACTATTTTGACTTATACTTACGTAATATTTGTGATGCAGGGACATTTCATCGCTTGCGGGATTCCCCCCGTCTGTATGGAATTCTTGTAAACTGTTGTTGACTTTTCAATAGATTTTTATGAAAGAATCGTCTATATTGTCTGTCTTGTCTGTTATGCTCGTTCAGATTAATAATATCAATTCTGATATGGTTTTTTTTAATTATTTTTATCTTTTTATTGTTTTTTTAATTGTCTTCTCTTTTGGGTAAATACTTTTTGTTTTCTTTTCCAGTTTTCTTAAATAATTTCTCTAGAGCGAGTTAGCCTAGTCTTGAAGTACCGATGCCTTTTGGTATGTAACAACGAGACTGTCACACTTGTATCGCCTTTTAAAAGGCATCTCAGCCTCTCACGATCAATAGGATTATAAATTAGAGTCGCTTAATTTCCTTAAGTATTAACGTTATTGTCGTTTTTGGTTTTATTGTCGTGAATTAATATTCTCGAATGTTTCACAGCATTGTCGCTTTCCGTTTTTCTCTCATCCTTCGACCCAGTTCCTTGTGCAATGCTAAAAATTGTATCACTTCCCTCGGGAAACGAGTCGATTCGAGCCGCTCGAAATCTCGCGATTCTGAAATATTCTTCGCAATAATTTTCGGCAGTCTCAATAATCATTTGCCAATTTTATTTATATCTTTCATTCGTATTCTTTCCTTTTCTTCCTTCCTTCCTTGCCAGTAACGAATACATGAAAAACTTATCCTTGACACTTAACGATTCATTTCTTCAGAAATAAGCACGCGTCAAAGTACCCTTTTTGCGAATTTCAAAATTCCCAAGAATCGGTGAAAGAAATTTTTGCTGTCTCATGAAAACGACAATTTCTTATCCCGGTGCGTTACGGTGCGTGAAATCCGCAAGTTTATCGCGCGATCGATATTTCCTTCAAACCACCGTAACCCCTATATCTCCTGTCCCATTTTCCGATTTTATCATGCCCTTTTCTTCTTCGTAGATGCGTCAAACCGATTCTTCTCTCACACGTTCCACTCAGTTGGTCGCGCTCGTCCTGCAAAATATTCGCCGCTCCTTCATTTCGCATTATTCTCAGACAATTATTCAGACGCTTTACAAGCTTCTCATTGCTGCGCCACTTTTCTGTCCAATCGTAATCTTCGCTGAAGTCCACGACGAGGATAGTTAACGCACACGAAACGTCAGTTTTACGCTCCTGAAGCTTTTAGTCGAGCTGGTTGCCAAGCCTGCAAACTGTCTTGATCCATTAGCATTTCGAGGATGGGCAGTCATTTTCCAGTATCGCTGTAAATGCAAAAATTCCCATCAGCTTGCTAACGATGCCAGCACTCATCACGACTAACATTCCAAAACTGCCAGGAAAGTTAATGTTATATATCATTAAAAAATATTAGAAAAATCTTTAAAGACCATACAAATGATACTCTAATGTCTCTGACAGAGCCTAGATCTCTTTAAAAGGAAAGTAAGAAAACTCATCGTACTCAAAACGCAATCACAAATAAATTATTGTGTCACCTGAAAAACCCGAAGCGACCACCGGGAGTGCAAAACCTGATTATTATCTATAATACTAAGTACGACAAAGCTTTGGCAAGTTCAAATTGCCATAAAGCATTACGGTTTTCGATAGTATTTTTTTAATATGCACGGTAGGTATCTGCAAGACGCAACAACTGAAGTTTGTCCGTGCGAAATAAATTTTTTGTTACTTACTACAATTGCCAAGTAGAGCACATTCCTATCTCCCGTGAGGATGACACCATCGTACAAGTAATACTCATGAAACGGCATGTCGCGGATTCGCGTAAATATTGAGAAAAAGTTGAAAAAAATTAATTTCAGACGCAAATGAATTTCTCGCGAGTGCGAATGCACTTTGCGCATTGTATTTGCACCCTTTCAATCGTGGGATAGTTCTCTCGTTATCGGAAGATGCTGCAGCGGATACATTTGTCCCGTAGTGTCGCTATACGATGAAAAGGTCGATGAGATCTACACTCTGTGTCACTGTACAGTATACGTATATACATTCATGTATATAAGTATATCATATATATATACTATATTGTATATATTTCAAACTATCCTACTGGTAATTATTTTCCGACGTTGCTGCCCATAAAGCTTGGTCTATGTCAGCAAGTCTCACTCTTTTTTCCTCAAGCGAATGACACTCTTCCCCAGGGAATTAAAAATCCGTATAACCCTTGTCACACGGGGTGGCACGGCGGGTTGCTGAAGCATTACGATTTGTTTTCTTTCCTGGTAAGAATAGTCTTCTCACGAGGCAACAAAAAAGAGGCATCATCCCCAACGTTATTCTTTGCGAGAAAAACTGCCGGAGTTGCGTCTTACCATATTCAACCTCAAACCATGAAAAGTCATATCTTCTCGCAATTCTTCGTTTCGAGTCGCTATTGAGATGCAACGAGACAGCAATATACATGTATGTATACATATACTGAAAAAGTTGAGAGTGCACGACGTTATGACGTATCTTAAAAAAAAAACTTTTTTCAAATCCGCGAGGAAATCCACCTAGTTCATTTTTCCAACACGCCAAATGAAAGAACTCTTTTGCTTAATATACGAAAGACCCATATTTTCGAAATACCGCGCAGAGAGTGTCTAGCTTTTTCAGAGTGACGTAAAAAATAAATCCGCCCGACTGCCCATGTACGCGTAACAAATCCTCATAGAAAAATAAGCCCGCTCTTACGAAATTGTTAAACGACCCAAGAAAATATGACTGGTCATAAACATGGTAGCGTTACGCGTGTAAACACATGCGCTCCCTGTGCCACGTGCGTGATGAACGCGACACTGGGTATAGAGATCTGGGTAGATGCAATCTGGAGCACACGTATCTGAGACTTTCGTAAGAGTTCGTTGAATAAAGAAATTCCATAGAACGGTTGGATGCCGTACCACGAGATCATTGTACATTTTCGCATTCGTCACTCCCTCGAATACGTTTCGATTTTGAAATGAAAAATTTCAGGATGACTTGCACCGGAGCGACGGATTCGTTAAAAATTTTTTTGTCATTTTTATTCCATCCGCCTTCATAAATTTCTCTAATTATCCGGCCAATGAATCGTCATTAGTAATAACTTATCAAAGCTTATTACCCTTCGTTAAGCGTTTCACTGAATATCCAAAAGAGCGACGCACGCTATAAAGCCTTGAGATTCTCTGGAATCGTCGTCAAAGTGAAAACCAGACGAATCCTCCTATATATAGCATTAGCGCGAGGCAAATTGGTCGATTTCATGAAAACACCTCGACAGATATATTCATTTATCAATATGGTGTACTATAATCAACGGAATACTTTGATCGCATGAAATTCATGCCTACGCGATCACGTCGCGAGCTTCGACACGCGCCTTGAATTACGCACTGCGTATTATTGCCCATTGTTCTTCTCACGAATCGCACAAATAACCGTGTCGCCTTAACTGCGATTTACGAGCAACTATCACGTACGCACTGCACATTGTTATTATTCGTCAGACTGCTGTCCGCAAACTGCAATTTCTTATTGTCACCATGCACTCACGAGAAAGCACGTTTATTAATGTCGCCCGTCACACCGACCATTTTCACGCTTCACTCCTTCGGCGATTTAATATCGGTACGTTTACTCGGAGATATTTGTAAGCGAATAATTTCAAGGGGTTGTCATTTTTATTTCATTTTTCACACCCTTCGTCCTGATACACGTGATCGGCCGCGCGTGAACTCGATGCGTCGACTTTTCAATTCCCGCACTTATATACAGAAATAACCACTAATCCAGGTCGATTCGTCGAATTCACGGAAAACTATGCGGACCATACTAAATGGAGTGCCCCTGCGAAAGGGAACCTCGAGTGTCCTGTAATTCGAGGGATCAAAGTTCTTCGCGCTCGTGGGGTCCAGCACAGGTAACAACCCCCGCGCTGAATCGCGGGCAACTGAACTGCCCCAATGCTCCGGCGTTTGCGGGTAATGCGCGACCCCCTGCGCAAAACTACCCGCACACTGGTGCACGGCCTCACAAGGCTTTAGGCCGCACGTGCGACGAGGAACGAGCGATCGTTCGAGCCGCTAGGCTGAGAGATGGAAGCGCAGAGGGTGGCTGCTGCCTACGTTCATATATATATGTATATATATATATATATATATATATATATATATATATATATGTATATATTGTTGGATTTGGTTGCACGGGGGCATGAGAAGGGTAGGGATGTACGGCTGCGGACACCGGCTTACCCTAGGTTAGTTGAAGGAGATTATGCGCGAGGGATGGATGAGAAAAAAGGAATGCGAATAAATTTTAATTAAAGCGCTATTGCGTAATGACGTTGGGGGATTCATTGAGCTGACTGTAAGTTCTTATCTTGGCAGTCCTTCGAAAATGGCTGGAAAGGCTTGGAATTTCAGAAGAATTTGATATTATTTCAATAAAAAATTTTTTTGGAATCGCGGACTCTCTTTGTATCGCGTGGAATCGCGACCTAAAGTGGATTTCTAGAACGCGACAGATGCGGGATTGTGTATGTACTAGCGTTTTACTTCTTTCTACTTTTCTCCGTTCTTTCGATTTTCTTTTCTCAGCTCTCACTCAAATATCACACAGGGACGAGATCGTTATCGCTAATTGGAAATCGTTAAAGATCTCGACAGCAAAAACGAGGCGGACGTCACCCGGTCGAAGCTCGTCGATTTTAACGATGCAAACTTTCGAGTAGGACTCTCTTGTCCTCTGTAGGTACGTCACTTTAAAGGGTCTATCTCATAGCACAACAATCGCTACACTGAAGCCACCCTTTGCAATAAAGAGCTCCTGTACACACGACCTCTTTTCAAAATACCTTCTTTGATTCTGCAGCCCCAAACTATTTCTGCTCGTTCGCACAGCCCCTCCTCGTGAATAAGATATAAATTGCCTAACAATCAAATCTCATTTTCAGCCCCATGTGGACGTTTTATGATTAGTTCCAGGGGCGGGATTTTGGAGTGCATCAGGTACGAACAACGGGAAGGGAGAATCGCAGTACAATGCCTTTAGCTCGAGTGAGATAGTTTATAGACTAGGGGTGGTTTTTGTGGCTTTTAACAGTTGTATTTTTTCTCCTCGCCTTTCCCCTGCCTAGAAGCATCCCTTCTTTTCCAAGTATTTATATATCTACCCCGTCCACTTTGTACAGAACCAAGCAATTTTGTGCTCTACGTGATTCGGGTAGTTTTCAACAATTTTGCCAAATCGTTCGCGACCCTCACAGATCTTCGATAGTATCTCAGTCCGACAAAACTCATTCACTTACCGAATAGAGTCTGATGGTTAACCTCAAATTCCAAGTAAATTGCATAACCTCGTTATTACATAGAAGATCCTCATGATTCCCCAGGAAGCCAACCTAAAATTGGCACCGGCTAATTTTCAAGCGAGAACCACCCTCGTATATGGCTGAGAATAAATTGTAAAAGAAGAAGGAACGAAAATGAACTGTTTCGGGTCTGAGGACTTTAGCAAACGTTTCCAGCCGTTTGGCACGGATGCAAATTGTTTCGCGTGTCTGCTGATTCCTCTTCTCTCCTTTTTACTCGGTCCTATTCTAAATAGTAAGATAGCGGGTTTATAAACTCCTGGAGTGGATCGTTGGTCGGCGCGGCAGCTGGAACTTTTAATAAAGCGATCGCAAATCTCTCCGAATGGGAAAGGAACCTTTCGGAGGCGAACCTATCCTAACCTCCTACAATATTATTACGCCGCGCCAAGTTATTCTTGCAAATAGTTTTCGAACTATCGGTTATTGAAAATAATAATGTCAACGACTGACTATTGTCAACCACGGGGATTATTTTATTCTCTGGATATCAGCGTCTGTCAATTCTTTGAAAGTATTCAAAGTATTCTTTCATCCGACCACGTATCCTTCTCGACTTAATTCATTCTCATCCAATTAGTTTTTGACCGTTCATAATTTTTCGTACGAATGAACGCTACTTCACACCGCCATCGCCTAGGCAGACCATATTGTGGATCCATCAATTCGATTTGAAAAAAACTGTCGATGCGACATTTTTGTTCACCCCTTTTTTGCTATTTTTTTTTCCTACTCATACAAACGGTATTGTGCAATTCCATTTACTATTGCTGTAAATCATATTTTCGAATAAAAAACTCATTTTTGTCTTCATTCAATTTTCCTTCTACGCTACGAGATACCGTGGCACCCGAAGAAGAATTTTGAGTTTATAATTCATACTCTCCGATATATACTTATGGCTAACTTATTTTTATCTAATTCTCAATAACGACTGTTATACAAAATTTTCTGTGGATAAATTTTTAAGTTTGATCAAATCAAGCCCTTCGGTTCTCCTAGAAAAATCTTACTAAGTCCTCAGTCGACTCGGGTCACACCCGTGACTAGGCTGATAAGTAGCTACCGTTACTTTATCAAGTAACGGATCACCGCCGCTCCTTATCCAGAAGATGAGTATCAGTGTTTTCACAGTACGTATACAGTACACATGTACACACCCTACTAAAAACATTGTACCCTCCATGACCGTCGTCAGGGTTAATACGAGAAAGCAAATAAGACCTCATAGAAGACAGGCGAAGAGAGTGCAACGCTATTAGCATGGTTAAAAATAAAATGCAATCAGACACGTTTCCCAGAAGCAAAACACATTCTTGGACTCTCGTGGAATTCCCTCGATACACCAAAGTCCACATGGAGTCGCTATTCCTAAAAAGAAAAGGAATTCCATTGGATCTTTAAGCTGTGAAAAAATCAAGAAAAATCACAGCAACATTGCTTTCTTAATATATCCTATATAGGGGTAAAGTCCCAAAAGTCATTTTCCCTCAGGAGGAAACTGTATTTTTAGATGGACACGGCAGGATCCACGATAACGTACATCGAGGTAGATAAATCGAGCGCAACCTAAGGAGCGAACGGGGGACCCCCCGCTTTCCCGAACGATTTGCCTGTCTTAACGAGTTACCGATGACGTCCCCAACGAAATTACTCGAGATCCGCCATTCCCTTCTATCTATCACATTTTCCTGGACGAAGAGCCAGTATAGACACTAGGTACTCCTCTGTACTCTCTTTCGCCCTGGCACATCCGATAATACAGGAACACCCGGTACAGCGAGATAAACGGGCGAGCAATCTCGTAGGCGCAATCGCTCAATGAGAGTAATTAATGGTTCAACGTGCCTCGTGCCTCGTAATGATAAAATACAGCGTAGGTTACCAAGTGCTGTGACAATATATTTCACACCTGCGTTTGTCTCAAGATCCGCGACTGTCACGCGTTCAGAGATACTTTGACCATAAGTCAGAAAAAGACGAAGAATAAAAGGTTCGCCTAAGGTATGCCTCATAAATATGACACTGCCATAACTGCAATTGCATCTGTGCATCGTTCGGAAATACGTGCTGCGGGATGTAATCTGCAACTGTCGTAATGGTAAAGTGCATCTGTATAAGCTGCAGCAGGTTTTGAGCGATGGTAGGAGGTAGAATTTGGACGGTCAAAGAAATGACCTCGCGCCGAAGAAAGTCATCGTTCATCGTTCGAAACGAAGCCTCGAAGGGATTGGCCCAGGAAGAATTAACATTCGTTAATGCACTGCAGCCACATCGGGCACTGCGCGCAAGTAACGTCGTTCATTCGAGTCTATAGACACAACGCGTGTACATAGCTACGTTTCAATTTACTGCATCCTAGCCCGCGGCAGAGATTCCACGGTCCGCGCGCCGCGAGAATCCACGGTATGACGAGTACCTAATTTTTTATTTCTAATTATATTAGCAGCATTATATATACTTTTTTCGTTTACAAGCGTGCGAGCACGTGTGAAACAATCTGTATAACAAACTTGCACCGTACGCGAAACAGCACTTGATGTACGATTATACTAATGGTATTCAAATGTACACAGGTTTCCCGCTCGTTTGTGCCAGCACGCACTTGCGTCTCGTATCTCTTAAGATCCCCCTAATGATTACTTACATGCAACGATCTTGCCATTCGTATAAAATAATTTGTATGTACAAGACAACAACCTGCAATGGCATCGCTTGATGACCTGCAGGTTTACTGTATTCGGGTCTTATGCATACGTATCGTTATAGGTCGTATTGTTGCACAGTGCTGATTTCACGTGTAATCGCCTACTCGGGAGAGAGAGAGAGAGAGAGAGAGAGAGAGAGAGAGAGAGAGAGAGAGAGAGAGAGAGAGAGGAGGAGGAGGAAGCACGTGCCATACTATCTATAGATATAAGCTGAGCAAACGCGACGGGATATATTCCGCGTTGCGGTTAAAGCCTAAATCCATCCGTGTAACAGGGCATGTCTACAATGCAGTCGATATGCAGTATGCGACATGTGGCGTCAGGGCCGTATCTTCCAGGGGCTTTAATCACGCTTCCGATGACTATAGCTGCGACGCGCTCCCCACTTTCATTGTTGCTCCTATTGTTTCTTAAGAAGACAGACTTATCGCGGACCAGATAGCACACTGTTACTTTGTATAAAGTAACTTACTCCAGCTCGTCACAGTAACCGTACACGGGTTATAAATTTTATAGGCAAACAATTACAATTGTACGCTACTGAATGTGAACGATGCTTCTTATCCAGTACGGATTGTTACCAATCTCTCCATCCTGATTTACGAGACGTTCTTCGTGCGCAAAATAGGAAAAGTCGTATTGCAAGATTCAAGACTCCCCTGTATTCCATATCGGAACTTTTTAATTGCATCTGCCGCGGGCGGTCGGTATAAATTTTTGTTTTCTTATAATTAAAAAAAAAAAAAAATTTTCCACCACGTCTTTCTCAAGTCCTCTCAAGGAAAGACCTTCTTTTAAAATGTATACTGATTTTATTTAATGTAATATCAGTCCTATGCCTATAAAGCTATTACCTTATTTTCTCATTTTAATGGAAACCTCTTAGTTTCTTAATTACCTCGTGTATTTCCCTTCGTTTACTCTCCTTTGCATATTCCACCGACCCCAGACTCTATATACGCGTAGGTCTTACGTTCTATCGACAAGTGGAACTTTTTAGTAAGAATTTACGAGCTCGATAGACCGTCCCATTACTCCTGCCTCGTAGAAACACTTAACGGACAATAGATAAAGATTTAATTTCGTACTGGAGCTAGTTGGCTTACTTCGCAGCTTCGCAGCAGTCCTCGGACGGAATTAGAATGAATTAAGATAGAACTTTACGATCGCTCGAAAGCTTCTTGAGTGATCCATTGCGCAATATCGTACTAAGAAAGCAAGCAATGCACAATCAGTGTCTAATATCTTAACGATCATTTCAAGAAATCGCATCAAGGCATATCAGTCAAGGCAATCGAGCCAATTACGGTAGTTTTGATCAATCTAACTGGAACACCCAAATTTACGTTGTCTACAATATGCATCATTGATCACGAGTTTTCCTGCATCGCATTAACTCCTTGCTCTGACTAAATCCATCACACACGTTTAATATGTATACTCGAGTTATGCAGATGGGGGGCCGATGCGGTTCCTGATGCGAAACGATAAATAAAAATACCTCCGAAATTACCATTCATAAAATTGTCAGCGGTATCGCGCGGTCTGTAATTAAAGAATATTGTCACTTTACACTCTCGTGTGCGAGACTATTATAATTCGCTGTGCATAAATAATTCATCATTTTCGAGGTACCCGCATATGTACGTTGATACCCTGCTATTAAGCGAGTGGCACGAGGGTAGATTATGAATATTCAAGGCAAGTTCGCACATCATACGTTAATCCCTTGACGCGTGATCCTCGGGCAACCCATGAAATTCATTCGAATAGACGGATTTGTCAATTATTCCAATTAATCGTATAGAGGATCGATTAGGTCGATGATGGATGCTTTTATTAATAAGGTAGGACTAGGTATTTTCGTTCAGAGGCTTCTAATATTAGTCCGCACGAAAACCCGGCTCCGGAAACGATGCTAAACTGCCAACACGTAAATTCTTTTCACGAGCTTTGGTAAACCAAGTGTGTTTAGCTTCTTCGAAAGTGCCTTGCTGGTTGGACTGAGCGATAGGCGTTGATTACTGCGAATCTGTCATCGAATGTTTAATTAAACGAAAACGTCCTATTTAGGGCGCAGTGGGACGCTGACTGTGTCCCATTGGCTCGTTTGTTGGTTTTATCAAAATGATTCAGCCGGCTGAGCGTAAATAGTGCTACCTCTAAGTTTCTATTAATTAGACGTCGGAAGTTCGTCGTACGTATGGGAGCAAGTGATTTCATCAGTTTTCACTCCGCGAATTCAATCTGCAAGTTCAAGCGAACATCATTTCAACACACAACCTGCGATAGAACTTAGCGAACGATGATGAACTTCAAGTTAGACCCTCGAGTTTACCTTGCTCTATTATACAACGACCTCTTTCTACTTGCCTGATCAACCACTTTCCCAAGTTCAATGTGTCCCGAATAATGCATCCACAATTTGTCCATACGGTATATGCCCGAGCTCTTAAAAAAAATTCTCATTTATCAATGTACGCCTCTACGGATTTTGTCAATATACGTATACCTATGTCTTGTATAATATTTTACTACGTATATCCTCTTATTCCAGGTGTGCAAAAAACTGTCCACGTACTTCACAATTCAGAACAGCCAGCTTCGGTCTTCGCCGTCCTCGAGTCCGGAAGTAAAGTGGTACCGCTGATAGCGGATGGTCTCTTTGACTTGCTGATGCTGAAGATGACCAGCATCTATACGAGTAAGAAGCAGACGAAGATCGAGTCGAAAGGACCACGCTTTGAGATTGGCGACTTCTGTGTTAAATTGGGAAGCGTTACCATGAGTCAGAACTTTAAAGGCGTTCTTGTCGAAGTGAGTTATGCCACCGTATTATTTTTAACCGTATTATCCCCCTGTTCGATTTATCAGGACGATTCACCACTTTTAAGAAAAATTGACTCTTACGCTCCCTCGTGGCTCTCCTTTCTCTTTGAGATTCGCTAGTCCTCACGAAGGACCCGACCGATTTCTCATTCCTCCTTTTCTTTCGTCCCTTTGGTATTTACTGGACCTTCGGAGAAAACAGGCATCCCTTTTAGTATTCAAGGTAGTGATGTCCTTTCAGAACGGCAGGGACAGGTTGAAAAGGATACTCACGGTCTTCAGGGTCTTCTTACACAGTATTCCCTTTAGACGTCGTCAACATTGGTACTGGTAACCACGGCATACGAAGTAGCGTGCCGTCATTGTTAGACTCTACTAACCAAAAAAAAAAAAGGAAGTTGTCCTAAGAGCTGTACCTACCTTCGCATCATTTGAGTAAGATATTCTCCAGTGGATTCGTACAATATTTTTAAAAGAACGATGAGCAGACACCAAACCAATCACTAAGTTATACAGTCCCACTTAGCAATCTGCCAAACGACCTAGCTACTCATCAGCGTCTTATAGTCTTCTTTAAAAATCAATAAAACAATACCTAGTACACGGCGCAGATGAAAAATATGAATCTGACCCACATTCCAAGATATAGGAGACCACTCTTAGCATTACGCTCGAGAAACAATAAAGTTAACAAACCCAGAAGAGATTCAATCAACATTCAAAATTTTAATGTGAACAATAGGCTTTCTTGTTCAGGCAAACTTAAATGGCTGAAGTAAAATATTACTACTCTCAACGAAGCAAGAGAAAAGACCACGTGGTTATCCTTTTATAGTTTTGTGTATCAATTAAGAAAAACACCGTAGTCACCCTCTTTTCAAAATCCACCAGCCCTTCAACAACTGTGCCTTATCGATCCTCGAGCTTTCGTGTAACCTGCTATGTGTTTCATACATGTTACGAATCGATGCGCCTACACTTCACATATGTGCATTCGACTCGATGTGTATCTCTATACGTAGAATTGTATACCGAGGCTTATGTAGCTCACGGTACATCTGTATTCCCTTATGTGTATATAAACACACGAGAAACATCGATACAGCCGCAGGACGTCATTACAATTTGTCGTTTGACAATGCAAGAGCTCAATGTACATTCCACCTATGTATGATTTGTAACTACTGGTTATACCGGGTGATCTTATATTAATTATATTTTTCCTCTCTACTCATGTCATATACGGTCTTTGTAATAAAATCTTCAATACATCCTTACATACGTGCAGTTCTTTTCAAGGGTGTTATTTACATGAAGATTTGTAGTAAATTTCTTTTCCGATCTTTCGGCACTTTTTTCTCACCTCTAACGGAGCGAAATAATCGCAGAGTCGATATCACCCTAAGTGGACTCGGCTATTCGTTTCGTTAACTCGTGTGTGTGTATATATATATACATGTTCTCCATCCGCCTGAAATATGTTACCATAAGCCTAGAAGCCATTAATTTCAATGGAGAAACAGGCGTTTCCCGCTTTACTGCGAAAAGGTGTATTTTTCATTATTGCTTCCCGATAGATTCGACCGAACGAACGGCCCTCGAGTCTCTATTTCCCGTGCAACTTTTGCGCATGAAAATCACCCCTATTGAGCCGCGTCCAATGAATGGCGCCACTGTCATTCGAAATAGAACCCGTTTCGATGTGTTCGCGGATTCAAAAGCGCGATAGCTTTGCCATTTTTCCCCCACTATTTCAGTATCATATTATCCCTTTCTCTTTCACTCTTGCTCTTTTTCTCTCCATCTCACTCTAACAGACTACATTTTTCCTTTACCCTTTATCCCCTTTCCAACTATCACTTTCAATTTGCTATTTATCGCGATACTTTTACACTCTCACGTATCTATCTACACGTTCGATAATTTTTCGCATCTAACATTGGCACCATATCTAATCGATTTTAAGTTCCTTTTCGAATGACGCATCCGACTGTCAAAATCGAATATCCTCTTCCACTCGTTCGCGTTCGCAAAGACCATCGTGCATCGCGTGAATGCGAGACGATAATGCTGTCACGTCACGTGTCAATCAGAATCACTTGACTGAACAACAGCCCTATATTACGACTTATGTAATTTGTCAATATTATGTGTGCCGTTCGTGCAGATTTTACAGCGTGCGATAATAATGTTTTTCCTACATTTTAATTGAAGGTAATTCGATAAAGATTTATAACACTTGATTTAAAATATTGTCCTACATTAAAATAAAATGTGTTGATAATTTTGGAAATCATACAGAAATTTTTTATATATCTAATATTAAATTTTTGTATAATAAAATTGCTGCTCAGCTTTCAAGCGCAGTTTCCTTATTATGCAAGCTCTCGTATATAAATATACATATCTTGAATTTATACGTATGTAACTCAATTATTCTGATGTAAAAAATACGTTGATCTCAGTTTATTTTTACTTTCATCTCTATATGCGTAACGGCCGAACCTGTTCTCTCTGAGATCTTATAATAATATCGTTATTTCTCGAAGCGTTAAAATGCGCCGGAGACTCGCAAACTTTTCTGTATACATGACTTCTATTTTTTTTATTCCCTATGAATAACTGTAATGACCGCAGAGTATATTGGTATAGTCCGGGTGTTTCCTAACCGCAGGAATTTCCGTCTGTACTCTATTACGAAGAATGCTTCTACTTCCTGTGAAAGGACCAAGTCCCATTGGCTGACATTTGCGCACCTGTGGGCTCCGCAAAATTTAGAATTTTTATTGATATTATCCTGGCGAACAGGGTAGTATCATAGCCAGATATTGTCGATGTACGAAACTACATACGTTGAAAAAATTTCTAATAAGTTTTACTAAACAACATTTTCCTAACCCCTACCACAGTGTATGTCGGTGTTTATCAAAAATTAAACCAATCCCTATTTTCTGTTTATTATTAATAATTTTCCTCGTCTAAAGGAATGAAAAGGGTACCTCGTTTCCTAAATTTTTCCGGATTTTTTCTGGCCTACAGTTTTCACGTAAACTTTAGTTTAAAAAAATGTTTTTAAATTTAAACAAATTCTCCCTCAATTGGGCATATGCGTGTAATTGAATATCTAAGCCACTTTCTTCTGGCGGCTTCTATGAGGCTTCGATTGAATTGAATTTTCATGAGATACTGAGATAGCAACAACAGCTTAAAGCCTGTGGAAATTTGTTTTTCTGATGTTGCATCTAAGGGCTCATTTCAATGATGAATTTTGATGCTACAAAATTGGAACGACAAGTACATCGAAATTTCTGACCTAGAGTAATAGGAATCTACAGCTACCAGACCACGCAAATGAAAACTAAGATCGCGGCTGTGGAAAAGACTCCTCGATAGTAGAATAAGTGGAAAGTAGTAGAACGTCTCTATACTTTTCCTTGTTGGTTGTAAATAGCCATTATATTTTTTTAACGCGATGAACGAGATGGATACTAATGTTGAAGTAAGACTTATATTGCGGTCTTCTTAACATTTTAAATCAAAACAGACAACCTTCCTCAATCGTCACTTTTGTGTAGGATGGACAAAAGCTTTCGTAGAATTGAGTAAGCACGTTTCTCAATTTTAGCGCAGCTCTTATGGCTGTTTCCTTGAATCCTGAAAGGCTCCAAATATTTATGAGATCTCTGCTGTCGATTACTGTGGGAACCTAAGGATTGGGAATGATTTGTTTAACGTAAATTTCGTTTTACGAGACATCCAACTGGTTTTTAGATTATCGTACGTCGACGGGAGCAGGTTTAGTTTTATGATTTGATAAATGTGGAAAATATTATGGGAAAATAAGATTTAAATGCGATTCGAATGTCCGTGCAAGATTAATGCGTGTTGAAATTTAATGAAAACAACGTTGCCGTTTAGGAAGATCCGTGAATGAACTTGACAAAGAAATTTATCAGATTTCCTTGAAAAACAAGTTAAATTTTAAAGGGAATATTCAATTCCGGTTTCAATGAGAATGATACATATTAAATGATATTTATTTTAGATTCTTTTGATGGTGAGAAATTCGTTCGAAGTCGAGGAATTATGTAATTTTCCATGTTAACTTTAAATATTGATATATCATAAGTGGATAAGGTTAATCTAATATCTTTCTTTGCTTAGGTTGAATATAGACCGTGCGTTGTACCAGGAAGTGCTTGGGATTTGATGCGAGAATTCCTTCAAGGATTTATTGGCTCTGTTGTACCGAATCAAGCGCCACAGTATCTGCAGGTAAAAACATTAGTAACTCAATTATCAATACATATTTAAGAATTATTAACAATAAATATATTAATAAAATATTTGTTTCAGAATCGAATGAATGACATTTATCAGCCAATGGATACGATACAACAGTACTTGGAGCACTTTGGTCAATATCGAAAAACCACTGGTGTCATTTAAATAAGATTAATACGCGAGGTCATATATGAATATCATTATCGTAACATTTTATCATAACGATACCATCAAATGAGATATAATAGTATGCAGCTGCTCCATAGTAAGATGTTCTCTCTGCCTATAATTTGTATCTTGCAATTTAATAATTTTTAATTCATTGACTAATTGTGATTGATGAAATACTCCTGAAAATGTCATTGCATCAAATAAATGGAATGTCAGAAGCATGGTATATTAAAAAAAAATGCGAACGTCACTCGTTTAATTAATTAACTCCTGGCGTCAATAATGAGAATCGTGTTGAGTTTATCGACCTCGCACTCTTGACATCTGTGATGCTTGTAATCGAAGCTTTTACGAACAACCGTGCTCGTTCAATAATATTGATGAATCCTCCACTTGGCTACTGCTGGTAACTTTGTTCAGAAGTTTCACACAGAGCGTGGCAGCAGACTGATATATTTAGCTTACCGCTCTTCAATTACGAAACAGTATATCTGGCTAACGATAAATATTTAACGTAATTAATCAGGAAAAATTGTATCCGTAAATACATATAATAGTTTTACTTTATAGGC
This sequence comes from Cephus cinctus, assembly GCF_000341935.2. Lineage (NCBI taxonomy): Eukaryota > Metazoa > Arthropoda > Insecta > Hymenoptera > Cephidae > Cephus > Cephus cinctus. The sequence goes on along the minus strand of NW_014332956.1, from coordinate 7,531 downwards.
CTGACAGATTGTTCATTTGAAAGAACGTAACGAAGTAAAATTTGGAAACAACAGCACTAATGATAAGGGTGCTACAAGTGAGTGGCACCAGTCTTTAGAAAATTCCGCTAGATTTGTTACTGGAGCGGTGCTTTATGAGCGTTTGAGAGAATTACCGGCAGAGCAAACAATACGCCAGCCGGAGACAGACACATATTTCCGATAGATGGCGTCATGTGCATTTAAAACAGAGACCGTAACCGTAACTGAAACTGAAATTTTAGAAATTTCGAAACATTTATGAAATTTCGGTTAATGATTACGGTTTGGATCCCTTATTTTTCTCGTGATTATCGGTTATTCATTTCGGTTTCAATTACGGTTACGGTCCCTGATTAAAAATATAAATTTTGATCTTTTGACGCTAACTTCCCGACGGTTGGATTAGTGCACCATTATACACTCAGCGGATTTACCGACTGACAATGAGTTTCCCTAATTAAATTTCATGAGTGGGGCAGAGACAAAAATAGGTTTAGGAGTCGAGGCATTAATGACGCTGAGTATACACTTGTATATTTTACAGACGATTAGAAGGAGCTATTTTTCGAAAGAATACGCAATAACACATTTCTCAGTACATTAAACTGTATTGATATTTTCTCAATACATAACACATGTTACGTTGTATTTACTGCCAAGAATTATCTCACTAAGGCTACAAAAATTATCGATACCAAAGATTTCCGACATTGTTCTGTATTGCGTCATTGTTTCCATGAATTAAATAACTGGAAAAGTACAACAGAAATATCATGCACCATATAAGAAAATAGTATCTAGATAAAGACCGTTGCTAAAGGCACCAGATTCATGTATAGATAATAGACGTACTTTGAGAAAAACCTAATATGACTGTTATAAAAATCTGACTGATAAAACGAAAGATTAGCTCATTTTCACGCTACCTCAATTTTAATTTCTATATTACGATAACATTGATAAGACTTTTCGTGGAACTATTATTGTCATGAGCTAAAATCAGCTGATGATTTTGATTTCTGCTTTATTCGCAAGATCATTGTATCTGATCACAACGCGTACATTTTGCAAGTTAAAGTATATTCCAAGTAAAGAGAACTTCTCAGAATATAAGAAAAAATATTCGATACAAAGTGATAACGAATGATAAGATGAAGGTAAGAATGGGGATAGTCACAGCATATATAAGTGTAAGACATTTTATTCACAAACTAGTACGAAACGAATTCCGTAAGAGTAACAAGTATACAAAACGGTTGCAAAATGGGTGTAAAGTCAGTCCTTGCGTTGGCATTTGTGCTAGCTGTGGTAGCCGCAGCAAATATTCCACTGAACAATGTTGCGTTTGCTCAACATTATAAAAATAACAGTACCAATTCAAGTCTGTCCCATAATCTGATCGTGGGAAGCAGACTACCAGGCGATCGACTAGTTCGTCAACAAAGTGTCGTAAGGTCATCTTCTTGGATGCAAGTTACCACCTGGCAGCAGACTTTCAACGCTACCCTATACACCTATATCACCCAGGTCCGATCATTGGATCAGAAGACAAACGGTAACGGTGCTCAAGCTTCACTGATAGCTGGAGGTCCTGGATATAACTACGTAACACTCAGATTCAAGAGTCAAAGAGGACATGGAATTAATCACGTAGTACAACTCTACGCCCGTTAAACTGTATAAGTCGACGTCGAATTTCGGAATAAAAAGTTTGTTCATTCTGCATTAACCCTTGATAGTATTTCACTTGTGCCAGCGAATTCCCAAACCTTATTCCATTTTATATTTTTACCTTTCCTCCAAAACTGTAATCTCTGCAAAGTTAGTCTCATAAGAGATTTACGTTTCTTCACGTACCTCTTGTGGCTAGCGGACTCATTAAAGTGTTTACAATCGTTAGCGACACAATATAAAACAGCATGGGTATTATTTCGTACTGATGGGAGTATTAAGAATGTAATAAGACAATTAACGAATGGGACAAGAATAGCTATTCCTGATTTCCTCCATAGAGCGATAGCCCTGCTGATTTCAGGTAATTCAAAAATGTTTGCGCGGTTAATGGCATTGACTCTGTTATTGTCTGGTACTTACTCAAGGATCATTCTACAGGCACCTCCTATGCGTACTGCCAACTGCAGCACTTGTTTTTCAATGGTAACTTCGGTGGCCTGATTACGATGTGTCGTACACTTCACTTTCTCCAAGTTTTCTATGTCTATAGATGAACATCGGATGAAATCCTGAAGTCCTTGAAATTTATCTGAAACATAAAATTAACCAAAATTTTCGTTATAGTATGAATGTAGAATGCGCATGAACCATAGTTTGCAAAAAAAAATTGTTTGTTGCAAAAATGACAGACATAAAATGAAAATTGACGAAAAAAATCGGTCTTAATTTGCAATAACTTCATCCTATAATAATAATTTTTCATAAGTCGAGGTGCATCCGCATATAAATTTAATTTTCTTTAATTTAAATTTTGAATTAAGTGAATCGGATGAAAATTCGACGAGCTACGATTCCAGCGAACTTGAAAATCGTGGTTTTGAGAAAAACGCGTTTAAAGTTTTCGCTTGTAAAAAGCATAAGTTTTTCAATACTTACGGCTTTTTAAAGCAAATCTGCGATTCCTGAAGCATATAGTAGGCCTTCAGACTCCTCGAAGTACTGCTGCTGTTGAAGTTTCTGCATTTTTCGTGCAGTTCGACCCTCCTTTGTGCTTTCGAGGCTGCGCTGTGCTTGCCACTTCATGCGTGCGCCCTCGTACGTATCGGCGTAATTCTGAGTTTGCAAGCCAATTTCCAAGTTCAGCAGTTCCATGATCTTCAGAATAACTGAATAGCCTTCATTAAACAGCACAGCAGCTATAGACGAAGCAGTTTCTACCGTTGTCACGCCAGAATGGAGATGTTTTGGGGCGAGACGCCAGATGGTTGAGTTAAAGCTTTCGTTGGCATTTTGCGCATGCCCACCCAAACATCTCTTCAACAGGTCATCATTGCAAAGATCTTCATATGTCGGCAGTATATGTTTCTGTACATCAGCATGAAGAGGTTCGGTGGGCCACTACCGCTCCGTTCTCCGTTCTACCTGCTCGGAGCGCACCGCTCCTAACTATATTTCAAGGTCGATGATGCTAAAACTTTGGGAATATATTCTCCACATGTATAGAAAGATTTTTAGGCAAAAAAAATCGATTTCTTGGAACAGCTGAACCAGATTCCCCCCTTAACCGGAAATCAGACCTCCAGACGGTCAGCTATCTGCCGCCAACAATTGGTTTTCCTTGTCAAGGTTTGCATGATTACCGATTAAATGCCAGGTTAAATGGTGAACATACTTACTGTATACAGTGACTGCAGTAGAAATGTTGCTGAGGCTCCTTGTTCCGCGAAACGCAAATGAAAACAGACATATGTATATCGGATATATATTTATATAATGTGTAACTTGTATCTGTACCTTGATGCACGATCCTATTACTCCAAGCAATCTGTAGTCATGAATAAGAAAATACATAAGAATCAAATATTGGATTTACCGACTGAGTTTGCCTAATGAAATTCCATGAGTGGGGCAGAGACAAAAAGAGGTTTAGGGGCCCAGGCACCAATGACGCTGAGTGTACACATGTGTGTTTTACAGACGATTAGAGGGGGCTATTTTTCGAAAGAATAAGCAATTACACATTTCTCAGTACATTAAATTTTATTTTTTGTTTTCTCAATATGTAACATATGTTACGTTGTATTTAAAGCCAATAATTATGCCCCTAAGGCTACAAAAATTATTGATACCAAAGATTTCCGACATTGTTCTCGTTAATCGATACTTCCGTATTGCGTCATTGTTTCCATGAATTAAATAACTGGAAAAGTAGAATATAAAATATTATGCACGCTATAAGAAAATAATATCTAGATAAAGACCGTTGCTAACGGCACCAGAAACATATATAGATAATAAATGTACTATGGAAAAACCTAATATGACTGTTATAAAAATCTGATTCATAAAACGAAAGATTAGCTTATTCTCATGCTACCTCAATATCAATTTCTATATTGTGATAACATTGATAAGACTATTCGTGGAACTATTACTCTCATGAGCTAAAATCTGCTGATGATTTTGATTCCTGATTTATTCTCAAAATCATTGTATCTGATCACACGCGTACATTTTGCAAATTAAAGTATATTCCAAGTAAAGAGAACTTCTCAGAATATAAAAACAAATATTCGATAAAAAGTGATAACGAATGATAAGATGAAGGTAAGAATGGGGATAGTCACAGCATATATAAGTGTAAGACATTTTATTCACAAACTAGTACGAAACGAACTCCGTAAGAGTAACAAGTATACAAAACGATTGCAAAATGGGTGTAAAGTCAGTCCTTGCGTTGGCATTTGTGCTAGCTGTGGTAGCCGCAGCAAATATTCCACCGAACGATGTTGCGTTCGCTGAAGTTTATAAAAATAACATTGACATCGACACCGCTAATTCACGTCAGTCCAATCATCTGATCTTGGGAAGCAGAATACCGGGCGATCGACTAGCTGTTCAACAAAGTGTCGTAAAGTCATCTTCTTGGATGCAAGTTACCACCCGGGAGCAGACTTTCAGCACTAGCGGATACGGCTTGATCACCCAGATCCAAGCATTGGATCAGAAGACAAACGGTAACGGTGCTCGCGCTATAGTAACAGCTGGAGGTCCTGGACAGAACTACGTAACACTCAGATTCAAGAGTCAAAGAGGACATGGAATTAATTTCTTAGTACAAATCTACGCCCGTTAAATTGTATAAGTCGACTTTGAATTTCGGAATAAAAAGTTTGTTCATTCTGCATTAACCCTTGATTGTATTTCACTTGTGCCAGCGAATTCCCAAACCTTATTCCATTTTATATTTTTACCTTTCCTTCAAAACTGTAATCTCTGCAAAGTCAGTCTCATAAGAGATTTACGTTTCTTCACGAACCTCTCGTGGCTAGCGGACACATTAAAATATTTACAATCATTAGCGACACAGTATGAAACAGCATGGGTATCAAGTATGACGTCAGCAGGTAAATTTAATGCAAGACGTTCCTCTTGCGCGGTCCACCAGAATTCTTGCTCTATTGTGTTATGCCAACAATTGATTCCCCAACGAGGACCTCCAAATCGGCAGGCCAGGATGTGGGCTTTCCTAGGACCACAGTGATCTGCATCGTGTCTCCATTTCCGTGTGCATTTGTGACATTGACAAGCAATTCGTCCTCTGATAATTCCATTTTCAACAGTAACGTCGAAACAGTCTGACACCATACGAATGTAATTTTCCATACGAACGTTGCAAGTTGTCAGTAAATTTGACAACTGTCGTTGTGATTTGTCAATTACGACAAAACTGCCCACATTTCGTACTGATGAGAGTATTGATAATATAATAAGACGATTAACGAAAGGGATAAGAATAGCTATTCCTGATTTCTTCCATAGAGCGATAGCCATGTTGATTTCAAGTAATTCAAAAATGTTTGCGCGGTTAATGGCATTGACTCTATTATTGTCTGGTACTTACTCAAGGATCATTCTACAGGCACGAGTAATGTTCAAACGCAGCATACACAGTTCAAAGATTTCGCGATCGTATTGTTCTTTCTTAATCATTTAACCGGAAATCAGGCCTCCAGACGTTCAGCTATCTGCCGCCAACAATTGGTTTTCCTTGTTAAGGTCTGCATGATTACCGATTAAATGCCAGGTTAAATGGTGAAGATACTTATTGCATAAAGTGACTGTAGCATAAATGTTGCTGAGGCTCCTTGTTCCGCATAACGCAAATCAAAACTGACATACATTGGATATGTATTTATACAATATGTAACTTGTATATGTAACTTGATACACGATCCTTTTACTCCAAGCAATCTGTAGTCATGAATAAGAAAATACATAAGAATTAAATATTGCGTCAGGTGCCATCTATAAATGACTATTATGTTAATGATTAAATACCGAGCACTACTTACATATTACTGATTATAAGAAATGACTAGTCAATGATACTAATCCTGGGAATGGTCCCGCAATTTTGTTCTTCATTTGAAAATCATTGTCGTGAAGTGTCTCACAATTGGACAGTCTACACCTGCTCTCCAGTTAATGTCTTTCAGTCGTCAAAAGTCACATAAAATACGTATAAAATTATAATGCTCTTATCACTGTTCTTTCTTTCTGGTACACTGTGGAATGGTTGGTGATACAGCAACCTCATAAGCATTCGGACTTTGGCCTTTCAACATAAATAGCTTAATCAACAGAAACTGTCACTTTTTCTTATATTAATCAAGAACTTTAACATATAACACGCACAGAATATTATGATATTGTGACACATTCAGTCTACTGCATCTTTCTTCGATGCTACATACGTATGTCAAGCACATATGTTATATTGAGAAATAAAATTTTGTATCTCCTATTCGTTACTTGATCTCATATATGATCTAGATTTAGTATTGCTCCAGGATTATTTGTGATTTTTCAAAATTACTGTTATCATATAATCATCATAGAAAATCATTACCATGTCGCGCTGGCCTAAAACCGCGGTTCTTCGATCGCTTAGAGATTGTCCACATTAGCATGGTCATCAGTACTATTGTTAATGAAGTACAATGGTCATAAATATCTCACACCGGACAACAGATTGCTTTGCCTATGGGTGTCATCTGTGAAGCTATGACTCACTTTTGTTTTTGAAATGTACAATATTCATGCACAGATCAAAAAGGCTATGTCAAATGAAATTTCAGAGGATGAAGAGTGACAATTGACTAATTGAAAGAGTCATTGCTAAAATTAAGAATGTTTAAAAGTTTGTGAACCAAATAAAACTCCTTCCATGAGACGTATTTTGCGGTCCTGAAAAGGACCATTTTTTTTAATCTATGCTTTTTTCTCAGTCTTCTTGGGCAATAGAACTGCTTGAATGTTAGGCAACACACCACCTTGAGCAATTGTTACTCCGGAGAGCAACTTGTTCAATTCTTCGTCATTGCGAATGGCCAGTTGCAGATGACGTGGAATGATTCTGGTTTTCTTATTGTCACGAGCAGCGTTTCCCGCCAATTCCAAGACTTCAGCAGCCAAGTACTCCATAACAGCCGCCAAATAAACAGGCGCTCCGGCTCCGACACGTTCGGCATAGTTCCCTTTCCGAAGAAGTCTGTGAATTCGGCCAACAGGAAACTGCAGGCCAGCTCTGTTGGAACGAGACTTTGCCTTTCCCTTTACTTTTCCACCTTTACCACGTCCAGACATTTCAATACAGGAGATTCGTTCTATAAACGTAAAAGAAACAACCGTCCCGCTCTCGACGAATAACCTAAAATTGAAATTTCGATCAGGCTGAGTTAATATATAATATATAATACAGGTTAATAGTTAATATATAATACAGGTCGGAGGCTAGCCGCGCGCCAATCCCGTTACGCCCTATAGCTGAGTT
>NW_014332955.1:0-10558 GCF_000341935.2 Cephus cinctus | reverse complement strand
GCAATATCGGCTGGAACGATGATCATGACCCGCGCGGCTACGCGAAATCGGTATTTCACAGTTTTTGTTTCGAAACGGGTGCAATCGATGTGGAATCGTTTGTTAGTCCCGAATAAATTAATTAAAACATTTATTAGATAACGATTTCGCTTAAAATAGCGAAAAACCATCTACCGTATCGCTGGACGGGAGTGGGGGTAAGGCATGGAATATGCGATGTGAAGATAGCCGGAAATATAATTTTTCTTCACAGTTTTCGTTTCTAAACGGGTGCATTCGATGTGGAATCATTTGTTAGTCCCGAATAAACTAATAAAAACATTAGTTTAAAAAAGAAAAAGCATTAGCTTGCAGTTTTGACCCCTTAATTATATTTCCGGCCATCTTCACATCGCATATTCCATGCCTTACCCCCACTCCCGTCCAGCGATACCAAAATAGAATATTAAGGTTACATAGTCTGTAATTTATAGGACAATATATCATTATTTTATTATTTCAAAAACTCAAGTGTCTAAATTGTTTCTAAAAACGCCTGCCCAGTGCACAAACCCTATAAACAGTCTCGTGATTCCTAACACTTGAAATTCACGAAACGTAACAGTATATTTGAACCAATTGATGTATCGTGGAAACGAAAATTGATTACGGATGAAGGATTGCATTTCAATCACATTATTCCGCAAATGAAAATTAATATCGTAGTTGTGTAGTATAACCGTATTAGATTATCTAACAAATGTTTTAATTAGTCTAACAATCAATAACAAATGACTAACAATCGATGTGCAAGTACAGAAATTCGATAAGTCGAAGGTGCCAGGCTAACTTTACGGAGGTAGTTTTGTCTGGTCTTTGCTTACGCGCGACTGCGAAAAATTAGTCTTGTAAAGTAAGGTTATGCACATCTTAATACGAAAATAATGCACCAAAATGAATCGTGTGAAATTTAAAGGAAAGTTGCTAAAAAAAAGTGTGATGGTAAAGAGATTGAAAGTGGTACAAAGCATGAATGATGCGAAGAAGAAAGCTGTAGCTATCGGGGAAATAGAAACTTTGAATCTGGATTACCCAAATTTTGTGGGCATATAAAGCAATGTCGAAGATCTACATTATAGACAATCCGACCTCGACAATTGCATTTCTAACACATTCGAAAAGTATCGGAGCTTGGTGAAAATTTAATATGCTGCCAATGCACACAAGTTCTTTCGCTGAAAAACGTTGTTCAAGAGACGCGGCTTGGTTTAAATTCCATTCTACATGTCTTTTGCCAAAATTGTTTCATTCTGACAGAAGTTCCGATGGGAAAAATGCACTGTGGCAAAAAAAACGTTGAATTCTCAGACGTCAACACGAAATTGACATTTGGAAAATAAACATCACGCACATTTGAAATTTTGAAATAGTCTAGAAGAAAGAGAGATATTTTTCAAACTTTGAATCTGGATTACCCAAATTTTGTGGGCATATAAAGCAATGTCGAAGATCTACATTATAGACAATCCGACCTCGACAATTGCATCTCTAACACATTCGAAATATTGTTCCTGACAGACAACGATCAGGAGGGTGGGTGTTGTATGTTTGCAAATAGGGATAAACTAATAACAGCTTTCGATAGGCCTCTCAAAAACTAACTTACCGTATATTTAAAATTTTTCTTTCTATCTTCTATAGTTTACGAGACGCGTTGAAAAAACTGAAAATCCTAGAATTTTTTAGGATTATTTTTACCCATCAAATGGCCATATGAGCCACCAATTTTCTGCATATATATATATGTATATCTTGCGTAGTTCTGCAACATTAAAAAACACCCTGTTTCGTGGCGTCACCAAGATAACCTTCCTTTTTAATGAAAAGAGAAAAATAAAAAAGATAAAAATTAACTGTTGTTTCTCTATCATACAGATACACCTAGGATACCTATGATTCTTTCTATCCAACCAGCCTTTCTATGTGCATCAATATTTTCTATGATAATTAATATGATGTACTCAGCGTCTCTGATATCATCATTAACGGTTCATTATTATACGCCACCGTTCATTTCACTAGAAGGTTTACTGAATGATGGCAGCTACAAATTTGGTATCAATGCCATAAGCGCTGAGTACGCTGTACACTATGCAAGTATCGCTAAAAATTAAAAAGAAGAATGACAAAGCTAGTTGAAGTTTGAACGGACCGTTAAATAAAAATTTCATTTTTCGCTTCAACTTTAAAATGTAAATACAAACAAAAATTTGCTCACATATTTGTACCATATGTAACAGCTCTGCGCTCCAAACTGTTCTCTGAAATTTGCAAACAAGATACTTTTGTCCCCTCCAATTCCTGCTAGTCTATTAAAGGGGGTGATGTTGCTTTCTTCAATCAATGAAACGTCGAGAATCTTTATAAGTTCTACGTTCATGAAAGTAAATTTTCACTAGGGAAATGGCATATTTACATTTGGCTTTCATATGCCTAGTGGCAGTATATTATATCAAGAGCGACAATAATAATTATACTTGATATATGTATATTACTAAGGATTATCCCTGGTTATCAAGATTGATGGCCAATTGAAATTCTTCCAAGTTCCAATTTTTTCTCAAACCTAATCACAGTATTCTGATCCTCCTCAGCATGAAATATCACATTTGGATCGTGATGTTATTACTATGGCATTTGAACACAACTGGTAAACTGCAACCTGCAGTTGCAGTGAAGACTCCAAGTAGAGTCATCACTTCTGACTTCATGCAAAGGTTATATGTATATCCAAGGATAATTATTACCAGATAGTTCTTTATAAATACTAACGAAAAAATAAAATATGTCGAGGCAACGCCGAGGATTTCCCGTTATTTTACTCCACGGCATCGGATCTTCCATAATAAAATAAAAGAATCCATCATTATTATTGGCCAACAGTTGAATTGTGTTTATAATTACAAAAAGACAGAATGAATGTAACAACATTAATGTAAAATTAAATGCAGGAAGAATCTAATAATATTTTCACAAATAACAGCACCCTACCAATCCCTTTTTGATTAAACTGAAGGAAGCAGTAATGGAAAAGTCTGCAACGAAATTACCTAGGACTTACATCGAAGGCTTGACGAGAGTGTGTAACAATAACAACTATGCTTTTATGGCAAACGATGAAATTCTTGAAGAATTACGACCACAGCTCAAATGTGAATTCTTTACCTTGCCTAAAGACATATATCAAGTTAACACGGCTTATGTTATGGCAAAAAATAATCCATACATCACTGTTATCAATTACAAGTAAGACTAATTATTTCATCGTCGAAGAATACTGTATTATTGTTCTTATCATTATTGCAGGTTGATCTGGATGATTGAAACTGGTATTACTCAAAGGTTAACAAACATTATAAAACCTAAGAAAAGAACATTTACGAATTCTCAATCTTGGAGAAGCGTTGAGCTCGAGGATATGTATCTCCTATACATCATATTAGGCACGGCTATCAACATAGCTTTCTTAATATTGCTTATGGAGATAATAATTCATAGATATAGAAAATGGAAAACTATTTAATCTACTTCTCTTTATTGAAGTTAGAGCTTATTATATTTTTAATATGTAGTGGCGTTGATACAGATGATATGGAAATAGCGACGGCATTAAGCGAATTTGATTCTTTTATTTCTAAGTCACGAGAATGTATGACGTAAATGCCAATAAGATCCGTAAGATATAAAATAATCCTATCAGGTATTAAACTTCTGTAACGAATACTTCTAGTATAGGGATCCGCGACAACTTATAAGCATTTAAGAGCTTATTATATTTTTAATATGTAGTGGCGTTGATACAGATGATATGGAAATAGTGACGGCATTAAGCGAATTTGATTCTTTTATTTCTAAGCCGTAAGATATAAAATAATAATAAATAATGAGATCCGTAAGATATAAAATAATCCTATCAAGTATTAAACTTCTGTAACAAATGCTTCTAGTATAGGGATCCGCGACAACTTATATACAACATTTAAGAAATATTCATAACCATAATAACAATTTATTCATTTACATAAATAGGACGTAATCACTCAAACAAATCCAGCCTTGGTGCTTCATCATAAGTGTTCTCGATAATACTCCAAGATGTCATCCAAGTTTTTTAAAAATTTCTTTGAAGTTTTCTGAAAAATTGAAAAGCTTCCAATTTCAAACTATCTATGGTAATTATATCCTTTTGCTTCACTCGCAGCACATGATACTAAACGGTTTACCTACCTCTTTAAATTTGGTTCCTTCAGATTCACTGGTGCTTTCTGCCGTCTGGGTCGACCTGGTCTTGTTTCACTGTTGATACTGGCGTTACTACTGTTTTCAGAATCCATCGACACTTCTGCCTGAGAGTACGTTGATACATTTCTCCTGGAGATAGAAATAGTTAATAACCGTTGAAGTTTTTAAGTTAGGCTGTTTCTTTTACGTTGACCAAAAACTTTAAGCGGTGGAATAAATTTTAATTAAAAATACCTAGAACGTCCTGTAGTTCGTGAGCTAATACGTTCTGGTGACAGTAACGGTGGCGATGGTGATAGCGATGGCGATGGCGATGGCGATGGCCGTGACTGTGACGGTGATATTGATTGTGATTGTGATTGTAACGGTAACGGTGACTTTTCTCTAACAAAAGTTTCATTCAGTTTCTGCGAAACAACCTTCACGGCGCTGGGATCTTTAGCACAGCTAACAGGCTTCCTTTTCTTTTTAAGTTTTTCATTCCTTAATAATGGAGATTCGCTAACACTAAGCAACATCCGTTTCCCTTTCTGAACATTAGATGCAGAAGACCTCTTCCGTATATAAGAAATCCTTTCAGTCTGATCGTCAACATCAGGAACTTGTGGAAGGTTAACGTTAATCGTCTGCTCGAACATGGGGCGATCTACGCTGTCATTCGATAAAGCAGGCACTGGGAAGTTCTGTGTGATCTTCTGTACTGTTACTGTAACCTCAGGCTCAGACTCGTCAGTGGTCGAAGGTGGTATTATAGGTCCTTCCAAAACTGGCAGTTTAAGATCATTCACATCGTAATTCATATTGGCTTGCCTTTGACGTGGCATGTACATTAATGTATAATCATCGTCGTCTTCATCGTCAAATGTAGAGTACTGACGATTAGTTACGAAACGCCCAAGAAAATTGTACGTTCGTCAAATGTAGAGTGCTGACGAATAGTTACGAAAGGCCCAGGAAAATTGTACACCGGTTCTTCCTCGAGATCCACATTATTCATCTCGGAATTGGTAGTGACTACGGTAGTCGGTGGTGCAGCTCGCACTTCTACATTATTACTTTGGTGAAGCATACATGAGGGATCATGAAACTTTAGAAAAGGTCCACCGGCTACTGGTGGTCTGCCAGTAATATTAGTAATACACTCTGTGAACTCCATAGACTCATCTAGATTGATGCAATCATTTGGATTTTTTGGCGACTTAATCTTTTGATTTGATTGATCATTAATGGTATTAGCATTACTACTTCCTGTTGGTATTACATCTCTTTCATATATTGACAAGTCATTCATTACAGAAGATGCATTATATTTCCAGCTAGGCCCTTCCAATGGATCCTCCCAAGTCACTGTGTTTCTTTTGATCTGTTTCTTGGGTTCACGGTCAAAATGCTCTATGTTTGTATTCACTTCTGTTGATTGATCATTTGGAGTTCCCGTTTGCAACTGAGACATTGGTCTTGTTATCGGCTGTACGTGAGTTGATTCCTCAACGGTGGAATTATTATTTGAGATTGATTCGCGTGATTCCTCTGATAACTTTGTAATTGGAAATAATAGATGAAAGACTAATTGAATTGCTAAAAGATAAACTTTAGTTTAAAATAGTTAAATAGCGCACCTGTTGCACGTTAAATGTCTGCGAATTTCGCAAGAGTTTTGAGACATCATTCAAGGCAACTCGAGGACTTCCGATGCGTTCTAAGAGAGCATTATTGCTGTGTCTACTGGTTATACTTTTGGATAATATATTAGAACTCCTTCTGGAGTGTCTGCTCGAACGTCCATTTCTTCTGCTTAATCTTTGCACCTCCTCGTCTATGAAAAATTTTCAATTACATAAAAATGTCAGCTATTCAATTATATGTAAATTTTCGATTAAAATACTCACCGTCGGAGAAAAGAATTGGAATTCTTTCCGGTAGCCTACGTCTACTTCTACCATCCTGAGATATAAAATAATTTATTATTTTCTTGTAACTATGAATATTTTTAAAGATTGATGGTAGTAAAATATTTTTATTTTACGTACATAATTAGTCCTATTTTCATTAGCTGATGTAGTTACTGGTGTTCGAATATCAGTTAGCACAGGGCTTGCTTGGGAAGGAGATGCAATTTCCTCAATATTACTAAGATTTGCAATAGTAGTAAGTTGACCCATATTTAATCGGCTCAAATTTATTGTGGGTTTTGTTATGGTGTGTCCACTCACCATAGGTTTGACAATACCCCTTGCAGGAGCTTTTTCCGAATGCCTTCTAGTTGAGTCTTTCCCTAGTACAGAAGATCATGCATTAAAATTTGATGCCGATTGTGTAGTTATTGTTTATTATTTATCTAATCTTACTTGCAACTGTCCCTATGGAACTGCGTGCATTATTGTCTGTTAAAGGCGTAAATTCTTGACAACAGATGATAGTTTTTGTCACAGAATTTGTCATGTTGACCAGCATACCAAGAATGTCCTTGGCATTCTTGTGTATTTTTGAAATTATCAGCTAAAAAATATTTTTAATCAGTATTCCGATTAATTACATGTGACTTTCCACACGACTTACATCACGCTTATTACAAGCAGTGTCCAGTGCATGAAGCTGAGCACGTAGCTCAACATTTTGGCTAAATAATAATTGATTCTCCTGTTTTTGATTGGAAAGAGCTTTTGCCAAGGAATTATTGTTTGTTTTAAGTTTTCCATATACTGAAAATAATATCATTTTACATGTTAGACACATTTTAAAGCAGTTTGTAACGAAGGTAACACTTGCAGGACATACTTGTGTTATAAGATTTTGCTTTACTGCGGCCACCAAATAATTGTATCCTTTTTGTCAGCACTTTAACCCTTTTAACCCTAGGTTGTTTCTTTACTAACGGCATTATTAGTCTGCTAACAATTATCGTACCTTAAACATCAAATAATTATAAATAAACTTAATACGTAATAATTGTACTCAATTAATTAACTTTTAGACAAGTGGATTTCTAATGACTTCTAAAGTTTTTGAGTTGAAGTTTTAATACATATGTTAAAGTGATACTACTAGAAAAATATAACACCAATGTACAGCCAAAAATCGACAAATGTCTTTTAGAGATTAATATTAACAGAATGTATAAAACGTGAAATTCCATAAAATTCCATACTAAAAAAAGCTATAACATACAATCTTAATGTCAGCAAGATAGAATTTTCAAACAGAACATGCATTAGGCAATAAAAAACTGTTATTGCATAAGTGACATTATTTTATAAAAATAACATCTTGTGATTAATATCACAATTATAAGAAATGTTATTAAATAGTCAAGAAAGTTTGTAACTAGACACTCGGAAAGTAAAAACGATCATTTCGTATAAATGGTGATAACTGTAAACCAGAGTCGTGTAAGGTTGGCTAGCGAATTAAATAAATTATATTGCATGATACTTACCTAACGGAAAAAGATATAATATTTGCTATTTAACGTCACCAACAGTTGTTTACCCTTTCAACAAACCCAGTGAAATAAAATCACAGAATAAAATGAAATGACAAAAATGTAACGTCTCCAGTTTGCCGTCTGAAGTGACTGGTTGCGCCACCCTAACTGGCCCAAGTAGAACCTCTGAGAGAATCTTGGATCTGTGTTTAAATAAATAAAAACATCTGTTTTGTTGTTATTTATAATAACACAACCACACACAATCGTTTCGATACACTTTCATGACCCCACCACACATAAATTCTACTAAATCGCTGAAATTGATTTAAAAACTCCTCTTTCCAATACTTCCGAGATCTGACTCTAATATTACACTTTTAAAGGACAGGTTAGATACTCTCAAAATTTCGAGTCAGGACTGGTCGGCCTATTAAGTTTGTAGTAATTGTAGCCTAATTGGTTGATCAGCTTTTTGAAAAATGAAGAATAAAATTTCAATCATGAGATTGGTTGCACAAAGTTAGGAGTCTTTTTCATACAACGTATCTGTTAGGGCTCATTCAGACCGAACGCAGCGGGAAGCGAGAAGCGAGCAGCGAGCAGCTTGAAACTTTAGATAGAGTGGTACCTCCTTCCAACGTATATACGTTGAACGTTGATCAACTTTCCAAAATCACAGTCCAAGCATTGGAATCTGCTTAGTAATGAAGTCATGTTTTAAGAAAAATTATGTATTACTATTTTCAATGTAGTATACCTGACTCTATATACGTAATTAAGGTAAATAACTTATTTCTTAATGCTTTCATACGACTACCTAATATAAAAAGGCAGAAAATGTAGTTTCGCGGCCAAGATTCCGCTGCTCGCTTCCCGCTTCCCGCTGCTTTCGGTCTGAAGGAGCTGAAATGAGCCCTTAGTCCGTCAGACTGTTTATTGGCCGAATCTTTCACAGATAAATAACTTCGACCAATCAAAGGTCCACGGCGAGCACCAAAGGCTGTGATTGGCTGAGAAATGGATACAGGGGTATCGTGTCGAAACACATTTTACGTGATAAAACTTATAATTCTAAACCGATTTTGCTCGGCATGGTCCCGTTCGAAGCAGAAACATTAGCCGACGATTCCACCACGGGTCGTACAGGTACGAGTTCCAGGGTGTCATTATGGCGGCCTGGGGTGGGGCCAAAATTTTAATTTTTAATATTTTATAATAGAATTTTTTTTAAAGTTTAAAATAAAAGTATATCGTAAAAATGTATTGTAGTTATAAATAATTTATTAGAACGATGCCCGTAATACTAAGTTTGAAAAGCGCTACGTTTTAATCTATATTGCGTAAATTTCATTCTGCGATAATTCTCATTGTCAGTGTGAGTCTACATTATGCGAGAATGCTAAATTCATTTAAGAAATCACGGAATCCATTAGGCTCACAATATTATTCTTTACAACAGCTATGCCGGCATAGCAAAGGTCGATATGCTAATTATTAAAAAAATAATAATATAATGAGTACAGATTGTAGAAAGTTTTGGTACCAAGTTGAAAAAGTTATATTTAACCCTTTCGCTACGGACGCCGACTATAGTCGGCGGCCACGCGAAGTGCTGTGTGTACGGACGCCGACTATAGTCGGAGGCCGCGAGATCACCTACCCTGACTTCGTTGGTAGCACAGAATCTACTACTTTGTTAATATGTAAATTTCTGAATACCCACAATATACTCATGTTTATGTTTTTCTATATAATATGACGAAACAGTTACATAACTCTTAAAAAAGTATACATACAAGACAATTCCAAAGTGCTATTGAAAGACGTAAGCGCAGTGCCCCGTTCAGTGGCGCTACTCCCGCGGAACAGACTGCCGTAGCGAAAGGGTTAATTTGTTATTCGCAATTTAATTGTCTAAATGGCTGTAACGAGTGACTGACTAATGATACGAACCTCGTACATGTTGCTATAGTATAAACTTGACATACCCCCACCATGTCCTCCGCACCCCCCTACACAACCTTTGTGTGATTATTCATACCTTGTGCAATAATTGATGACCACCACATGTTTTAAGTAGACTACGAATCGTCGGGTAGTGTTTCTGCTTCGAACGGGACCATGCCGAGCAAAATCGGTTTAGAATTATAAGTTTTATCACGTAAAATGTGTTTCGACACGATACCCCTGTATCCATTTCTCAGCCAATCACAGCCTTTGGTGCTCGCCGTGCAGCGGAGGTATTATTATTCATACCTCGTGCATTAATTGTTGACCACCAAATGTTTTAATTAGACTACCAACCATCAGCTAGTGTTCTTGCATTGATTAATTCTTTCGAAGGGAGAATCTGTTCAGAAATATCTGTTTTATCGACCGTAAATGTGTGTTCCTACACCCAATCCAGTCAATGCTGGACACTGCAATCGTTTTTTTAATTTTTTACGAAAACTAAAGACCACCAAACATTTTAATTATGATATTCGTTACCACCAAACGATTACGCATCGATTGAGCACCTGAAAAACTTAATTCGTTGAAAAAAAACAAATTTCGGCTAACTTCACGGTCAAATTTTGATTATTTGATTATGAAAGAATGACTGACCACCAAATGTTTTTATTAGGCCACCAATGACCACCAAACGACCACCAATCGATTTGGTATGATAAAAAGTTAAAAAGTTAAAATTGCCCGGCTAACTTCACTGAGGTGAAAACTTTTGGTTAAAGCTGTAACTGCTGCCAACCTATCCAATCGATGTGCCATGCTATTGTACGACCTGCGTGAAGTTGGCCGGCCAAATTTTATTTTTTAACTTTTTTTTATTCCAATCGTTCGATAGTCGTT
>NW_014332954.1:268177-289639 GCF_000341935.2 Cephus cinctus | reverse complement strand
GACAAGGCCCTTGATCTTGGGCCCGGACAGCAAGGCGCCACACGCTGGGCCTCCACAAAGGCTGTACATACACATGAATGTGTACGAGTACGGATGCATGCATGAGAAGTATGAAGGACTGTATCCCTTGGAATCCAGAAAGGCAGTTCGATTTCTGGTCTTGAAGGGTGTACTTCGAGTCCATATCGTAGAGTCAATTAGCTAGATTCAGTTAAGATAGATTGATTTAGACTAAATCACATTGTAATTAAAGTAAATAAAGTTAGTTATAGTGCTTTCCAATAGCACCTGCATTTTTATTTCTAAAGCCTTTATTCATTTGAAAACCCATAATCTTACCGTACCAGAAATCAACATATATAAAGAGGATTGAACACCGTTGGAGTGCTCATCAGAGCTTTGGTGGCTAACGAACCCACCTCGCCAGATTCACGCAGTCGATTCTGCCGCGAAAACGACAGTGGCGACGATCAGGACGTCACACCTACATGCGGATCTTGTGGATTTATAACGTTAGTGGAAAAGATGAATGAAGAAGATACAAATAAATATGTTCAACGAAAGAAGAGAAACATTTGGAAAGTGCATGAAACAATGTGTTGTTGGTATAGCTGATATTTCAACTCAACTCCCAACAACTCTACTTGAACTCTGCCTAGTGGGAGTGCGGTAGAAACGGTTGAAGGTAGAAAAACTGGCATCTATTTCAGCTCTATTTGAGCTCGACTCTGTGTCTGTGGAAACTAAGCCGGTATGTCATCAAACAATAGGTATTCCAAAACATTTCTATATCTTAAATTTTCTAAGTGCTAACTGTATTATTACTTCCAATGTCTTGTTTACTCTACTCAGGTGCCTATTTCCTAACCTTACAAATAAGCTGGTTTCAGTCGATTTTTATGTATCACCTTTGTACAGTCCACAGAAAGTTTGATCCTTGCATTTTCGTGTCCCGGAATCTTGTCAATTTGGAATGGCCCCAAATAATTCGGATCAAGTTTGTTTGCTTTAGTGTCATTCAATAGAAATACCCAGTTCCCTTCTGCAAAGTCTTGTATATTTACACTCCTATTGTAATATTCCTTAGATTTGAATTTAGATTTGTCTAATCTTTCCACAGCAATTAACTGTGTCTCTAAGTTTCACTACGAGATCCCTTAAGTAATCTACAAAGGTTCGTTCAGAACTTTCTCTAATGAAGTTTGAGGGAATCCTTGCTGTTTTGCCAAAAATCAACTCATGAGGACTAAATCCAGTAGATTCATGAACTGATGTATTATAGAAAAACATGGAATATTTTAGCCATGTGTCCCAGTTTCTGTCTAAATTAATGTAATGTTTTAAGTACTCAACTAGAACCAAGTGACTTCTCTCTAAAGATCTATTGGATTGTGGGTGGAAGGCAGTGATTTTTGGTTGTTTGATTTTAAATAGTTTGGCTAGATGTTTCATCACTTCACCTGTAAAGTTTTTACCTTGTTCAGTCAGAATGGACTCAGGACATCCAAAACAGCATATGAAATTTTCAGCAAAGGCTTTAGCAATGGTTTCAGTTTTAGATTCAGGAAGACCTATAGCTACAGAATATTTGGTTAGACTATCTTCGGTCGTGAGGACGTATCTACTACTTGAACTTGTGATGGGTAAGGGTCCTATTATATCGAGAGCTATTTTCTCAAAAGCCTCTTGAGGAGTGTCAGTAACTATCATTAGCTGCCTGATTTTAATCCACATAAGCTTATTCTTCTGACAAGTAAGGCAATGTTTAACGAAAGTCTGAATCTCTGATTTCATATTTTTCCAAAAGTACTGCTTTCTTATTCTTTCATATGTTTTCCTCACACTTTTGTATCCTCCAACTACAGATTCATGCATTTCCTGCATAATTTTCTTTCGTTGTTCGACCTCAGGAGTTTGAGTTTGACCTAAACATAGGGTAATATGATATCAGTCTGGGAAGGTCTCACCTAAATGCAATTTGATATTACCCCATGGCAGTTCATTTAGTCTTTCTCCAGATGTTGCCAGTCTAACGGTTTTTACGCCGAAATAATCCACAGCTTTCTTTAATTTCGTAATTCCTGTTATTACGTTAAATAATTGGATTTTATCCTCTGATTTTTCCTTCACAATTATGCTAAATACGTGCATGGTCCATGTTTGAAAATGATCACATCTCCAATTTCCTGTTTGGATGTCGCGAATCCCTGTTCACTAATGTATTGTTTTTTTAAAAGTTTCCTCGTTACTTGAGTTCTTGTCTTAAAATCTGCTGAAACAAAATGGGTTATGTGGTACCTTTTTATTAATATTCCATGCCTGGTTTCTGAGAATAAATTAGCCAATATTGACCTTTTCATTCTCTTTGTTGGAACAGGTATATTCGTTTGGGAATTCTCTTTCAAATCACTGTCAGAGAAGTCATCGTCATCCGAAATGGATTCAGGAAATGATTCTTCTTCAAGAGAATCGATGGAGAGAAGATTTCTTTCTGGATGAACACAGTCATTTTCAGTTATCTCACAATCACGACTATCGCTGGTACCAGACTCTGAATTCTTGATATCTTTACTATTTTCACTTCTCTTGGATGCTTCGTATGTTAGTGTTTGAGCATGCTTTTCTACTATCTGTTGTAGCTCTAAGGGATCAATGGACGTCCCCTCTTCTGACATCCTGCGTTAAACATCTAGTGCCCACGCTATACCCAGGCCCGGGTTAACATTAACTCGATACTTTTCATTATCACTAACTAGACAACTCTCGTTGTCGTAACTCAAAGGATAGCTTTTGCTATTTCTCTCTACAGGAGATTGCCTATTCTTCATTCGACAACACGATTTCCCGGGTGGGAAGTATTGTATCCTTTCAGGTCACCTTTTTTCACTCCTCATCGGGTCATCTAGTTGCCAGACAACAAATCTTCTTTCCAGATACCGGGCGGCACTCTGTGACGCTCCGAGCGGTAATAGGCTCTACCATTGTGTCATCATCTTGCACCGAGGCTGGCCTCGATACAATTTGTTGACCAATTGGAATCAAGTCTATCCCTTTACTTTTGTGGTTCCCAGAACCGTTTGATGTCAGAGGAGTTCTCCCTATTTCTCTGTCTGTCAATTTCTCGGTATTGTACCTATTGAGTGCATCCTTGAGAAGTGCTTTATCTCCTTCATTATGCCAATGACTCGTAAATCTGATATCCGCAATCTCCATATCAATTGGATTTCGCGAGAGAGCATCAGCGTTGGCGTTCAACCGTCCCGCTTTATAAAGAACTTCATAATTATACTTTTTCAATTTTAGTAACCAGCGTAGAAGTCGCGACGTGGGGTCTTTAATTCCGTGTGCCCAGACTAAGGGCAAGCTCTATGATTAGTTAGTCAGCTGAAACTTGTTACCGTACTAGTAAGTCCTAAAGTGTTTAACACCGAAAACTATTGCATATAATTCTTTCTCTATCACGGAATAAATGATTTCCGC
Source organism: Cephus cinctus (assembly GCF_000341935.2). NCBI lineage: Eukaryota > Metazoa > Arthropoda > Insecta > Hymenoptera > Cephidae > Cephus > Cephus cinctus. The sequence goes on along the minus strand of NW_014332954.1, from coordinate 286,159 downwards.
TTCCTTTAACAACTTTGAAGCGTAAGCTATTGGAAGGCTCTATAATTTTTTCGACAAGCAACTCCTTGTTGATTCGGTATTGTCCATAATATTCGGTATTGTCCTTAGATACGTGACTTAATGAATTGGGTCAAGTATAATTTCTTCGAAGGATCAATCAAGAGAGCCGTTTACTTACAAAGTCCTACGAAGCTATTTGCAGCCATATTTTCTCCATTATAAATCGGTATTAAGCCTGTAGCTTCTCTAGCTCCTATGTATTCAGCATAACGTGTTTCTTCTATGTTATTTGAATCCTTATTTGCCGATATAGAAGAATGTAAGGAATCGTACTCTGTGGCAGTAGAAGAACTTTCGTCTATACCCACGCTTCTCTCTCTAGGAACGATTTCCCATTCTGTTGTCGAACTCGACATTGTTGCTTTTAATTAATAAATTTCTATTTTAATTCCTAGATACACTCCGAACGGATGGACACCTTTTTGATTTTACGGCTGCAGCCTTCTCTGTAGGATACCAGCATTTACTGCGCGATTCAGGGAAACCGCAGAAAACCTGGATAGTATCTCGATATCCACTCCACTTATTCGAGGTATTATATTTAAGATTTACAATGATTCTGTCCTTGCAATACCAGTATATACCTAGTTTAATTACATGCACACTATAACTTCACTTATTTCACAGATTGTTCTTTTATCACTCCACTAACAGACTTGGATGCTTCCCGTGACGTGTGGATTGGTCCTGGGTCCTTCTGAGAAAGTCCTGGATGTCCTTGTAGATATGAATCTCTCGTGGATAATTGAACCTCGAAGGATGCAGCTATTTCACCACTGTCACCAAAATTTTTATTATGTGACGTCCAGATCGTCGCCACTATCGTTTTCGCGGCAGATTCGACTGCGTGAATCTGACGAGGTGGGTTCGTTAGCCACCAAAGCTCTGATGAGCACTCCAACGATGTTCAATCCTCTGTATATACATTGATTTCTGGTACGATGATGTTATGGGTTTTCAACTGAATAAAGGCTTTAGAAATAAAAATGCAGGTGCGATTGGAAAGCACTATAACTAACTTTATTTACTTTAATTATAATGTGATTTAGTCTAAATCAATCTATCTTAACTGAATCTAGCTAATTGACTCTACGATATAGACTCGAAGTACACCCTTCAAGACCAGAAATCGAACTGGTTTTCTGGATCCCAAGGGATACAGTTCTTCATACTTCTCATGCATGCATCCGTACTCATACACATTCATATGTACTACCCTTTGTGGAGGGCCAGCGTGTGGCGCCTTGGTGTCCGGGTCCAAGATCGAGGGCCTTGTCTTACGCACAAAGAGCTCATGCACACCCTATCCTTAGTTTATTTGGGGAAGCACATAGACAGCGTAATCTGTTAACCGAACATTCTGCTATCCGTCGATCCTCTCAAGTGACTCGATTTATTGCCAGGAGTGAGAGTTCCTGAAAAACTCACTCGTTAGAATAGCAATAAACAAATGGCCTCTGCCTACATTCTTTGTAGCCCATATGTTTATGCACGTGTAGCGGCTAGAAAACTTTCTCCGAATTGTTTAGAATATACCTTATTTATGCGTTAATGGCAGACTGAGTATTTGAAAGTATTGAATTCTGATTTGGAGACAGAAATCGGGATTCCATTGTAATCCCTCATTTGAATTCGCCGCTCAATTCTAGTGAGATTATTTATCACTAGGCCGCGACATAATAACAGAAATACTAGGGAATTTGAATCTCATCGATAATTAGACGCCTATAGGACATAATTCCAAAGATGAGATTGTATGAATTTGTTTGCATAAAATATAGAATGTAAGCTAACAAGACGTTGAGGAATATCAAAATAATTCTTGGCGGATTTAGTGTTTGATCAGCTGTAAGGAAGGTACGCGATGAGAGGGTTTGTTCAAGGATCTATAGAATCTTTTTTTTTTTTTTAAGACTACTATAACTTGACATCCTCTTCCGAATTCCTATAATCCTACTTTGATAGGCTTCTGTGTTTTCCGCAATTGAAATATTGCTGTTCTCAACAATTTTCGTTTAAATTTGCCGACTGGTTAGATGTGACTTCCAAAAAGAATTTGGACTCCAAATGAATTAAAAATAATATATAATCTTTTGTGAACAATCGTAACTTTAATTTGTATATCATCCGTGTACTGTATTTGTTCACATCTGCGTTAAAAAAAAATAAAATTATATTTTCACCTTTATTTCACTGATTGTAGTCTCTTTATTTTGACCATGCATTATCATTTATTTTACGTCCTCTTCTGTATAATATCAGTTGTAGTGTATATTACATAAAACAATATTATTAAAATTAATCTATATTTAGCAATAATAATTTGTACATTATACATTACTTTTGCTAGTTTTATAGATTTTATATGATTAGATGTCAGAGTAATTGAAAGCTTAAATTTCTATCTTTTAAAATAATTTATTGCAGCATACAAACATTTACCAAAATAATTAAAAGTATATAATATCTTGCTGATCTGACATATTACAGCATCTATTTGCAAGATGCTCCTGACATTTTTCTACATGATTGCAACCTGGATACAAGCATGGAGGCTCTCCTCTTTGAGAGCAAGACTTAATATTGCTTTTCAGGGACCAGAGACTTCTCGTCCTTCAATAACATTCCACACCAGATCACCAGTATGCACAAAAGAAGGTAATCAGAAACTTGAAATGTTATCTGACTGACAATATTTCTCATCACTTTTTTTGGTTATTGGGCATATCCTTAATATGTTTTTCCCATACGCAAAGAAACTTGTGGAGACAAAAGCATTGCTGGAATTGGAAATGGCGGGACTGAGGATTTACTTAGTTCTTATTTTTGCGGGAATCATAATGTTGCCAAGCTTAGCGACCTTCTCTGGTTCCAAGGTGATAAGTGCCTCTGTACAATTTATCCTCAGGTAGACAGGTTATAATTACTAAAGAGATACAACAAAAATTATATATAGAATTTTGTACTAATTTTCTCTTTATAGCAAAAAGTGGATGTAACCGATTGGCTTCAATATCCATATGGCAAAACTTTGTTTCCCCTTTGTACATACAATTGTACTCAAGTTGGACTCCATCAGGATTGTAAGATGCATGTGCTCATTGAAGCGGACTTGAAAAGTTATAACCCGGTGGTCACAAACAAGACTACTAAGGTACATTACGAAGAATATTTTTTTATATATGTAAATTTATAGCACTTAAAATAGGAATCTGAGAAAGAATATCTTTCTTCTGCTATCACCTAGCTTGAAGACTATGGTTTAATAGTCGCTTGGACAACAGACCGAAGTTTAGGACTAATATTAGAAACGGATCTAGATCATATAACAAAATTCTCAATTGCCCTAATGAACGACCAGTGCTTTATTAACAACGGTTTTTCACTGACCCGAATCCAATGTAAGTTCACTGTAAACATTAATGACCTCATTGATAATAACAATCAATACATAATACAAGAATTGGGAAGGTTAAAAATTCATGTATACTATATTGTATAGCCGTTTTAGTATCAGGGAAGCCCTGTGCATATAACAGCGATCAGTTGAATCATATTCACAATAAAAGTGAGTAATTCAAAATAATTTTTAAAAATTTAGTACAAATAATATTACTAATTTAAGTTACTGACTACGTTTCGATTGTGCCAGATTTAAATAGCCTTAAAGAATCATGTTCGTGTATTCTTTTCAAATATTGCACATTATTGGTTGATCCTACTTAAATATTGCACGATGGAAACGTAGTCATTATATCGTCATACAGAATTAATAGGGAAAGCACAGTGCGAGGCACATATGAAGAGATTGCAAATATTCAGTAGCACCGCAAGATTAGTATCGCAACAAAGAATGACCATAGAAGTAGAGGATCCACCTGGAATATTTATATCACCAGGAAGTGAGTCACTAACACTGCAAATGCCTACGATACTTGAAATTACAATACCTGGTGACTTATCAGGTAACTTTTTATTTTTCGGATTCAACTTCATATGAATTAATAATGGCACTGGAATTTACGTTTATTTAATAGATATGAAGGAAGAATCATCCAACTCTCCTGTTCCATCAACGCCACCTCCGACCCCAGCGTCTGCTACTGCCATTATAAACGGAACGGCATCCAGACTATCCCAAGCTTTGACCAACTCAGTTGATCTTAGTCCAACCCCATATTTAGACAGTTCAGCAATCCTCTCTGATACTCCAAATCGTTCCGAATCTCAGAATCTCCATTTGAAGGATGTTATCAACATTGAAGTAGCATCTTCTGTAAATCTTCTAGGATCAAGTTCCTTTAAATCCTCACATGTAACTGATGAGGGTGAAGGAAGAACACTATCGCCAAAGAAGTTACCGTCAACTAGCACTGCAAAGTAATTATAATTAGAATCTTAAGTGACACTACTTTACAATTAATAAATTTGAATATATTTATTTTTCAGCTATTCGCCTTCCAAAAAACTTGTTACTGGTTCTGGAAATTATTCAAAGCCTCCAAATGTGTTAATATATGCTGACAGTACCATAGCTATAGAAAATGTGAAGAACGTTTTGGACGCCACATTAAATAAGGACAAGTAAGCCATTGTATTTTGAATAAAGTATGAACTTTATATTTAAACAAAGAAATTATTCAGATATACAATATACACTTTGTCCCTGGAGGAGGCTCAAAATGAAGTTTGGATGGATCAGGCAACACTCGTAGTGGTTTGTGGAAATGTAGGAGTAGACATAGCATCTCAATTAGTAGAATACATGGTTCAAGGTGGAAAACTGTTAGCTCTATGTTCAAACACATTGCATACCCTACTTCCATCATTCAAAACAGCTGAAGTTCGGGAACACGAATTAGTGCGATTTTCTTATGGAAAATGGAAACACGTACGAATGATGCATCATATCTTTTGCTATCAGGCATCTCCAGCCAAGACTAAATTCTCCCAGGATCACGAGGATGTGAAGTTAGTTTCCTCCAACGATGCAAATATTTTTATTCTTCACATCGATTTGAATATTAAGTAATAATCTTATTCAGGGTAGCTGCACCTCAGACTCCAGCTTCAGCTAATGTTAGAGATAAAGCTGGCAAATCTCATACGTTTCATGTACGTGTACTTGGGACAGAGGAAATCTGGCACACACCAAGCATTCTCTTGGCGAATCTTCCAACTAGCGGTGGAAAGGCTGTCTTCTCACAGATCCACCTAGAAGCTGATCCATCCCAATATGAATTCGAGGAAAGTAAATTCAATGCACTGAAGCAAAGCAATACCGCTCGATTGGAGATCTTTAGTGATCTGTTGGGTACCCAATTGGGTATGGATGTCAGTTCTGAGCCACGAACAGAACCAATCTACGGTTCAGCATTTTTTCTGGGAAGACATGAGGTACACAATATATAAATATTAAGTTTTATCACCACACTATTTTTTAATCACTCGATGAAATCTCCAGTGTCTCCAGCTTGCTGTCGCACTATAATGAACTAAAAAAAACAAGCAATACACGTTATGTAGCAAAGCTGCTATGGTTTTTATCGTTTTGTGCATTCTTTGTCTTCTTAAATTGGTTCATATACTCTGCGGTAATCATTCATCTTGCATGTCCTTATAGAACAAATTAATTTGTTTAGCAAGCGAATAACAGTGTAGAGCGTTGAATTTGTCGGCAGATAAACCACTGGGAGATTGATATCGCACAGTGCACTTAAAGGCACACAACTGTAAATTGTCCCCCTTCCCTGTCTTAAAAAATTGATCAAAAATGAAGCACAAGTATGTCCCAATGTAGATAAAACACATGTCAGAGAAACAAAAACCATGCATCCTGTTCCAAGGTCGTCACTTCTAATCAGTGTAATCTTCATTATCCGTTATACAGTTAAAATTAGAAATGCTGGACCGATTGAAAGCCAAAATGCAACCGAACGACCTACTAAGAATGTCCAAATTAGAAATTCAGTTTTGTGATCGCACAACCAAGGCGGCACCAGCATCGGAGTTTTTGTTACCAGTGATGGTACATCAATGTCCTGATAAGTTTTCTACTGTTGAATATTTTGAGGTATTTTGTTACAATTTATAAAACTTTATAAAATAATTTATAATTATTGGAATAAATGGAGTACATTGTTTATTATCCTTGTATTATTTTGTTTTTTAGAATCTTACTTCAGAACATTTGGGTCGTCTGGTAATATATGCTGACATTATGTCATCCTCTATGGATGTAGTAGCTGGCACTACTTTACATCATGGTTTAGTGGTGATACCACGGCGACAGACCAAGGGTCAAGGTATTTATAATTATTGACATTGTGTTACCGTCTAACAACAATTAAAATATTAATGTGAAATAATATTATTTTAGGTCGAAAGAAAAATATTTGGCTTAGCCCTGAGGGTTGTGCTATGTTTACTCTTCAGCTTCACATACCATTGAATTCACCTTTAGGAAGACATTTACCGATTCTTCAACATTTGGTTGCTGTATCTATAGTTTCTGCTATAAAATCTATCCCAGGCTATAAGGTAAAAATTTTGCTATTGAAAGCATCTTTTTTAATATTGAATTAGTTACTATTATGGAATTGCAGGAACTTGATCTCAGGCTCAAGTGGCCTAACGACATTTATGCGGGCAGTACAGCAAAAATTGGTGGTTTAATAGTGAATACAGTAATGGAGGGACTAAACGCTATTTGTAACATAGGTACTTAATTGCTGACATAGGTTTTTACACGTTTTACTAAAAGTGCTAGAGAATCATTCACTATTTTGTTTTTTCTAACGTTCAGTTTTACATGAAGGTATCTTAATTCGTAGGGGTGGGTGCAAACTTATCAAACAGCGTGCCGACCTGTTGTATAAATGACGTAATCGGTTGGTACAATAAACAAAACGCTACAAAATTGCAGAAGCTGTCGTACGAAAGATTTTTAGCTCTTGTCTTCAGTGAAATCGAGAGACTGGTAAATGTCGTTCAGGCTGACAACTTGGATCATTTATACGAAGTGTATTACGAATATTGGATGCATACGTCAGTATTTCATATATTAATATCCCATTGAATAACAATAGCGTAAATGTTTTTTACAATGGACATTTTTTTGTAGAGATGCTGAGGTTACTGTAATCTCACCACAAGGATCATCCCAGGAGGTGAAAGTCCTGGGTATTGATGATTATGGCTTTCTCCAGGTTGAAGGTAAAGATGGAAACATATTTGCTGTGCATCCGGATGGGAATAGTTTCGATATTCTCAAAGGACTCATAGCCCCGCAAAAATAAGCGCTTACCATTAGGATTGTACTGGTGTGTTTATGCATTTAACATTTAATATAATTAATTATTACACAGTTGCTTCATTCCATGTAGTTCGCCAGAAATTCATCTAATAAGAGCAGCATACGACATGACAAACGTCATCATAATCGATGTTTGTAACTATTTAATATAACAAAAAGCGAACCATATTATCCTAAGGAGCATGGAATTTGTTAAGTTTGTATTGTTTGTAATTATGTAATTATGTTAATGACACTTCACAATGCTTAAAGACATTTCTCATTTATTGATACTATATACGAATGACAAAAGTTGAAGAACAATTTATATAATACAATTTTCTTAGGGTTCTTTGAGTAGAACGAAGAGGGGCGAAGGAAATATTTGTATCCGAAATATTTGAAATCTCGACACTTTATTTTTAAAATGCAGAACTCTATGAGGCTCTAGTGATTCGATAATTAATAAATATATTAGGAATTTATAACCTAATTTTTCTAATTTTATCTAAAATAATGTTACACTTGCTATTCACCATTTAAACGCTTCACCGGCCTATCAAGATATTATTCCATGATTATATAATAAGGGATAATAAGACTAAAAAATTACTAAAGTGAGTCGAAGTTGATGGCAACTGGATTGCTGTAAAGAAAAGTGAATCCAAAAATAAAATAATTCGTAAGTGTCACTTTAAATATTCACCTGCAAGGAACATATAAAAATAGGTTTTAAATTATGTACGCGTATTAAAGTATGGAAATATGTAAAAGATTGTAGGTGCTAAGCAAAATTAGTCTTTCAAATGCTGCCTACATAAATATATACATCTATTCATACGTTACATACATAACATTCTCGTATATAGGCATAAGTATCTCGATAAAAAATTCTCCGTGTGATTTATGTTCATAATATAAACAATATTGTTCATTCCCCATTTAACAGTGTTATAAAACGTATCATGAAGACGGGGAAAATTAAGGAAGACAAAATAATGAAAAATAAATATTTGTAAGTCCTTCCAAAAAAATAAACCCTAAATGTTATCTGACGAAAGAGTATGTCATTGTTATGAAGAAATTCACTTATTAATTATACCATGATTTTAATGCATTGCTTTATCATTGTTCAAAGATTCAACACTCGTCCCTCTTTCTTCGCACCATTCTTTTTTTGTTCCCCGTGTGATCCTTAACAACGTGCAACGGGAAAGATAAGACGGTATATATTTTTTTTAAATATATCATTTTTTGTTTGTTTTTTCTTTTAATATCAGGTATTACAATATGTACAGATACTATTAATCAACTTTTACTGTGCATGAATAATATAATAATCGAAACATCGATGTTCGATAGAGTAATCGTTTTGAATCACAAGGAATGATGATGATGACATTTCTCAAATGGATTAAGTAACATGTTGCCATGACACTGAAATTATTATTACTACTAATGCACTAACTTTTTAGCAGTTGAAGGGTCTGTGCTGTTTTCTTTTATTTGTATGACACATATGTATAATGTCATCATCCGAGAGAAACATAAAATCATCGGGAAAGATATATTATCGAGCGGTAATTCAATGTGCTACATGTATTTAACCTGTTGTCGCTTATTAATAGTTTTATTTTATACAATTGAAAGACTCCCGTTGTTGGATAATTTGATGTTTTCCAGTGCAGATATTATATGTAGACAAAAAGAAACGTAGAGAATAAGAGCAGAAAATTATTGTAAAAGCATTCTCCTGCTTGTCTAAGAGAAAAAAACCATACTGCGAAATTGTCCCGACGAGGTCTTTTTTATCCAATGAAGAAATTTTAAACACATGTGAGCGAGCAAAACTCTCCTATCGAAGTATTATTGAAATTTATGTATAAACGAGTGGGAGATTGACTTTCGAGACCTCTTATCACAGACTCGCCGGGGAAAGCTCTCGCTCGCGTCGCACATCATCGATATTTAATGGTGTTTTTTCCAGCATTTTAACTGCGTGATCATGTCTCGGCCAATTGCGCAGGCGCGAGAAAGAAATAAATCAAATAATAAGATTCGTTGTCTGCGCCGCTAATCCCTATGGAATGCATTGACACAGTTTTTTTTCCTTCTTACTTTTTTCTATATAACTTTTCTTTTCTTATAATTTTCTCATCTTTGGGAGAAGACAAGAAGTGGTTTCGGGTACTTCTCAGGAAACGATACAAGCTTCCGTTTTTCATACCTTATATACGATTATTCAAATGATCTTTATAGGCGGCTGTCTAATCGAGCCGCTATTACTATATGTACAATTCACACACTCTATCAATCGATTGTAAAGATTACGTGAATATCGAGTATCTGACATTTCTTGCTACAAGTTCACAATCCTTATAAATATAACTACTATGTGCTGCGAATAGATAGAATCCGCCATATACCCTTTCACGTGAGTTCATTTGACAGCATATATTTCTATTAAGTCGATATGAATCCATACAGTACAAAACATTCAAATACATTTTGTGCTGTATGATATTCAACGACTTTTTTAAGGATTATATTCCTTATAGATCCTGTATACAATACATTACGTGTAACAATAATGATAATAATGATGACGATGATAATAATAATGTATATTTTATGCGGTTCGCGTACCAGTGTTTATGAAATTCCTGTTACTAGAAATTCTGGTTAATTTCTCTCTGGTTTAGTGTGAATCGCAGAAATCACATAGTGACCCCACAAATAATAAAAACGTTAAGAACAAAAATATTAATTAAAGGGACATCAAAAAAAGGAACTTCTTATTCTGAGTAACCAACGTTCTCTCTTTTTTGTAAACGAGATTAAACCGTTAAAGAATCCATTACCGTGATTAACGATTTTAAACGTTGTATTGTACTCCATTATTTAATGTATGCTATAAAATAGCAAAGGATCATAAAGGGAGAACATGGTTGTTACCTTAGTTCCTCATCCATAGAACCATGTCGCATGAAAGATCCTATCTCGGGAATTCAAAATAATAATATAAAAAAATTAAAGAAATGAGAATTACAGAAAAGGAGATTTTTATCTTGAAGTAGGATCAGCAATTACCTGGAAATCTTTTGTTCTATAATGTATGAACGACAGAAATCAGGGCAATCTTACAGATGCGCCCTTAACGATCCTCGTTTCTAAATATTCCTATTGTTGGAGATGACTGTACATACACACATATGACTCTTATATCCCACTTTACAAAATAATAAATAACTTTCACGTTCTACCAGGCGATTCGACACTATCAATAAATGAACGGCGCGTCTCAGAACACATTAATAATTCGCGAGAAATTCACTCCTTTGAACGCTAAAATGTACTTTTTGTTAAGTTTAACTTCTCTTTGTACCACGAAGTTTGTTATCATATATTAGCTGCGCTGATTTTATTAGAATAAACTATATACGGAAGAATGTCCACCATTTTTCATTTTTCATTCGCTTATCTACAATTTCCTTTTTGTATAACGCTTGTCTCTCCTCCCTTCCTTCATTCTCCGCCACCTTTTGGTACATTTTCCATCCTTCATCATTCGTTTTCACGGCCTTCTTCCATCTTATTTACGTGAAAAAATCATCAACATTCTTAAGTACCACCGTCCATTTTTAATTAGAACATGCATTGTCTCACGATCACCTTGAACATTATATAGTAGTCGAGTCTTACAGTCTACACCATTATGTACAATTCACATTGCGTAATAATAATAACAACAACCTGAACATTGCTCTGTTTATATTTACAACTAAATTTAGAGTTTAGGGCATCTTCTCTAGTCCCAATTTTTTCTTGCATGCTGAAGACAAATGTTTGAAATTCTTGTTGCACTTATGTAAACCGTATATCCTGGCATTTGAAATACGACATAAGGTATGCAACTAAAGTGTCCAGCAGCAAAAGAATGAGAGTTATCTCATCTTAATCTGATGATTTTTGTAAGTAGCATTTCTCTCATAAACTTAAAGCTACGCAATATACCTAACCTACCTCTAATTTTTACCTATATATTTAATATATATATATATATATATATATATATATATATATATATATATATTAAATTCCCGGTTAATAATTTTTATCTGAATCTCTTCTAATTCCTAGCGATTGGTTATTTAACCTCCTCGTGGGTCCCACGTCTCTTCTGTAATATTATAATTATTTCTTGTGATACATCAGTATGTACACGCGATTTGTGTGTGTGTGGCTGTGCGTATTTTGTGTGTGCACACATACGAAAAACACGATGAAAATACACCCTCCCTTTTGAGAGTGAATAAAATATACTACGGACTGAGGCATCTCGAATTTAGAGCTTAGAGCTTTTATTGAGCGCCTTAGACGTGATACGAAAAAGCCATCCAGAAACACAAGGCTGATTAAAGTGATAATTAGTGGAATTGAGTTTATTAATCATCAGAAAATTGCGCGATATGAATGATCATATCACTTTGCAACAGTTTTATTGAAAGGTTTCCATATTTTATTCATTTCCAATGAACTTTGAATGAAATTGACGAATTAGAACTTTTGAATAGAGAGTGTAACGGGATAAAAGATATTGCTTAAGACCTTTTGTAATTTTTTCTTTCTCTTGAATACCATGTTTGCCTTTTTCACTATCTTTACATTTTTCACTATCTTTACATACAATGAACTTGTGAAAAATGACAAATAATGATGAGAAAATAAAAAAGGGAGACAAAATAATTAACAATAGAGAATAGTCGAACATTTACGTTGTATAGTATGGACTATGCATAAACATGGGGAAAATGGTCGGCTGAAAAAAAAAGATAGCGACTGGTGTAGGTCAAGCACTTTCTCTTTCTAATCAACAGCCGTAGTACGAAAGTATAGAAAACGTAGCCAATAGGAGCATTAGAAAAGGAGAGCGACTGACTACCACTTCATTTCCTGTTTGTTTATTTGAGCGGAAACTTTTTCAAAGGATTTGAAGTAGGAATCGCGTAGTCCATATTACAGTGTGTATCAGCTAAGGTGCACGTTTGAGATTTGCGGTGAAACGTTGTACAATTTCGAAAATCTAATGTTACGACCATTGAATATTTTTTGATTGCGCATTGAATGGGCATATTTTTATTGTTCGCTTAACTTCCGGTTGCAAATAAAAAAAAATTATCTTCGCCATTTCAAATATTGATATTGAAAAACTTAAATGCATAAGTTTTAGAGCAAGAAAAAATAATAGAGGTGAAATAAAATTGGGACGGATTGCATACATAATAAGGGAGATATTTGCGCTCGAAATTTTGTAATTTTTTGACAAATTCCTGATACTCGCGGAACGCCTTAGCTTCGTGCAGCAGTTTCACGCCGAACTCACGATACACAATTGTTTTGAGGTAAGCGTTCAGTCAGACGTAAACCCGTACAAGGTGGCTAAAACATATTAAAATGCTATTTTTTATTACAAGTTAGAAGCCGAAGTATTTCTGCTGTAGATTTCCGTGATCCTGGATGCAAATTTTGGATTCTTCATGCTCCTGGAAGTAGATTTTGGAAGACGAAGACTCCAAAATCTATATCCAGGATCACGGAAATCTACAGCAGGATTAATTGGGTTTCTAACTTGTAATAAAAAAAAAGCATTGTAATATGCTTTAGTCACCTTGTACGGATGCGTCTGACTGAACGCTTACCTCATATCAATTGCGAATCGTGAGTTCGGCGTGAAGCTGCTGCACGAAGCTAAGGGTTCCGTCAGTATCAGGAATTTGTCAAAAAAATGATAAAATTTCGAACGCAAATATCTCCCTTATTATGTGTGCAATCCGTCCGAATTTTTTTTCATCTCTATTATTTTTCGTGCTCTACAACTTTTGCATTTAACTTTTTTCAATATCATTTAAAATGGCGAAGATAATTTTTTTTATTTGCGACCGGAAGTTAAGCAAACTATAATAATATGCCCATTCAATGCGCAATCAAAAAATATTCAATGGTCGTGACATCAGATTTTCGAAATTGTGCTCCGTTTCACCGCAAATCTCAAACGTGCATCTTAGCTGATACACTCTGTATATGTCGATGAGCCGAGAAATCTACATATGCGAAGGAAGCGTTGCTGAGACACAAAATAAATATTAAGTAAACTATATTGACGAAAATTCGTATTATACCCTTATGCACTTTGTTTTTAGAGTTTCGTGCGAGTGAAAATGTCCAACAGATGCCAATTCAACGAATAGCTAAATTATGTTCGCTACAAAAATAGGAGTACCAATCAGAAATGATATTTTGTAACTCATCGTATCGCATCGCATGTAACGTAAAAGGGGACGAAGAGAGACAAGCCGTCCTCAATAATGAAGGAGTACTACATGTCATGGATTGAATAAGCAAATAATATCATTTGAAGATGTTTTGAAAAACTATTATTCTTTTCTGGCATTCTTTTCCACACTTTTTGATTTTTTCTGTACATACATACGCGTGCTAAAGCCTTTGGCCACTGTATGTATGTTAGTATGTGTTTATGTGTATATGTGTAGGTGTGTGCGTGCGTGCACACGCATACGCGCGTGCATATGTATATGTATATGTATGACTAATATATATGCATGTATTCCAAGTGTATTTTATGTTTCTGTGTACATCTTTTTATTGAATCTTCGTTTACTCGAAGCTTAAACGATTCGGCCCCCATATTTTCGGCACATACTACTACTGCATAGTTTCAATATCTAATGTATCTTTTCATTAAGCATACATCTCGGATGCTCGGTTTATTTTATATTGTCGTTTATAAGTTAAAACGAGGGAAAAAAGCGATTAATTCGTTGCATTCATTTAAATTCATGGGCACTGGTCCGTCCGCATTCTCGGGATCACTCACATCAGTTTCTTATCTTAAAACGATTTTAATACAATGTTTTTGATTGTTTACAGGGAAGATTCAGTAGATAAAATACTGACTTGCTTAGTAGATAAATAAGAATTTAAAGGGATAAAACCATTTCAACACTTAACAGGAAAATCGTAAATTCGAAAGTATAAGATATTTGAAGTAATGTAATGTAGAACTTTTCCTACATATTGGATATTTAGTATAAACACAGCAACTGAAGTCAATGCTACCATGGAAATAAAATGGGCATTCTAACCTCAGGTTACATTATCTATATTTTTTCCTACGCGTAGTTTACGACACATTCACGAGGGAGCAGCCATTATTAGTTATTACTTTCAATTTAAAAAATCAAGATGCCCGTTCGGTGTTTGCAATCTCTTAAAGATAATGCAAAAAAGTATTCTTACTCATTGAGTAGCTTCATGCTTTGTATTTAATAAAGTGGTATACATATTGTAAGTAGGACATCCTCTAAAGTTTCCTTCACCTCCAAATGATTGACTGTAGTTTTATGATAGTTCAGGGTGCTGAAATTTGCAAAAAGAGAAAATATAGCGTCGAAGCGAGAATTATAATCTTTCCGCCTTAGATATTGTCACTTAGCGAGGTCTTCAGGTTACAATGAGGAACAGTGAAATTGATATTCTGCTTCTGCCTGTATATATGTTCACTAACCTTAGATAAATGATTAAAATAGAGCCTCGATTATCTGGGTCTCGGTCATCTGAACGTTTACATTACATGTAAGTATTCATCTTAATGCGTATACTTGAATCTGAAATTCAAATTACATCATTTGCATCACTCGATGAAGAATCATATTTCCTAAAATAAGAGTGATTTATGGAAATTGTTCAGCAGCTTAAAAAATTATTAACTTCATTTGATAGTTTTGAAGAAAGAAATGGATAAAGTATTCTATGTAACATTCTCATCTATCTTTACATTTCTTAATTTACGATTTCTCCCCTAAACTTTGAGAAATGGCTGTACCTCTTAAAATCACGTTTTAGTAAACATAGAACGTAGATGTCTGATTCATTATTCTTCCCTATAAATTATTAGAGCTTTATTCTAGCTACGATGACAATGTGATGTCCGTAGACAGATTAATGGTTCTTCGCTGCCACTTATTAGAGATACTCGCGATAAAGGTAAAATATTGCAGTGCGGTACGAAACACGATTACGGGCAGCATTGTTATACCCATCTCCGTAATATGCATAACCAACGTCATAAATTACATTACAGTCCTCTAGGTTAACCGATAACTAGTTAAATTGGTCCGATACAAATGACGCCCTGCTCTTTATTTACCAGGCATGTCCAGGCTGTAAACACACACACGCACACACACACCCATGCGCGCGCATACAATGCTTCCCAGAGGGAGTTATTTCCCGTTGCTAGATCCTTTCCAGTTCGTAAGAAACAAAGGGATGATCGTTCGCTTATTTGTCCGACTTACCAGAGAGGATCTCAAATAAACCTGGGTGGCCCGGTACCTGGACGGTGGTGTATATAAGGTGGTGGCGGAGGTCCCGGAAAGCGTCTTTGGCGTTGATGAGAAAGTAGAGGGTGGTGGGGTCCGATAGTCCCTGCGGATGTTGGAGCGTGTTGAAGTAAATGCGATGCACCATCACCAAGATCTAATTCCAGTTCCTGCTGCTCAACTAGCTGCAGGGCTCCAAAGGAAGCTGTGGCCATTGCAACATCCGGCATTATGTCCGAGAGGTGCCCATCACTGCAGGAATTATTCTCCGACTAAATAGATAATAAATTGTTTAACCTTAATAATATGTTCATATAACTTTCATAATCTATTAAAAACCTGAACTGTCACCTCTCCAGGTAGTCTGTAGTTCTCTCCTTCCGTAACAATTGCTGGCAGTTCATGCCTCTGAGAATAGGACGATGCTTGACGTGGGAAGGTCAAATTCCATCCATAACAACCTTGTGCAGCAGCCGCCATATTTCCTGCAGCAACTTCTTCGAGACCAGTCATATTATCACCCTGCTCCCGCATACGATAACAGCCTGCATTCTGCAATTGAACAGATGTAATCCATGGTTAACTAATTCAACTGTTTTTGAATATTGAATCTATTTATTTAACAAAAATCATTATCATGTTTTTGATCGTAAGTAATTCTATGACATGTTGTAAGCACCTAATTGTGTAAAAAAATGTACACGTTATTCAATTTCAATAACGCAACGTTGACATATGCTTATTGCTTCATATGTTTAGGAGAGTTATTAATCTAGAGGTGTATTATATATATATGTATAAAAGGGCAGTTTCCAGGACAAAAAAAAACTATGGGACATGTGGCATTGGAATTCTAACCTAATCTAACCTAACGAAGATATTTCTTAGCCCATCACAACTCCGGATGTCCAGCATAAACATTTTTTTGGAAAATTCGGTGTAAATGCCACTTAACGGCCCTGGAAATATACGTTGAATATAGGATACTTCCCGGTCCATCCTGGAAAACACCAAATGTCCTCGTAACTGCCAATACTCAAGAAAAAAAGTCCTGGAAACCATCTTTCAATCTATTTAATACACAGATATATATATATATATATATACAGACTGATCACTCAGCATATAAGGCAACAATCTGGAAGTTGAGAGAACTTCAATCATATAACAGATCATTTAGTTCATCAAATGATATTTACTCGCCTAGGAACATCTTGAAGAAAGTTATACCTATCGGTTTTGCTGCATTATCTCTTATCCCCGATATGATATATAATTTTGTTCCCGTTACATTCCTGATTGTGCTTCATCGATTGACTGGCGATGAAACTTAATTTATATTCCACGATATTGTAGGAAAAAAAATAACATCAATAACTCAAACATGTGATGATACTAAGATTTATTAGAATTTTAGTCTTACTAACAAAATACGCGCGTGCCTGGTCTCGCTGTCAACTGCTCTCCTCCCAAACTTTGTTCGCGCAGTCATGCTAGGGAGAAAAGAACAAAAAGCACATACCAAAAACATAGCACAGAATTGTTCCGTGAGTTTGTTACCATTGGAGAAAGCTTGTAGATTACAGAAGAAACTCTCCAAAATTAAATTGAAAGTTCAAACACAATGCCAATCGAAGAGGGCACAGCGTGTAGTATTAAATACAATGTAATTAAATACGCACAACAAGTAATATTAAATACAAAGATTATTTATGCTCGATAACATGGCGCAAGCATAGCTCTTCCTATGTTTTGAGTGCACAAAATAAGAAGCTCGAAACTCTCAATGGCAGCGCTTACCCTAATATTTAGCCTGTACTAGAATAGGAACTTTAGCTTACGTAACGTCGTATCACAATTAGCGATGCTCAAAATGGTAGAGGAGTGCAGTAATGGCAATAGAAGCGAAAAAGAGGGAGTAGTAAGGGTCAGCACTGGACTATAGCACACAGCTCAGTTGTTATTGCAGCGTTCAGGCTATTCTGGTTATCGCAATAAACGCACCGGTCGGGCCTCCATATCGTTAATAAACTGTCACTTTATCACAAATTGCTCCAGTTATTTACTAATTGTACGATAAGACACAACAACTATAATTCTAGGAACTAGTAAAGAAGATACATTGCCAGTAAACGGTAAGTATTAAATTTAATTGGTCAGTTTCACTTAATTTTTTTATTAAATCAAAATAAGACATGAATTCCAGGATAGAGCCCCCCCCCCCCC
>NW_014332954.1:232768-267947 GCF_000341935.2 Cephus cinctus | reverse complement strand
CCCCCCCGACGGACGTTTATATACGATGTGTGACAAAAAGAATTCCCAAATCAGAATTAAACTAATCTAGTATACTAGGGTCACCGTGTATAAGAGCGGTAGAAATTTTTCAGCGCTCTTTGATAATAATCCATAAATCTTTTGATTGCTTTGCCTCGCGTCCAGGGATAGTTCCAGAGTTTTAGTCAACTAGTGTAATCAACGATAACTTCATGCCATACGCTAGGGAAAAATGAATGATTCCGTTCTTTTTTCACTAGCAAATTACTAGCGTTCAATATAGTAATTACGTAATCCCTGGATTACTGGTTACTTATATTCGTGATCTCTTCCACAAGTGTTTTCTGCATTTACGTTTCGTAGATAAGCCAGTCTGAGTTGTCCTACTTATTGTTGATATAGTGATTACAACGGCGATATAGACAATACAGAGTCCCTATCGGTAAATTTATTTCCTTTTAGTCATTTCTCGGTTAACTTTGGTGGGGTCACCGCCAAAAAAAAAACATCGTCAAACTAAAACTCTAAAATGTCTAATAAAAGTAAAGTGTTTAACGTGGTATCAAGCGTGTCATTAATTTGATTTTTTGAATTTTCTAAAATTTGTGCAATCAAATAATCCATTTACGAATAAAATGTGTTTTAGAGTGGTCATCTTCCTGTGAGGTAAAAACATAAACGAATTAGCCGGACTTCATATTTTGCTCATGGATCGTCTATGCATATTAGATTGTACAATAATCCGAAGTTTATTGTTCTAATACTTATGTATCTTACTTGTCATCTCGTGGATATAAATTGTTCACAACACGTATAACGTGCATTCCCGTATTATATTACTAGCAGTATGAATACTTGGCATGTAAACGCATAGCAATGCCACGCGTAATCCAGAGCATTGTTTTCTTCATAAACCATCAAGGTTGCATCATTATACAGACTCAAAGTACTATTGGTCAAAAGGATAGTAGAAAAAAACTGAGATTGTTAAATGCGAGAGTTAAGGCGCATATTTGTCAATGCGTTAACATACAATGTGATACACGAAAAAATTCCAGTATGGCATAACTTGAGTAATAACAGTTGTAATTGTTCAAAGATTAGGGCGATTGCGTTGGACCATGTCAAAACAAAGTCAAAATTGTAAGGAACCCTATTGTAATTGGACGATGACCTTCGTTATTTTTCAACCTGAGATACACTCAAACCCGTAACTTCCTGTTAATCACTCTATCTACAAATGTATACATATCTACATATTTCAATATATTGAAAGAGCCAAGGAGAATATTCACATTCATTGGCGACACATATCTGCATACGTGATACTTTTGTATTGTTAATTATTCATACAAGCTTCACTCACAACTTCTTTATGCTGCAGTGCATGTTCATTATCGGAAAAAAGTTTTTTCAAACCATAATCCTTTTTGGAGCAGTCAAATTTATTCACTGTCATGTATTAATATCTTATATTTCATGTTGCTTTATTGTAATTGTGATAGAAAATATTCCACTTCGCGTTAGTGAAATTATGTGAAACTCAAATCTTACGGCAACTTTATGCTCTAATTGCCATGAAGATTGCCTCCTCTTGTAGTTATCAAAATTTTAGATACAGAGTTCATATAGTTCATCTTCTGCGTTATTAATTTATCCGCAATACTAACTTGATTATTAGTGTACTACCACTAGTTTTTAGCAATGAATAAAATATAAACTGACAAAAATACCAAAAGAAAGATTTATTTAATAATAAAATAGTACGGATTTAAAAATGTTCTCGCACAATTTGTACATAAGTCAAAACGTTGACATAATTATACTGGGTGGTTCACTAAAAACTGAAACTGAAATGTTTTCTAATTTACAAAATATTGCTTTTTAAATATGCGAATGTATTCTTCATTTTCAGAGAAAGCAGAGAATTTTTGCGTAAAAACAAGCGTGCATTATTCAAAGAAAGATCCCTAGTAGAAATTACATATGGGCCGTAACCGGTACAAGCTAATTTCCCCTACTTTTATCCAGGCACTAACTAAGAAAACTACCTAACGCCTAACTAGAAGCGTAATGTGTAGATTTAGCCTTTGAGGCTATTCGAATTACATCTTGAACATTTTTTCGGATGTCCACAACCAAGGAAGATATGTAGGTATTTAGATTCTAGTGAACCACCCAAAATATAATGACTATATTGACTATGTTATTCTAATATTGTGAAAGAACATTATGAAATCGGAAATTCGTATTATTATTATCACTAAATAAATCTCTTTTTTTAATAGCTTCACCAATTTATATTCTATTTATTGCTGATAATGTGATAATCAATAGTAATATGCTAATAATCTAGTTAGCATTTCGGATCAATTTATAGCATAGAAGATTTTACATGATTTTTATACACAAAATTTAATCGGGATTAATACACTAATCTTCTTAAACAAAAAACATAATTTTATTAAAACATCAATTTTTCTTAATTTTGAAAAAAAAAATAACCTTAGAAAAAATGCTTTTTTTCATCGTACTTACTGGTACTAATATAAATTTATTATTCCCAACTAATAATTCCAAGATTCAGGAGTTTTATGAGTTATTAAGTAATTGTTTTCATTAAATGACAAAGGGAAAATTCTTTTATGTTCGTATACAGAAATGCCAAAGCCCGGCCACCCATTTCCGGTAAAGGACCTTCAAGCTGTATTGCAAAGGACGCTCAGCCAACAACTCAATATATTGCATATAGAATGGAAAATGTTGACAGAACCTGGAGAGAATTTCGGAAGTCTAATTATAGCAGTAGATGTGAATATGACCAGAGATAGTAACCCAGAAATATTAAATATCGTAGTGAAGTTGCCACCTCCGACAGTCTTTCTTCGAGATCTCTTTAATAGTCCTCTAACATTCAAGAAGGAATTGCATTTTTATGAAAACATTGTGCCAGCCTTCATTGAGCTCCAAGTAGAAAATGATATTGAACGTGATCAATTGATCAATCTCGCACCACGTTATTACGGTGGTAGATTAGGTCTAGGTCAACCTGATATTTTTGATGAGCAATCTTGTCTAGTACTGGAAAACCTCAATTACCAGGGTTTCAGTACCGGAAACAGGATACAGGGACTTGATAAAGAGCACATGGACTATGCTACCAAGAGGCTTGCACAGCTTCATGCCTTGATGATTGGCCTGAAGATAAAGAAACCAGCAACATTTAAGAAAGTGATTTCACCAGCCCTATTGAGTCCTATAAACGAGACTACGATGGATGGTGTTACCGCGATGGTCGACAGTGCGCTTGCAGTGATTAGAAGCATGCCGGAAGCTGAGGGTTATTTTCCACAAGTAGAAAAGGTTATGAAATATTCTGAAGAAATGCATAATTCTTTCGTTAAGGGTGAGGAACCATGGTCTACCATGGTTCATCATGATTTCTGGGTAAATAATATGTTATTCAAAAAGGATCCTGATGGAAAGATCATTGATTTAAAGATAATTGATTTTCAATTATACTGGTATGATGTAGGAATAACGGATCTTGTGTTCTTTATGTTATCAAGCGCCAAGAAAGATGTTCTAGACGAAAGTCTTGATGATTTTATTGATCTCTATTACCAATCGTTCTTAGATTGCCTTGAATTACTTAAAGTGAACACTAAGGACTTTTCCAGAAAGTCGTTTGATGAACTTTTACAAAAATATGCTCCGACTAAATTTCCTCAATGTATAATGATGACTCAAGTGATAAAAGCGGATCGTAGTTCAACAAAGGAAATGGATGAGATCGGAAACCAAGAGACATTTTTGTCAAATTCTTCCAGCAAATTAATACGCAATACATTGTTGCATATTTTGAAAATTTTTGAGAAAAAAGGTTGGTTTCCTCAATAGTATGTTTATAAAAAAAAATAAAATTGCAGAAACTATCGAGTTTTTCTTGATAGCTTCAAAATAGATAATCTTTTCTTGATAGTTCACCGTATTGAACTAATAAACATATAGACTGTCCTTAAGTCAAATATAAGTCAAATATAAGATGGTCCCTGTAGACCAGATTTTACTTGTGGCTGATTTATATGTTTAGCGAAAAGGGGATTATAAAACATTTAAAATACAAATTTTGTGTATAACTTACAAGAAATAAAAAAATGATACATTTGTTAAATGTGTGTAGAATTTTTCGTATTGTGGGGACTGGAGAATGTCAAAAGCTTTCTTGGATGCATTAAATGGATGCATTGTATTTATCGAAACGAAGTGCACGCATATTTGTCAGTTTTACAAATAGTGATATGGCCCTTTTATAAGGAATAGTTGCAACATAACAATACGAAATACATGCAAAATTCTTATACAAGCATCGTACACTTCAAAGAACTGCATGCAACTTGCACTTCCTTTTTTCAGTTTCGACGTATGAAAGTGCTATGTAAGTAACAGCGCAGCTTACCAAAATATGCGTGCACTGCATTTGCATCTGAATTTAGTATTACATTCTTATAAATTACAATATTCCGATCTCCCTTTTCATATACATACTTCCCAGTCCCTTTAAGAATTATAAATATATCATTATATTATGTGGTCAGCATAGTCGGTCCACAAGTAAAATATCTTGAAGTGTCAGATGGGAACAAGTGTTTCGGGCTAGGAATTCTCGTTGCAAAATTTCCCAATTGTCAATACTCTTTTGCTAAGGGTAATGACGAATGGTTTCGATTGGTTTCCACTGATTTATCACACACTACTTTTGGCAAAGAAACTGATGGTTTTGGATCGTGGGAAGCGGAGGCGAACAATGAACAAATACACCTTTGTTCGATATAAGATAGCACTAATTTATTTCGATATAAGAAAGAGAGAGAGTGGCAACCCGTGTACTCGGCGGTCCACGAAGGAATGGGGAGAGCGATGAGCCTTCGAAGTCGCTATCACTTCCCTATCACTACGTTATTCACAATCATAACTAGAACAGGTACTGCTCTAATCATCGATATGTAAATAGGCGTCTAATTGAAAACAGTTAATGGTGAGATTGACTCTATACAAAACTAAATAACAACACGCCCTCTCAATCGAACAATTAACATTACTTGATTCCAACTAATTTATAAAATTAAACTAAACACATTAAATAAAAGGTCTTTCTTATTTTACAATCTTCTTGTTCAGACCCACAGCTTTGGTAAAATCTTCCAGTTTCTTGGCATTCACAGGTTTGGTCAATGCATCAGCCACCATGCATGTAGATGAGACGAAGTCCACTTTGATTTCCCCATCGATTATCTTTCCTTTAATGAAGTGGTGTCGCACATTTATGTGCTTTGTCCTTGGACTGAATTTCGAATTCTTGGACAAGTCTATCGCCCCTTTATTGTCGCAATAGATCTGCAGTGCTGACTCTTCCTTGATCAGAAGTTCCATACTTAACCTCCTAAGCCAAATTGCTTCCTGGGCAGCAGCCGATAATGACAGGTATTCTGCCTCCGTACTCGACAATGCGATAGTTGCCTGCCTTTTACTGTTCCAGCTGATGGCTCCGCCCTGGCACATAAATACATATCCAGTCGTTGACCTAGGATCTTCAGAATTGGATGCCCAGCTGGCATCGCAGTAGCCAACTAGTTCGTCATCACTATCTGCAGTATACTCCAGTCTCTAGTCCACGGTTCCTTGAATATATCTGAGTATTTTTTTGATCATGCCCCAATGTGAAAGGTCAAACGATTGGTTGAACCTAGAGACTGTGCTCACCGCATAGGCCAAATCTGGTCTCGTAGCCTGTGCCAGGTAGAGCAAGGATCCCACAGCATTTTGATAAGGTACTTCACACGAATCCAGTGATTCCACATCGTCTGGACTGTTTAACTTGTTATCCTGGTTCGTGTTCATCGGTATGGTTCTAGGTCTACACTCGTGCATGTTGAATGTTCTTAAAATTGACTGAACGTAGTCTCTCTGATCCAGTGCGATGAGACCATGCTCCTTATCCACTGTCACATTTATACCCAAGCATCTGCGAATGGGTCCAAGGTCCTTAAGAGTGCATAACTTAGCAATGCCATCCTTGAATATTTTATAAAAGTCTATACTATTGGTGAATACAATCAAGTCATCGACAAAGACTGCTGCTATGACGCACTTGTTCACCGTATAATAGCTGTAAATACATGCATCATATTCTGATTGTCTCATATTCATGTCCTTGAGGGCCTTATCTAGTTTGGCGTTCCAGTTTCTGCTGCCCTGTTTCAAGCCATAGATAGCTTTTTTAAGCAAACATACCTTGCTCTCTTCTCCTTTGGCGATGAATCCCTTCGGCTATTGCAAGTATACCTCTGTATCCATGTCTCCATGCAAAAATGCGGTCTCGACATCGAGGTGAAAAATGTCCAGTCTCTTCCTTGCTGCGTATGCAAACAGCAATCTAAGTGAAGTGAATCGCACTACAGGTGAGTACGTCTCGTCGTAGTTTATTCCTCGAACCTGTGAGTATCCCAGAGCTACCAGTCTAGCCTTATAACGAGTTGACTTATCTGGCATCATTTTTTTCTTGAAGATCCATTTGCACCCTATTACTGGTTGTTCAGACGGTAAATTACAAAGTGTCCAGGTCCTGTTTTTGGATATGGATTACATCTCCTCCAGCATGACTCGCTTCCACTGCACTGATTCAGCACCAGAGATAGCTTCCTCGTAGTTGTGAGGTTCACCTGGTTCAGAAATAGCAGAATAAGTGACAAACTCATCCAGGTACCTGGGATTTATTTTGTTGCGTTGTGGTCCTCGTGTGGGAACAGTTGATAGGTCTTCGTCAGAGCTGTCTTCCTGGTTGGCGTTACCCAGCTTGGCTGCTGATCTGGTCATAGGACGATTTGACACATTTGCTTGGCGCTTCTTGTTTTTCTTGATCTCGGGCTGATCATCATGGTGTACAGATGAGGTTCTCTTGAGTGCCTTCTTAGCAGGTGAGGTTTTCTTATCCAGGTCTTCAGCTTCGTTTCCAGGTGCTTTTATTACAGGTAAGTTTTCTTCTCCCAGGTCCTCAGTTGCGACACATTGCATGAAGTGAACACCTTTTTGTCCCGATTGCTCCACAGCCTGTATGCTTTTTGAGTCTCACTATAGCCTAGCATAATGGCTGGTTGAGATGTGGGCTCAATCTTCTGTCTCTGGAGTCCTGGAACGAACGCTCTTGCTCGACAGCTAAATGCTCTCAGATGAGATAAATCTGGTGGTGATCCATTCCACAGTTCCTCTGGAGTACGTCCATCCAGGCATCTTCTAGGACTACGGTTGGTTATGTAACATGCTGTGGAGATCGCTTCAGCCCAGAACCTCTTTGGAAGCCCTGATTCGGCTAACATGCACCTGGTTTTCTCCAGTAAGGTTCTGTTTACTCTTTCAGCGCGTCCATTCTGTTGTGGCACATAGGGAACAGACGTCTCATGTTTTATACCCAATTGTTCCAATGTGCTCTTGAGGTCAGAGTTGACGTACTCCCTACCGTTGTCAGATCTGATAGTTTTTATGTTCTTCTCAGTCTGGTTGCTAACTGATTTGATGAATTTCCTTACTGTGTCGGGCACCTCATCCTTCCTTTTTAACATGTACACAAATATCTTGCGTGAATAGTCGTCCAGGAAGGTAATAAAGTAGCGAGCCTGACCAAGTGATGGGACCTCGACTTGGCAGACGTCTGTGTGTACCAGTTCGATCAGTTTACTTGCCCGCTTGTTGTTTGCAGAGAAGGTTTTGTTCACCAATTTCCCAGCAACGCAGATTTCGCACTTGACGGGTCGATCCTCGACCAGGTGTATCCCTGTGGCTACCTTGCAAAGCTGTTTCAAGTATGTGAGGTTAAAGTGAGCCATCCTTCTGTGCCAAAGTTGAGTGCTTGCAGCTTAAGTGTTCTTGAGGGCTGCATATGCCGGGAAAGTTTTATGGTCCTGTGCCTTGGGTTTGAGATCCAATTTAAAAGTGTTATTTGGGCAAAGATTACCCTCTATGATCGCAGTACCACGATTGTTTAAAATCTTACACTTATTATTTACAAAAGTCACTTGATAACCCTGTTTAGTTATGGCACTGACTGATACTAGATTGCATGTGAGTCCGGGTATATGCAACACGTTTTTTAAAATCATTTCCATAGTTTTGTCCGGTCCGGTGTATAAAACTATCAAGTCGCCCTCTGCTTCGACGGGCACTTTTGCTTTATTCGCAGCTATGACATTTCGCGTTCTCGGTTTGCGTGCGTTTGTTAAGAACGCCTTTTCACGGCACATGTGTACTGATGCGCCTGAGTCCAGTATCCAGTCCTTTACTCCAACTTTGCTCTCACAATCCACGGCCAACAACCCTTGCGAATAACTCAGTGCACTAAGTTCGGTCTCAATTGGATCGGATTTTGCAACGGCTGTGTGAGTATCGTGCTGATAAAGCACTGAAAAGAGCACACACACAGTGTGTTCCTCTTCACTGTCGACCTCCTCAGTTACGGCGCAAGCTTTGTTGTTGTTGTTGGTATTGTTATTGTTGCGAGTCGGAGCGGTGCAATTTCTGGAGAGGTGGCCGTATTTATTACAATTGTAGCATCTCACATTGTTGGAGCTTCTTTGCATGTTCTGATTGGGTGCCTGGCGCCACCTATTGTTGGCGTTGGCACGTTTGTATCTGGATTGCTGAGACTGCGCGAACAGGCCTCGCGACTCGAGATCGCTTCCGTTGGCACCATTTTGGTTTTCCTCTAGGAGCTTATTTTTCACGAAATCAGCGGTTACGTTCGCTCCAGAGTTCGAAAGCGCCATTATCATGGGCTTATATGAAGCAGGCAATCCGGCAAGCAAAATTGCTCCGACTAAATCATCGGGCAGTTTAGTGCCTATGGTACTTAGCTTTTGTGCGGCTGAAATGATACAGGACACGTACTCCTCCATGGACTTGCAATTCTCAAACTTGGTCGTCGTTGCTTCTTGTAGTAGAGCTACCTTCCTCGCGAGTCCTTTGTCGTCGTACGTCTTCGCCAGATCGTCCCATGCTTCTTTCGGAGTACTGGTGTTTTCTACGTAGGTGTAGACTTCCGGTTCAATGGCGAGTATTATGCGTCCTTTTGTATTTTCTTCGGATCCGTGCTTATGGTACCGCTTTCTGGTGCTTGAATGGTGTTCCATAGGTCTTCGACTTCGAGGAGTGCACGCATTGAGACAACCCACGTTCTATAGTTTTCGCGGCCCACAAGCTTTTCCAACGTATGAAAGTATTCATTTTGGTTCTTGGTGGCCATCTCACTTATCGGCTCTCTCGTTGCTATTTGGTTCCAATTTTGCCAGTCACTGTGTCGCCTTGTTCTCTGGTATTCGGCAGCGGAAAATTTATGCAGTTTTCCGATGATCGTCCTGGGCCCATAACCTGATGGTTTTGGATCTTGGGAAGCGGAGACGAACAACGAACAAATACACCTTTGTTCGATATAAGATAGCACTAATTTATTTCGATATAAGAGAGAGAGAGTTGCAACCCGTGTGCTCGGCGGTCCACGAAGGAATGGGGAGAGCGATGAGCCTTCGAAGTCGCTATCACTTCCCTATCACTACGTTATTCACAATTATAACTAGAACAGGTACTGCTCTAACCATCGATATGTAAATAGGCGCCTAATTCAAAACAGTTAATGGTGAGATTGACTTTATACAAAACTAAATAACAACAGAAACATTGGTAATAGAAAATTTTGTTACAGGTCTTGCATTTTTTTCATCTGTCACTTCAAGTTATTTAACATCTGAATTAACTATATTACTTTGTTAGGTATAGAAAGGGTTTCATAATAAGAAATACTACAAAAGCTGATATTTTTTGTAAAACTTATGATATACGTGGAATCTTATTGCATGAATATCATAAGCTTTACCAGTATGAAAGCGAATAGTAAAAAAAATCGTTAATAAGAGAATTGCACGCTACATTCTTTACCATATTTTAGGATTACAATCATTTTCACACCACTTTCGCAATATCTAACAGAAAACTGACAAAATAATCCGACCCAAAATATTCGATGTTATTTTGAAAAATGCAACAAATTTCAGGTCAAATTACTCTTTTAATTTTGGGCTAATAAATGTGGAGATGCTGTAAAAATGATTGTTAACCTTGCAGAATATGCGCCGCATTTCACTTTGGGAATGAACTTCTGTTAAAATCTTGTTATTTACGATTTTCGTTTACATTTTACTCGTATGGCAATGAGAGATCGCAGTCATTTTAACCAATTCTATTACATTTTGTACATTACAATTATATTGTTTACATTTCAAATATATCAAATACATTGGAAACATTTTACAGGAGGTCATTAAACGTTATAAACAAGTAGTTAAAGTTGAGTCGAGTTGCTGTTTATCTTTCTATTCAGATATTTTTGAAATTATTAACCTGTAGAGAGCCGGAAAGCCGATATATCGGCTCGACCCATGATGGAAAATTTGCACACAGTAAATACATGATATAAGACACAAATTTGGGTCATTTTTAAAAGATATTCTCAAACCCCGGCCCTCTAAAGGTTAAAGATATGATCAGTACGTAGATACACTGTCGTCGAAAAATATCGGGACAAGGCCTACAATTGCACTGAAATCTTTTTCGCCAGTCTTTCTCGCGCAGCATTCGATTAAATCATGTTCTTGATTTGTCTATAGATAACCGTATATTCCGAAATATTGCAAAAAAAAAACTGAAAATATCGCAGTCTAGTATCGAAGATACTATCACTCCCTTCTGGAAAACAGACTCTGATAAAGACAAAGCATGCAATGGAAGGCCTCGAGTCATTTCCAAAGCAGAGGATCGATCACTAGTAATAATATGCAAAATGAATAAGAAACTTACTGCATTGGAAATCCAAACGAGATTCAGTGAAACTCATGAAAAATAGATATCACTAACTACTGTCAACGATCGTTTGCACATAGCCGGCGTTTGAGACAGAGTTTCTACTAAGAAACCCATTTTACTGCGCAGTAATAGGAAGAGAAGACTTCATGGGCTTACATTGTGGATCATTCAAGATGAAAAACGGATTTTATAGAATGACATTTTACAAGTTTTCAATGGCAGAGTAAATGCCAGACAAACATTGTAAGAGTATCTTCTGTGAGTCAGTCATGATTTTATTAAAGGACTTTCAGAAAGAGTCGCATTTAAAAAATAAAGAAATAAACCATTTCGTGTGAATTGCAACTTTATATATTTTTCACTGGATAGAAAAGAATATGAATATTGCGCATATATATGTGTTTATCTGTATATACAGGGTTAGTCAGTAGAAACGCACCAGCAAAAGTTGGCCGCAAGTGGCCGACACGGCAGTGTGGCCTCTCTTCTGACAGTTCGCATAGCAATAAGGTTATTGAAACATTTCAATAGCTAGGTTACTGAAGTAATTAATTAATATTGTAATGACAAAATGTAATGTCAGTTAAGATTTATTTTCACAACAGATTGCAATTAAAATAATGTAAAGTTTAAAATATTCACAATTTTGATATTTCCAAGTAATGATCACAAGTGCAATTCTGCAATACAATGCTGCAATTAATTTAAAAATCAATTAATTGAAATGTTTTATAGCAAAAAAGTGCAGGAAAAAATCTGTTGTGAAAATAAATCTTAACTGACATTACATTTTGTCATTACAATATTAAATAATTATTTCAGTAACCTAACTATTGAAATATTTCAATAACCTTATTGCTATGCGAACTGTCAGTTTGCGTTTACGGGAATCGGTCACAGTCATGTCATTTTTTGAAGAGGCCACACTGCCGTGTCGGCCACTTGCGGCAAACTTCTGCTGGTGCGTTTCTACTGACTAACCCTGTATATGTATATTCTGAGAAAAAGCAGATATAGAAAATAAAGGTATATTTTGTTCCTTTCGATTTAGCTCACCGATTTACCTTAACCGGTAGACAATTAATTCATAATAATATTTATTAGGTTCTATTTTATACATTACCAAACATAAAATCTAAAAAATATCTATAAGAACTTACCTCAAGAAGATCGGCAACGGCATCAGGTAAGTTGAACTCCCGGACAACACGAAGACGTACTTGGCGATTAATTTCGTGACGAGAGGAAAGCGGCAAACTAACGGCACGTTGACTACTTGGTGACTGTCTTAGCTTTTGTTCCCGTTTTAGCATGGCCGACATTGTCGCTGAATCTGGTACTAACAAGTAAATGCAATTATTTAACGACTGATTGCACAGTTAATTAAGGTATTACTACGGTAAACTCAAAACCGCGTAATCGAGATGAAATTTGTTTTACGTCTAATTTATATAGCAATACATCTCTACAAATTTTTAACACGATTCACTCATTCATTTCCGAGTATTTCCGAGTTAAAGTCAGGACTCGTAACACGTATTCCCTATACCTGGCCAATAAAACGCGCATGGTTTTTTTTTATTGCATTTGACTCGTCCGCGTAATTCCGATGAAAAATTAGTATATGGCAAAGGAAAAAATTAGGAATTTTTTAGATTTTTAGTCAGAACTTTTTACTCATGGGATTTATTGATAGACATGAAAGAAGTTCGATATTTATTACGAAATCTCTCGTACGACGGCTGACAAAATAACGTTACGGCAACATTGCGTTTGAGACTGTATTTGGTGTATATACGTATACACTACTACATCCAATGTACATTAGTGTGCGCCTATCGATGCAGGGATGGGCATGTGTGAGTGAACTGTACCAGTTCAAATTTTGTTATTTTTCGATCCGTAATAATACCTTAATGGATTTTAATGCTAGTGTTTCCCTTAATCAAACTTGTGATAAATAATCATAAGAGTTCTTTGTAAATTTATTTTCGACTTGATAGACATACTGAAGATAAAATAATCAGAAGCACATAGGATAATAAATGACAGTCAAAGGTTCAGAATCCACAGGATCAGTGTTGCTGCTATAATATATATTATGGAATAGTTGAATATGAAATGTGGTCACTAATACCTGGAAGTGCAGCTGCCAGTACGTCCACACCAGCAGCACCCAAAGCTCTTGGTTTATCCTCAACCATATACAGTGTATCAGGAATGTCAGGAATATATCTTGCCCTTCGTAATCTTACCAGTTCTGCCTCCTGGACCAGTTGCTCCTCGACCAGTGCCTAAAGAGAGAATAAATAAAACAAAGGAAATTAGATTTTGGTTTCATATAAATAATTTGCTATACGTACCTTAATCTCTTCATAATAAGGCATGAAGAGTCGAGGTCTAACGAATAATCCATTTTTTTTACCGCCTCTTATCCAGGCGTTCACTCTTAAATTTTCCCTTTCATCTCCAATCATATGACTCGGTGGAGTAGATACTAATCCTCTCCTAATCGCCTATTTAAATCATTTTTAAAAAACAATTATTTGTATCACAGGTGTTTTAAACTAGTTAAGAAGTTTGACTTTTTTGAACACACCTGAGCCAAAATTTCACTGTTAGGCGGCAGAACATGATCCATCCTAACCAAAGGTAAAAGTTCACTGAGTATCTCTCGCAACTCCACATCACTTAGGTCCCGTTTTTTGACACCCTTCCTCGTGACAGAGTGAGCAGTATGACTGAGTAAGTTTGGTTCACGATCCTCCATTCTTCGTACTAGTTCCTGTTCGCCCCATTTAAGGACAGCTTGAAGCACCTCTAATTCACTGGCTTGTAAGAAGTGACTCTGGAGTACATTGGCTAGGTGAGCACGGTCCAATTGATGAAGAACTGGTGAAGACGCCACAGGCTGGAACTCTTCCCGCAAGTAGTGTAGAGCCTGCCTGTGCACCCATGCAGAACCATGCGGCTGGTTACCCCACCTATTAAAATAATAGTGGTGATTAAAATAAACGAACTTTGGTAGAGACAATACAATATTTTCATCAATGATAATATAAATGTTGGACTCTCTTGATACCTCAACACTGTAGGCAGCGAATCCAAAGTGAGCCATTCCAATATGAGATCTTCGCAGCCTTGAGAAAGAATATCCAATTCCAGAAACCTACCAATCTGATAAAGTTCCATAGCTTCTTCCAGGGGACTAGGCCGCATCCGACCGGTATGAGTAAGAGCCTGTACCTATCAAGAAATATTGGTGAATCAGGATTTGATATGAGAACAATAATAATTTTCAATCAAGATGACATTACCTCTCCGAGACTTCCAGCACTGTTCCCACAACCACTGCCTCTAAGAATAAGGGACAAGTCGACGGTGTCTAAATAGACAGCATGTAGAAGTACCCTTGCATATCTCTTAGGTATAACACATTCATCCAGTACTATTCTAGTCGGTATATGCAGCGCACGTTCTGTATGATCTTCGCCAGATCTAGTCCGTCGTTGTATTAAATTTCTAAAGAACGGTGACCTGGCGGAGAGAATCGCCTTGTGGCAAGGTAGCTCGAGTTTAGGTCTGAATCCGTACTCTGAACTTCCACTGTCTGGTCTTTGGTAATCACTATCGGAAGTAAAGACCAAAGCAGCATCCGCATAATCACCGGTATCTAACAAGTATCTGAGATCATGCTCCAGAGGATTAGGTGTACCAAACTCTTCACCTAATCTTCGCAGTAAATTCGTATCCAAACTCGCATCATGTGGACATATGTCACCAGTGTAGAGATAGCGAAGTAACGCCGAGAACATCTGGACGTCTAATCCAGGTGTACGTAACTCCAGGCATATACGAGCACCGTAACCTAAAATAATTTAAAAGTCTGATTGTATCATATTATACAGCTTCGTTAGACAATTTTTAAATTCTTACCAGGACATCCTGCTAGCAGATCCCTAAAGTATGGACATCTGGAAGAAAGTAGAGCTCTATGCACAGGAAAGCAAGCACCTCTGTAGACCAGGTCTACGTCGGTACAGTGCTTGTAATCATAAAGTGTTGATAAGTCTTGTTTGAAAGTTGCTGCTGGTGGCCGAGCAAGCTCTGCTTGTACGTGGAGATCCTTTAAGGCGGCCAGAGCTTCATACTCCTCGAGAAGAGCGCCAGCTTCCAGAGGACTCCAGGTAGATACCAGCTCTCTGATAATTCTACCATGATCACAGGCTTTCGAGGAGCGGCGCCTTTTTATAAACTTCTTACGCAGTGTGGCGAACCCGGTTACTTTCTTTTTCCTCTCTCTATAACAATAGAACATTCCGATTTATAGAAATAGATATTTTAGCTGATTACGACAGTAAGACATTGTTCCGAAATACTTATATGTTCATTGGATAACTACTAATCCCTTATTTCATTTTTAGTAATAACTCTTACAAAGTGACTGTTGAAATTTTAATTAAATGGATCATGAACAATGCAAAGGTGTACAGTTTATTTTTATAAATAAATAACCTTATCAGTGTGCTAAACTTACTTCGCCAGTTGGAAACTTTATATTCCCCAGTCCTAAAATAATTGTTATGATATTGCCATGGCTCTGATTTTCAAATGTCCATCGCAGCAATGTTTGAATTGCGCTCGAAGTTTTAATGGAAAAAAAAACGATAACTTTCAATTAGTCTTTTAAAAAATGATTTACGATACTGTAAGTAACGACTCTCCTAGAGAACTTCCAAAATCGAGACTACCAACTCTTTACAAATACATACAAGAGTATGAAAATGCATTTACTGAAACCCTCAAAGAAGTTGTGGCTATTCAATCCATATCGCAGCAATCAGATTGTTTCTCCAATATCGTAAAAATGGTATAAACTATACACGTAAATATATCTACTTATTTCACATACATATTTTCTTGACATTGTAGTTAAATTTATGTGAGAAGAAACTGAAAGACCTCGGTGCAATCGTAGAAATAGTCGAAAACAACGACATTGTTAACAGGAAGAAGCTACCACCAGTCCTTTTTGGAAATTTATTCACTGACGCCGATCTCAAAACCGTCTGTGTTTACGGATACGTAGGTCAGGACATCCAACATTACAACAGTATATATCAAATATAATACAAATATCATAATAAAAATTCAAACATGTAGATACACTACCAGCTAAGAAATCCGATGGCTGGGAAACAGAACCGTTTAATTTAATCGAGAAAAATGGAAGACTATATGGCCGTGGTGCATCAGATAATAAAGGACCCCTTCTGTGTTGGCTACATGCCCTGGAAATCTATAAAACAACTAAAAATGATATCCCCGTTAACATTAAATTTGTCATAGAAGGTTCTGCAAAATTAAGGAGTCACGGTTTAGACAACATTTTGGTTACCAAGAGAGAGTTCTTCGAAGATGTGGATTTCATGTGCCTGACTGTTGATAAAACGTCTCAGGAAGTACCTTGCCTAAAATATGGTTTCAGGGGAGTATCTCACTTCAGTCTGGAAGTAATCTGTGCAGAGAGGAGTATCCATAGTGGTATTTATGGTGGTGCCTTCAATCAACCTCTTATCGATGCTGTAAATATTCTTAGTTCCTTGGTAGACAAAAATGGCAAAATAGCTGTATCTGAGGTGAGTTTGCTTGATAAAATGATAAGAACGTAATTTATCAGAGCATACAACACACTTTTTAGATACTTAGGGACGTGCAAGATATATCGCACAGAGAAGAGAGTATTATTAGAGACATTCCCTTCGATGTTGCTAAGATCAAACAGAAGCTTGGTACTACACACTTGAGACACAAAGAAAAACCAATAAGAGTGATTATGCACAAAACAAAATTGCCCAGCGTCAGTTTTCATGGATTCAAAATGGAATTTGAGTCAGTCAATAAAAGAAGTCATGCTGTTGTACCTAACAAGTGCCTGAAAATTATTTATGATTTTTCTTTATCTTTTTATACAAGAAAATTTTCAGCTCTATTAACCAATCTTATTGTACTGATCACTTTTAGAGTAGTTGGGAAATTTTCTGTTCGCTTGGTTACAAATCAAACTGCCATAGAAACTTTTGGACATCTTGATAATTACATTAGAAAAATTTGGCAGCAGTGCAAAAGTACAAATCAATACAAGTTTCAAATGGATTTTGGTATAAATCCTTGGCAAGAAGATCCTTGTGATTCTCATTATTGTGCTGCTGCGAAGGCAATTGAATTGGTTAGATCAGTGATCAACAATGATTTATAACTAACTTCTCAAAATTAACTATTGGATAGGAATACATAAAACATAAACAATTTTCCTATTCAGGTTTATGGTGTAAAACCTATGTATCTTTGTGAAGGATCAACTATGCCTTGTATAGCCATGTTTAAATCTATATCTCCAAATAGCAATTTAATAGTACTCCCAATCGGGTATGTTATTTATTAAGAAAAAATATTTTAACAGACTTCAATCGATGTAAGAAACATTTTTTTCCAGAGAGTATGACAGTGTTCCCGATTCGTGCAAGGAATCAATTTCTAAAATTAGCTACCTAAATGGCATAAAACTTGTCATGGCATATTTATGTTACATAAATGAAATAAAATAACTTACTGTAATTCACATATTATGTGTTATAATTAATTGACATATAGGTTAATATTTGGAATTTACCTGACAATCACACCAAGCTGGTCGGTGTTACCAGAGGATGAGAGTCTGGCTGCCTGTATGGGATCTCCACCCATAGAGGCAATGCTAGAAGAGGCAGATGCTCCCATTCTATGGGTCATGCGTGTATCATCCCCGCGTCTTCCGCCTGTCGACCAACAACCACCACCACCTCCGCCACCGCTTTCGCCACCACGTTGCAATGCACACGGAATCAGAGCCCGGAATACGTTCATCGCTCACCCAGACACCAGCCTGAAATTTATTTACGCTATATGAAACATCCAATCTATACTACAACTTAGGTTAAATTTGACCAGCACATTTAAATATATGAAAACACCTTGTTCTAGTTATTCCTTAAAATATTTATCTCAAAAAACTAGTATCTATTAATCTAACAATCAAATCAAATTGCTAAGCATAAACATGAAAGCTAAATAGACAATTCTATAAAAAAAACTCTGACATAGTTTTATAGAATGATTGCGTGACAAATAGTGATAACGTCTTATCAGCAATTATATGAAAAGTAAGCTTTTGAAATTTCTTGCTATACGAGCAGTTCATGAAGTTTTTTTACAGAGGCTAATGAATAGTTAATAATAGAAGTTCTGAAAGTAAAACATGTTAGACATAGAACATACAAAGCATAAACACAAACTTAAAACAGACTACATAATAATGATTGCTGACTGAAAAATAATACAATAAATATAACAAAAAATCTAGTACATAACAATCTCATAAGACAATAACTACTAGGAAACAGACTAAAATGACATCTATATAACATTGTTTTGAAAAATATTAAATTTCACAAACACCCATAACGAAGGTTGCAATAATTCAAGTTCTTCCAGAATTTCGTTGACCCTTATATCCCAACAGGGTTTTGCAGGTCAATCACTAGTCAGCTGAACCACCTAGCAACCCAGCTGTTCGCAATTTTCCCAAAACTCATATTTAGCACAATGCCATAAGAAGAATCCATGTGTCGTTCCATTATTCCAGACAAACGTTAATCTGTGTGCGTAAACTCCTCGACCCAAATAAAAAAGTCATTCCAAAAAGCCGCAATTTGTATCTCGCAAGAGATACACAGGATTCGACTAAACGGAACTCACGTTACTAGCCAGTCGCCAACCGAATACCAAATTTTGCGTCTCATGATGATTTAACGAGATGATAATTAGTCTCATTACCTGGGTCCTTTATGCACATATTTTCAATCGGTTATTGTGTCCTCAGCATAACATCTTCGAGTTTGATCGCACGCAAACACCCGTCAGACAACACAGTAGCGGCCATGTTTACATTCGGATGCACCCTGGATACAAGTTGGAAGCGCAACTTTCAAATACATTCTAGACGATTAATCGTCAATTGAATATATTTACTTCTCAGTTGGAATATTTCATAGTTTCTCTAATAAAAATTCAGTAAGACTTTGACTATGTTTCAGTTTCAGTTCTAACGGCGGATTATACTAGTGCCTTTTGACTTGTGCGTAAATACGTAATATTATATAATTTCCTTTTGCTAAAAACGTTTTGTTCTGTTACAGCAGAGTTGCGATATGTTTTTTCGTTTATACTTATATATTCATTGTTTCTTAAGCTTCTCCAATAAGGTATTCTTACAGAATGCTTAATCTACAATTTACATAATTCAAAACATCTCTCATGGCATTTAAAAATATATATGTTTCCACCGTGTAGGGTTGAAATATAGTTAACCAATCAAGTTAGCTTATTCCCCTCAAATCTCGCGTTTAATTGGTTAACTCTATTTGAACCCTACACGGTAGAAACATAGGCTTAGTTTCCACCGTGCAGGGTTTGAATAGAGTTAAGCAGCCTCATTGGTTAATTCCATTCAACTCCTATACCTGATTGGTTAACTCTATTTAAACTCTGTACGGTGGAAACTAAGCCATATGTACTTTTAATTCGTTTTATTTACTTATTTCATTATGATGTATTTTAATGACAGCCTTTTAACAATTCTATTTTATTCTACATTATTTCATATTGTATTGTGATTCCTGTTAATGAAACTGTAAAGGTGATTATTACCGTACTTTTTGTCACAAATCATTGTAATATTTACAAATTAACAAAAGTGGAACATTTTAATATATTTCTTAAATAAATGTATACTATAATGTTATTATATGTAATACTAATCGACATTAATATGGGTAAAGTCATACATATTTGCTTTCAATTTTTAATTTAAAAACCGGAAATGAAATTCTGTTTGTACCTTCATAAAACGCAAAATGAACAATCGTCAGAATTTATTACTTATAATGTAATCGTGATATACTCTTTTAGTATAAAAAAATCAATATTTTAAGTGCCTATTTTGAGAACTTTTGAACGAGTTTCAGAATATAAACTTGTAACTGATACTCTTCCTGTGACCCTTTAACCAACTTCAGATTAAGTACTATATCTGGCACTATCGCCATTGCACTGCATTGCACTAGTTGTCTTTTAACAAGAAGCAAGCGTTTCCTAAATATCTTTTTAAAATGCTTGCTCTACAAAAATCGTGGCGACTGATGCCCCGTGTGGCTGGACAACAAAGGACTTTGGTTTCCGGACCTCCTAGAGTCAGAGTATCCTTCCCGGTAAGGAATACATTTTTTTCTGTGATTTTAATTTAACCATGACCTTATATAATCTGTTGTAACATTGAACAGTGATATCCTACATTTATTCACTAGAAATCATACATAGTAATTTAATTATAAATTAGAATTCTAAGAATAGATGACATGTTTTTCTTAGCTTTTAACTTGTTTCGTTATATTCTAATTTAAATTTTTTTTTTAGGAAAAATTGGCTCATGGAGCAACAATGGCAGCTGGAATATTATTCACTCCACTTTGGGTCCTTTCTCACATTAAGACTTATCGTCATTAATAGTGAAGTGACTATGGACCTTCAATAGTTTGATACTGTAATATTTTTACAGTTATTTATTCTATACTGTATTTATATACTATTGAATCTCTGTGTTGTAATGCATAAAAAAGTTGCAACAAGGATGCAGTGAAATATTGCATTAGCATGTTGTAAGTCATTTATCATCATAAACATCCTTTAAAATAAGTTTCTTGCTCTATGATCAAAGCTTATTTCGCTTTCACATTATTAACATTATTAACTTAAATTTATTCAAACTTAAAATTGTGGCTTACCATTAATGCTGATGCCTTAATCCTTACAGTTACTACATTTGGTTTGCTGTATGTCCCATTTATTCTAACTATTCATGATTGAGTTGTACTATCCATAGCAATATCGCAAAATGAATATATAGTACTATTTGCAACCAACCCTTGATTATATAAATTTCATTAGAATTTAAAAAATTTAAATTAGGGAAGCGGCCTTTGTAATGTGTTATTGTCTGAAAGATTAACAAAATAAACAATGGACTTTTAACTATGCCAAAATACAACATGGTAAGTTTCTTTACTATTAATAAATTAATTTAACAATTAAAATAACCACATATTCTAGACTTTATGTATAAGATGACCACAAATTAAAGTTTAAAAATTATTAAAAAACATTTTAAATTACAACGAAGGCATGGATAATGTTATCACATCATAGTCATCTTGAAAAGCAACAGTCCATTGCATATCAACCTTAATTAAACTTGATCCCTTCTATACTACTTGACTAACAGTTAATTAAACATTATTTGTGCACCACAGTTTTATACAACAGCAGAGAACTTTTGTCGCGCATACATCATAAAACCTGTCTGAAGTCTTCAACACATTTGTCCTAATCTACTTTCTGAATATTGATAGATATAATATCAAGATAGATAAGCAAAAGACAAAACACAGGTAAAACCTCAGTATTATATCATTTTTGATATTGCTTGTATTATCTGTACACAGACTATAACTAAACTTCTTAAAAATATCACTAATTCTGAGTAATGTTCACCAACTCCAAATGAAAAATCCACAAATGAATTGACGATTAGGATATAGATACTAAGTTTCATCAACAACGAGACGGGATCTCGTCATAAATACGAACGTGAGAACAAACTGAAACTCCTGTTATCATGTATTGGTTCTCCCACCACCTAAGAAACGTAGCAACCTGGAACCCCACCCTGTGGTAGACATTTTGCATTGAATCTTCAGAGTCGCTTGAACTATTTATAAGCGTCAGGATGTTCGCTACAGGAATAGCTACCTTGGCCAGGACGACGAGAATTGCCATAAGTACGCCTTCTCTTACGACCCACGTCGTTTCCAGGAATATTGTATCCGGTCCACCTCGTGTTCGTGTTTCCTTCGCCGTAAGTCACTAAT
Source organism: Cephus cinctus (assembly GCF_000341935.2). Classification (NCBI taxonomy): domain Eukaryota; kingdom Metazoa; phylum Arthropoda; class Insecta; order Hymenoptera; family Cephidae; genus Cephus; species Cephus cinctus. The sequence continues at coordinate 246,015 of NW_014332954.1, read as the reverse complement.
TATGTATCAAGCTTGCTTGTCCTGTATCTGTGCTTAACCAAATTATGTAAGGTATGTAAGGCGGTATAGAGAACCAATCAACAGGTGTGTTGATTTACAGAGAATTTTCGAAAACTCTCGAGTATGACTTTTTTTGTAATGGACAATTTATTTTTCTTGCGCTTTTCCGCTTTTTCTTTATCTTTCTTGTTCTATGCCTCATGTCTTCTGACCGGTTTATTGCTTCAATCTGAGATTCAGTATGCATATTCACAACATTGATATAGTGTTTGACTTGGAATCGATATTGCACTGTGTCTTTAGTCTTTAAACAGTACTTAATCGATATTACCAATAGTGTCTTAGAAGAAATCAAAAACTAAACTGAGCTCTTCCGCGCATATAAATAATTAAAATAATTGTTTGCTAAGACTACGTACAATCGTGTGCATTGATACGTACAGCAATTATATTTTTTTCTATTTGTTCAATTGAATATATGTATATAAAGACTAATATCTATATTTCAACTTAAAATTACATAGCAATAGCAATGGGTGATCATTTTTTTCGTTAGTCTGATAGGGTAAATAACATCCTAACCAACATTATTTTTTACCTACTGAGTATAATATTCGGCAAACGTTTTTGGGTATGTGTGTAAAAAAATATATATACTTTATAGGTACGTCAACAAAATTTCCCGAAAATTATTTTTGATCTTTACTTTCGTCTTTAACATCGACTCTAATTGTAAGCCAGAGTATCGCCCACATCGTTAAGAACATAGTAGGGGAGAGTGGAACAAGGTCAACAAGGTACACCTAAAATTAGCTCCTGATGGGATAGGATGGACTATATGTAAAATTAGTAAAAGTTTTTTAAAATTAAAAAAAAATATTGATCTATTTGTTACGAATTGCATACACTTGAAAATATTTCTTAACTGTATTTTGTAACCTTGGAGACTGAACGATGAAATTTAAAAAAAAAACAAGAAAGTTGAGTTCCCAACTTTATTAAATAATGATTTTTAATTTTAAATTTAGAACATGTAGCAAACTGTTAAGATTTTCTTTTTTTGTTAGATTTTCTCAGATTTTCTTACACAAAAAGAACGTCAAAAATGCAGAAGTCCGTTAGATCGTTGATAATGTTTACAATATTTAATAAACCAAAAATTTATTAGCCGCATCTTGAAGAGTTAGGTTTAAGATCGAAATTGTTTTTTTGTTTTGAAATTATGATTCGGTGAAAAAATGTATTTATTTACGCAAGTCAAAAGTTATGAATTTACCATTTCTTATGATTCAAACACGGTCACATCAAAGGTCTACTGTGTATACAGGGTTATTCACGACAAACGCACCACGTAATGATGGTTTTACCATAAAAATCGAATAGATGGGCTAACTTTAGGTGGTGCATTTGACATGAATAACTCTACATATGTTGTGTTAGATGAAAATTATTAAATATATTGTAAAGTGTAAAAATCTAACTTTCTAACAGTCTAAACGGACTTACCTATCTAGATTGCTCAAAAATAATTTTCGAAAAGTTTTGTTCACGTACCTATAAAGTATATGCTTTCTAGGTATTATAACGAATTTTTAATTATAAAATATTAACAGAAGGAAGGGATATATGACCATCCACTCCAAGCCTGTCTAAAGAAAAAAGAAGTTCTGCAGTAACAGACATATTTCCACAGGAATTAATTGAAATTAAACAACCCCAAAAAATCTTTAAATACATTAATGAAATTAGTCTTTGTATTCTTTTACAAATCAAACCATACTTTTCAATTTCGTTTTTAACGAAGTGGCTGCCGTTTAAACTTAAATCTTTCGCTACGACATGCGTAATATGAAAGCACTTGCGATGTACGAAACGAAACAGTAACTGCTAGATATTGGCTTACAGTGTATATATGTATACACTGTTAGTGAATCCTCCTCTCCTTCGAAGGGTGTCATTTATATACGACTTTCGTTGATGATCGTCCACTTTTATATGGCGTGTTGACTATGCGCGTTCGTACACAGATCCAATACCTAAGCATATATAGTTGTGCACGTGCATTCTATCAGGGCCACCAATTTTTATGAACAGCGGTTTAAGCTGGACTTTTCATTTGTGTTTCACTGAAATATATACCCAGACACACACATGTCCAAAAGTCATCTTTAAGATGTCTTAAAGACAACTTCTGTATAATTAAACGTCTTAAAGACGACTTTTGGACATTATGTGTGACTGGGTGGGTATGAGATCTGTGTGCGTATGGCTGCTGTAGCGAATCCTTCGTAGCAAAAAGATTAACATAAGGATGTTTCACCACAAAATCGTGTTAATAATCAATAAAAAAGAGTTTATGTATTACAAAACCCATAATATTATCAATACTAGATCATTCTCTGTAGAATAATTATGAAAAATTTCAAGCAAATCAATTGAACCTTTTTCGACATATTTCTGATACCTACTTTAAAAATAGGATTTTGAGAAAGACACGATTAAAATTTTATACTATCAAATTAAAATATATATCGAAACATTTTATTCAACCGCTATATCTTCCTTATATTCACAAGTTTCAAGTTGGAACATGGGGAGAATATTCTTCAAACATCAAACTATTAGAATGTGTAAAAAAAATATTTGTTCAACTCTCCTAGTTAGGTAGACTCATTTCGTAATTTAAAACTATATTTCTTGGTTTTTCAGGAGAAACTTGTTCATGGGGCAGTAATGTCCGTTGCAGTGCTAATCGTCCCATTCTACGTTCTGGCGAATATCAAGAATTACAAAGGAGCATCCAGCTAATGAGGATATTTTGTTTTGCCTAGTAATTAACTAAGGGTAATACTTTAGAGCTGAACGTACAAAGTATAATCATATGAAATAAACGGAAGAGTAATAAAGATATTGTCTTTTATTTTGTAGATAAAATTTCATATCTTATTCTTAGACGTTATGTTCTTTATTATTGACGCAAGGTCGATAACATCAACAACGTTGATGGCAATATGTCCACGTAGAAGTCTCTTTCCAGATAACATATATTCTCCAAAAGTCGGCGTCTAGTGGCACAGAACTTGTCTTTTTGGACATGTATGTTGTCTGGGTTAGTTCTACACATGCCAATTCTGTGTCCCTCTATTTAAACAAGTTTTTTTAAACTGAATGTTTTACTTTTTAATTTTGTTTATAGAAATATTTTGCAGCATGTCTCCTACATACAATGTTCAACAAATTATATTTTTATAAATTAGTATTTTACAGACACGAATTCTTTTACACTGTAATATAATTTTTCTACAGGCAAAAGTTTTTATTTTACACAATCAATAAATATAGAGTTCTTCGGAAAGCATTTATCGTATACATTGGATATTTGTGAGAACTTGGCCCTTGTTATAAAATCTGATTAAGGAGGTCCTGACGCTGCATACTAGTCAATTGAAATCCCTACGACTAAAGTAAATGCCCAATTAGTGGCAGGTTTACGATGTTTTCTGTTATATCTGTTATTTCCTATATTATAAATGATATTTACAATATCTATTATCAGCTGGCACAGTGAGAAAGTGATGAAAAATTCACATAAAGGAAATATTGTTAGTCGCGTACCAGCCTCCACAGCGTCCAGACGAATACTGTCACCTTTAAGCAGTCATATTTTAGTTAATAGAAGATTAATCGCTTAAAAAATGAACAATAATAATTATAGAAGCCTTACATATAATATGGAGGTTTAAAAAAATATGCTCAAATTATGATTTTTCATTATTAGAAGCATACATATGTAATGCCTATATCCCCCATTAGTGGCCGACTGAAAGTCATTTTAAATATAAGTTAGAAAACATTCTTGTGCATTTTATGAAGGACAAGTATGATCGAATATCAAGCCTGACATCATTGATTTATGAGTGAAATGGTACTTGACTATTTATTTTTAAATTAAATTAGTATTAGTATTAGTATAATTAGTATAAATTTAAATTAGTCTACGCTGTGTCAATATGTTTGATTTCAAGGAAATGACCTTTGGTAACACTGCAATAGCTTCTATCCTAGATTTGGCAAGATTATGATTATTTTTAAGAAATAAGTCTATACTATAAATAACTATTTGTTCAAGAATTTCAAGCACATCAACATAGCATAGACTAATTTTTTGAACATAATGTTGCAAAGTCTACAATAGAAGCTATCACAGTGTCACAAGAGATCATTTTCTTGAAACCCATTATATCGACAGTATAGATTGATTAATTGTATTATTGGCTCAAAAAGCCTTTTATTGAGTAAATAATTTGTTTTTTGCAGATAAATATGGAGAAGGTGAAGACGAAAGAAAAATCATTTGTTTATGCTCTTGTGATGTTTTAATAAAGGTTACAGACATATTTATTATAGAAATTGTGATAAGATTTTTGGACTATGACTTTTTCTAATTAAAAAATAGTTTTAAAAAGTTTAAAGATGCTTTACCCCTACTTCACAGCACAAAGTTTGATTTGATCAGAATTCTGGTACTTTGACTTATGGCAAACATTTTATCAATCATCAAAAATCTTGAAGATGTTAAGAACATTGATTTTTCATAATATTAATGCCGAAAAGATATTAACTAATTGCTAAAAGAAATAATTCAGTAATTTACGTTTTTTGCTTCAAATGAATTTTTTTCAACTCAGTGTGCGAAATTCGATATTTCATGCCTGTTGGTACCGTTGAGTGTAGATAGGTTAGAGGTGCTGGCACATCTCCTCATTGGTGGAGTCAGCCATAAGGAAAGGAAGGAAGGTATAGTGGTGCGGAGGAGGTGGTAGGGGCACGGTCTTACATACAGGTCTTGCAACTCGCCCAATTTTCAGCGGTGGGGGTAGACGTAGTTTTGAAGCACGGCACATTTTAAATTTTAGTCACAAGCGTCGCTGTGATCCGGCGACCCTTTGTCTGTATTCCTTCCACTTCCATCGGCAGTCGGCCATGTTCTTATTGTAACGAAATATTGTCTCATGCAATAATATATTGTATTCGCTTAAGAATGAGACAAAGTGCTCATCAGGAAAATATACAAGGAAAAAAACTATTTGTAATTTATAAATTTACTTTATATCAATTTATAATTTATATAAAAAATATAAATTACAAAAATTAATTTAAATAAAGGTTCTGAGAATCGAACCGGCAAAAGCAAGATTATGAAACTCTTCTTAAACTATTCCGTCAGTACGACTACTTATGTATTTATCACAGAAAACGTTAATGCCTATCGAACTTGCTTCAGATTTGCAGGATTTCGGGTTTGCTTGGGTTCTGGATGAACGTTAATTTCATTATACTTAGGTCTAAAAAACTTTATTTTTAGTTGCATCTCATGATTTTTAGATCCATTATTATACTGTATTCGTTCACTTCGGTTAGATTACAGCGAGTAAGACCGTGATATAGTCCTGTCCGTCCCGCAGTCGGCTGTGAGAGAGACAGATGGGAACTGGTCGCTTCATCGCAACGCCTCTTGTGGTCATGAAGCGAAATGAAAATTGCTTCTCTAAGAAGACTACCCTCTCCAAGGGAGTTGCAAGACCTGTATGTACGACCGTGGGTGGGGGTATGTCAAGCATATACTATAATAAAATTTTAGTTCCAAACCCGGTGGGTAGATGGCGCCCCGAAAATCCCAAGTGACGTATGCAGAGATGAGTGGGGAGATGCACAACGGTTCCGTTTTTAGGCGATACCAAAAGCATGGCGCTAAATCGTAGCGGCGAGTCCGGGAGTAGGATTTCGTGATCATCGCCTCTGTCGATGTTACAGATTTCGCGTAGCCGCGCGGGCCATGATCATCGTTCCAGCCGATATTGCAGTCAGCGAAATGAATGGATTTTTCGGTGGTGGGGAAAATGTAGCCGCCCCTCACAAACCGTTCTTGACAAACAGGCGGGGCAGCAAGGTCTTCCGTCCAACCGAACCCTAAACGTTTGTATGGACGTAATGCGGCGTAGCCGCGCGGGTCATGATCATCGTTCCAGCCGATATTGCAGTCAGGGATTATGAATGGATTGCTCGGTGGTGGGGAAAAAGTTGCCGCCCCTCACAAACCGTTCTTGACAAACAGGCGGGGCAGCAAGGTCTTCCGTCCAACCGAACCCTAAACGTTTGTATGGACGTAATGCGCAAACAAATGTGTATATTCAAATAAATTTCAATGTTATAAAAAATGCATAGAAATATTGGTTTTTACTCTTTACCTCTTATCATGCCGAAAATGAACATTAAAAAATGAATGGCGAAATTCGTTGGTAAATGAAACGACCGAGAACAGTTCAAAGAGAAATTTTGAAATATCATAGATAAATATCTATAATAAATTTAATTTAGTATTAAACGAGCATCGTGGCTGAGTCAATAACCTGTCAAGATATGATGCTGCTGGTTAGGGGTTCGATCCCCCATGAAGAACTCTTTTTCTATCTTCTTTTTTTTTTTTTCATTTTACTACAAAAATTGTTTAAGGTTCCTCTCTTTTAACCTTTCTAGGTTGCCCAAATTTTATTTTAAGTTTATATATTTTTTTAAAATTTTATCTATGACAGAATCGACTAATATTTTAAGCGCCCGCTCGTGCCGCGCGACCGACGAGCGACCGACGACTTGAGCGATTGTGGGTCCTCTCTCGCTGAGGGGTCTTCTATTGCTGTTACTGCTGCCGCTGGTTCTTATAATCTTATAAATACTTTTTTATTTGCAATCTTCAGTTCCAGCGCCCAGTGTAAACTCAATAAGATTTACTATGAGAAAATAATTAGCTGACTTCGTTACCTGGAATGAATAATCTTGAGAAGCAAATATGGAAATGAGCATTATCTCTGTCAGTAATTGTTCGTCCACGTGGAGAAAGGTGGCGCGAAAGTTCTTAACTGGTGTGCATCTTTATATTATTCTGGTTATATGTAAAGTAAGCGAAACGACAATAGTAAGCAGTTGAATAAACGATGAAATGCTGGAAATAGAACTTCTGAAAAAAGTAAAACAAACAGATGTTTCTGGCGTCTGGCTAGCGAACCTGGTTACGAATCGGGAGGTCTATGGTTCGAGACCCCTCTATGGAGAGCACTTTCTTTTTACAAAAAAAATGTGCTTTTGCAAATGGGATTAACAGATTAAAGAGTATATCCAATTAATTTATTTATCTTATTACAATAAAGGCATAAACAACGACAACCTGCGGGCTTCCACATCACCCAAGAGGTGCCGCAGTCGATGCGTTTCCATTATTTAACGTAGCGGGTCCCCACTGCTTATCCAGCATGTAAGAGGTTATCCACACCTTTATAATCATGAAAATAGGTACAAAAATAAAATTATAGTATGTACAATGACTACACTTTGATAAAAATGCGGAATTCTTTCTTGAGTGTGATTGGCCGTAGCTTACTCCTTACGCGTGTGGTGTGCGATGGTGCTTACTGATTACGGCTTACGGTTACGTCTTACGTCGTTACGCGGTTTTGTGTGTGAAGGCCTTTAGAGTACTCTGATACATACGCTTAACCAATCAAAAACGTGGGTATGGTTCGAAGCTTCTCCGTCCAGGTGACGCGTCGACAATAGAAAACACACGCTTTACAGTGCCACCCGGTGTAATCCATGCGTCTCACAGAGCTTACGATATCACGCGTGGTATATCTATAAATACTCGACCAATCAAAAACGTGGGTATGGTTCGAAGCTTCTCCGTCCAGGTGACGCGTCGACAATAGAAAACACACGCTTTACAGTGCCACCCGGTGTAATCCATGCGTCTCACAGAGCTTACGATATCACGCGTGGTATATCTATAAATACTCGACCAATCAAAAACGTGGGTATGGTTCGACGGCCCTCCGCTCAGGTGGCGCGTTTACTCCAAAATAAAAATGATTTCAAGAATATCGGCCCATTGGTAATCTCCCTACTCATCTCTGGTGGCTGTGTCAATGGTGGGGAGAAGTGTAGCGGTGGTTAGAGGTTAAGTTGTTTGGTTCAGTTCATCATACATAATTAAGAAAGTAACATTAATTATCGTAAAATACCGTATTATTATGACATATTATCGTCTTCCGATAATGATGACATTATAGATTTTATTAATAGAAGACCGAAAAAATTCAAAATTCGCCACAACTACTTTGAAGAATTGGATGATGTAGAATTTAAAATGAGATATCGAATGCATTTAATTTTGAAAAGTCTAAGTATAATTAATGAATGCAAATTATATATATTATATATTTAGAAATTGGCCGATGCCACCGCTGGATCAGTTGTTGCTCACTTTAAGATTATGCACAACAGGATCCCATTACATGTCTGTAGCAGATTTTTCTAGTATAAGCATAACTTCTGCACCTCGCATTGCTTCTTGTGTAACGGATGTGATTGCAGGATTAAAACCACGTTTCGTGAAGTTGCCTTCGATAAATGAGGAAATTTGTCAGCAACAAGAACAGGTCTATAGAATCGCAAGGTTTCTAAAAGAGGTTTCTTCGGAAACAGCGGCGATATAGTTTTCTTAAAATTATAAATTGTATTTATTTCAATAATATAATAATGTTTGCTTCTCGACAGGTTGTAAAGATACAGAATCAAGTCGACACTTAACAACAGAAAAATGGTAAATAATATAGGAAATTCAAGGACGTTAATCAGAAGATTGAACTGTACATAAAATTAATTTGGTTAATGATTGTTTTATTAAAATTTTGAGATAGATTTGAGAAAGATATTCAATAAATAAAGGATAACGGGTCGTGTAATTTTATCTTTAATCTGTTTCATTTAGTATTCCCAGCATGGCATTTCTAGATTTTTCCCGCATTAAAATGGACTTTTTGATTTCTAATTCTATTTTTAAAACGTCGACTTTTAGTTTCTCTCGGATCAATTTTTCGCATGTTGAGTGTAGGCTATGAAGACTAGGCAGATACTAGAGTGTGCTATGGGTATAGTCGTTTCCACCAGCCAATCACAGTTGCGGATACTTCTAAGCTGAGAGTTATTTCCAATGAGGCATAGGTTTAGCTAAACGAGCTCAGTGTTTGGTCGGAGGAATGTACCTTGCGTTTATACCACGATCAAATTTGATCGTCGGTTAGCTAAACTGTCACTTAACCCGTGTCGGAGAAAACGGGCGCTATTGTGTTTTCCCAGATTAGTCATATTAACGCGTACGTAAAGTTCATCAGACTCCAGAATGTTTAAATCACTAATGGAAGAATGGTCTCGATCAATCAGAGATCTGGGGGTCGATTGTGTAACCAAATGAGTTACAAAATCGATCCCCTGATCTGCATTCAACTTGTACGATTAATCGGTTCGACATGAGTAGACACTATTACTTTTAGTTAATTAGGTTGACTATCGCCCGTTTTCTTCGACGCGGTTCAATGCATAAACTCGGTTTAACTGTGCTATTAGCCAATCAGGTACTTGTATTTTGAAGATAAACGGAGTTTATGCATTGAACTGCGTCGAAGAAAATGGGCATAACAGCCTAATGAAATAAGCCAATCAGAATTTTGTATGGCACGTGGTTTCTTTAAACAATCTGAAAACCCATAGAGTAAAGAGCATTGAGTCGCAACCATCATATATCAGTTCTAAAGAACCTTGCTCATTGGTTAATGCCTTCTGTCTGAATCACGGTCTTGTATAAAGGGGGTCTATTATGTAACCTACATTTAGTGAAAATACGACAAGCGTAAAGCTGTTAGATGGAAAGGGTGAGAAAATAATAACTTCGAAATTGGCTTGTAACTGGAATTATAGTCCGAGACACCACGCGACCTCCCCATTTCGATGCATACACTTTTCTCGAAATGCATAGCTCTTTTCTTTCATGGAAAAATTTGAAACTAAACAGCACGCGCGAATTTCCGAAAGTACAAATAGAATATTAAACGTCGTAAAACGCGAAATTTAGAATTGAAGTTCACAAGGCGTAGTGGATCACAGCGACACGCGGTGGACGTATCATACATTACGAGACTGCTTCAAATTGTATGTCGCTCCTCACCACTGAAATTCACCGTGTTAGCAAGATCTGCGTGTAAGCCCGTGGTCTGCATCAGATCGTAAGGAGCGCTCAGCAGATAGTGTCTATGAATTATGACTCCTTTCGCAAAAACTTAATACTATTAAAGGTTAGTTTTCCTTATATTCTAGTTTGAATAAGGCATATGTAAATTAACCAATCAAGTTGCCTTACAATAAATTCCATACGGAAAACAGATTCTTGAACAATCAGAAGATACTATTCAACCCTGCGTCTACCTTTCGGATCCAAACAACTTTTTGGTTTGTTAATTAAAAAAAAAGATTTCATAAAATATTTTAATTGCACTATTTTGACGATATTTACAAAAATTCCGCTTCTATTGAACCCTGGCATGCTAAGAAATAAAATAATTATGCGACCAACTTCACGCTCCTACATGTCCCGCCAACGGTGTGCATATGATTTTTTAGAATTTCCACCGATTAAGTTCTTATTGAATTTAATTAACAAAAAATTAAAGTTTCTGCGGCCAACTTAACAGTTGAAATTTTATTTTTGATTGTCTTAAAAGAAACTGATCATCAATTTTTTTTAATTGGTCCATTAGTTAACACTAACAAATTACCAATTTAAAAGCCGAGGAAAATTTTAATAAGTAGAAGTTGCAGGACTACTTAACATAGGTTCCTACATATCTGAATCGCGAAGGACAAAATACACGGGCATGTTAAGTCTATTTATATTCAGTTAAAGATAACATCATTGTTCATGCACAACATAATCCCATGGCGTGACATAAACGTGATTTCACGGAAGGCTGTATTTACCTGTTCGGTCAACGGAAACTGAATAAATAATATTCGGTTGGTAAGAATTACCAACTGAGCAAAGTTGGTTACTGGTAGTTATTACCAATGGAGAACTGGAACCTCCGTAAAGTTAGCCGGGCAACTTCGACTTATCGAATTTCTGTACTTGCACATCGATTGTTAGTCATTTGTTATTGATTGTTAGACTAATTAAAACATTTGTTAGATAATAGTTTTTTTTGCAATAACGAAAATAAGTTTTAGTGTTAAGTTAGCCGAAAAATATTCATTTTGGCACAGTTTTTGTTTCGAAACGGGTGCATTCGATGTGGAATCGTTTGTTAGTCCCGAATAAACTAAAAAAAACATTTGTTATATCACGGTTTCACCTAAAATAGCGAAAAACCGTCTGCCGTCTGGCAGGCTGGGAGTAGGGGGAAGGCATGGAATATGCGATGTAAAGATGGCCGGAAATATAATTAAGAGGTCAAAACTGCAAGCTAATGTTTTTTTAACAAAAAAAAAAAACTAATACCTTGGGGTGTGACAGCATTGGAATTCTTAGCTAATCTAACCTAACCTAACCTAACAAATGTTTTTATTAGTTTATTCGGGACTAACAAATGATTCCACATCGATTGCACCCGTTTCGAAACGAAAACTGTGAAGAATAATTATATTTCCGGCTATCTTCACATCGCATATTCCATGCCTTACCCCCCCTCCCGGCCAGCCAGACGGCAGACGGTTTTTCTTTATTTTAGGTGAAATCGTCATCTAACAAATGTTTTAATTAGTTTATTTGGGACTAACAAACGATTCCACATCGATTGCACCCGTTTCGAAACGAAAACTGTGAAGAATAATTATATTTCCGGCCATCTTTACATCGCATATTCCATGCCTTACCCCCCCTCCCGGCCAGCCAGACGGCAGACGGTTTTTCTTTATTTTAGGTGAAATCGTCATCTAACAAATGTTTTAATTAGTTTATTTGGGACTAACAAACGATTCCACATCGATTGCACCCGTTTCGAAACGAAAACTGTGAAGAATAATTATATTTCCGGCCATCTTTACATCGCATATTCCATGCCTTACCCCCCCTCCCGGCCAGCCAGACGGCAGACGGTTTTTCTTTATTTTAGGTGAAATCGTCATCTAACAAATGTTTTAATTAGTTTATTTGGGACTAACAAACGATTCCACATCGATTGCACCCGTTTCGAAACGAAAACTGTGAAGAATAATTATATTTCCGGCCATCTTTACATCGCATATTCCATGCCTTACCCCCCCTCCCGGCCAGCCAGACGGCAGACGGTTTTTCTTTATTTTAGGTGAAATCGTCATCTAACAAATGTTTTAATTAGTTTATTTGGGACTAACAAACGATTCCACATCGATTGCACCCGTTTCGAAACGAAAACTGTGAAGAATAATTATATTTCCGGCTATCTTCACATCGCATATTCCATGCCTTACCCCCACTCCCGGCCAGCCAGACGGCAGACGGTTTTTCTTTATTTTAGGTGAAATCGTCATCTAACAAATGTTTTAATTAGTTTATTTGGGACTAACAAACGATTCCACGTCGAATGCACCCGTTTCAAAACAAAAACTGTGGTAAAATCAATATTTTTCGGCTAACTTAACACTAAAATTTATTTTCCTTATTGCAAAAAAACTATTATCTAACAAATGTTTTAATTCGTCTAACAATCAATAACAAATGACTAACTATCGATGTGCAAGTACAGAAATTCGATAAGTCGAAGTTGCCCGGCTACCTTTGCGGAGGTAGAACTGAACCAATGTTTTTTTTCGTTTTTCTTAATTGTGGTACTATAAAAACTGTGAATATTGATGGCTTACGTAAATAATCTGCTTATATTTGTTAAAAACTGATATTACTGCTAGTACTGCCGTCTTGCGGATTAGTGAGTAAACGTTAAATAGTAACGTCTTGTGACGCCGACCATTCGTCGTCAACTTGCGAAGTTTGAATACGGGCATTCCTCATTGGCTATTTGGCTATAAAATAAACTCCACATAAGGAGATGAGGTTGTGACGTCACGACCAATCACAAAGTGTTTTCGCTCCCGCACTTTATAGCAAATTTTAATATCGATTTTCGTAATATTTTAGTAATACGTAAATTATCAAATCAGCGTTCTGGCGTTCTATAATCATATTCTAGCAAACTACTTACAAGGAAACCCCCCCAACCCGACCCCACCGACTTCAATAATTTTTCGATATGTTGTAGTACTCGACAAAACAAGAGACACGTATTTTTTTTTGTGCTGACATCCACTTTAAAGGGGTGAAAACGATCCCTGAAATTCACCCCCGAAAATCGTTTTTTTATCATATCTCGACTTCTAATTAATATTTTTTA
>NW_014332954.1:206470-232721 GCF_000341935.2 Cephus cinctus | reverse complement strand
CCAAGGGGTTGCAACCCTTATTTTATATTTTGAAAAAACTATATTTTTTATGCTTTTTTCTGCATAAAAACCGGGGTATGGGCTCAAAAAAATAAAGAATTGGGTCATAAACACACCTCATATCTTCGACTTCTTATGAAAAATATTTTCCACTTGGTTTTATTAAAAAATATTGATTAGAAGTCGAGATATGATAAAAAAAACGATTTTCGGGGGTGAATTTCAGGGGTCTGTTTCTCCCCTTTAAAGTGGATGTCAGCACAGAAAAAAAATACGTGTCTCTTATTTTGTCGAGTACTACAACATATCAAAAAATTATTGAAATCGGTGGGGTCGGGTTTGGGGGGGTTTCCTTGTTAGACAGTTTTTGAATTCCTATCACAGTCCAGTTCCCCATTGGATAAGTTTCTTATTCGCTGGTCGCTGTCATTTTTTTTGTCGAAGTGGATATGTTCGAATCATTTTATATCCGAAACGTTATTCGCCCGAATATTCAATATTCCAAACATAACGTTCATCTACTAAGGAACACATTCCATTCGTCCAAGCGGCAGATTATGGAATTAGCCGAATAATGATTCGGACGAGCAACGTTTTGGGCAAATGGCAATCGTGCTTTTAGGGATTCGTTAAAATAACAGCGACCCTTGAAATACTTTGAACGTATTCGTATAGTTTACTGATATATAAATATACAACACACGTATTTCATTTTGCAACTTGACACCGATGGAAATATAGTCAATGTTGAAAAAAGTCTTCAAGTTTATACTATAGGGCTAATCTCGATTTCGAATTTCTAGAGTATTTTATTTAGTTGAATACGGAATCGCCGAAAAATAGTCACGAGGATATGTGTGTACCAGGTTGTATAATTATGAGTGAAGAATTATATGAAAACCATGTATTGAGTCAATTTCATTTATGCATTATATAAAACAAATAAGAAAGGCTGTATATCCCAAAGTACCAGTACAGAGAGAGCTAGGTAAGTATAATCATCTGGTACCTCATACAAATTGACAAAGAAATTATTATGTATAGATGGAGACTGATTGTGTACCGCTATTTGACGCAATAACAATGAGAAACAACGTGTCCATGGTTAAAGAGGATTTCGCGAAAGTAACAATAATAAAAATAATATAGTTACATCAGGTTCTCTTTTCTCAGTGATTTTGCGTTTCTTTTCCAATAAAAAAAAATCGCTATTTCACAACTAGCGGCATGCGAAACATCAGAGAACGAGAGTTCACAAAATGAAGTGAAATGTAATAGCAGAAACAACTGAATTAACAATAATGCAAACAGGAAAGGACTGGCAATGTTCTCTCGCTCCCCCCCTCTCTCTCTCCCTCTCTCTCTTTCTATCTCTGCCTTATACATTAACATATATCCGAACGCAGTCGAATGCTACGGTGTGTCTATTGCACTGGGTGGCTTTATTCTGACGGCACTGTATAATATTTATAATTAACATCGGCATATTAAAACTGTACAGATAAGTGTTGACATTTGGATCGCGTGTAACGCAGTTCAATTTGCCTTAAAGTACAAAAACGTAAGGCGGTGAAAAGCCATCAAATTCACAATCTATTTTTCTCACTCTGTTACTCATTTATTCATTGTTCAGTCAATTACTCATTCATTCATTCACTCTTACTGCGGCTTACTCTTAATAATTCTCTCTTTTTCTCTTGCAATTTGCTCACTCTAATAATAATAATAATAATAATAATAATAATAAAATAATGTTATAATAATAGCAATAATAATAATAATAACATAATACGTACATTTAATTCACTTTTTACTCTCATTTTTTCATATTTTTTTCTCCCAAACACTGTTATCGTATCACACAGCGCATTTTAAAAGACCATATTGCTGACGTAACTAATTACTGGTGCACGGTAAATGATTATAAATATACAGGGTGTTCGTTATGAAACGCACTGTAATAACATCGTTGCATTCGTTGTCAAGTTCTAAGGAATATCTGTATTTTCATTTTTTATTTCGTATATCAAAATTTCGAGATAATCAAGGTTGAAGTTGCAGTAATGCGACCAATCAGAGCGCGTTTAAACGGAGCGTAGATGACGTCGCGGGTCAGCCCGCAAGACCTGCTTACACTAGGCCAATAACACTAAGAGTATCGTCGTAGTGTTCCTGTTTATCTGCATGTAATTGAGTAAGATACAAGAGACGATACTCTTAGTATTATTGGCCTAGTGTAAGCAGGCCTCGTGGGCTGACTGGCGACGTCATTTACGCTCCGTTTAAACGCGTTCTGATCGGTCGCGCTACTGCAACTTCAACCTTGATTATACCGAAATTTTGATATATGAAATAAAAAATGAAAATACACGTATTCTTTAGAAATTGACAAGGAATGCAACAGTGTTACTACAGTGCGTTTCATAACGAACACCCTGTATATACACACATATAAAATATATTTATTTATCTCTATACATCTGTTCCAATGTAGCACAGTAACGACAAACATTTACCTATTATAACGCGTATAGAGCTGTAACGGATAAATTTTTCGAAATGAAAATAAAGCTCAGCAAAAGGGACGTCAGCAACATTTTTTTGGGGGGAAAATCTAATTTTATTACTGCCGTTCAAAAAATACATTTTTTCAAATTAAAAAACTCTGGAATATCTCCTTTTCGACGATGCGCCATTTTCACACGTTGAACCACTCATTGCAAAGACTGTAAATTATTGATATTTCATGCCATTTCCTCAGCTCCTTTATGTCTCAATGTATGTTCGACAAATATTTTTTTATAATGATTCTCTGTATTAAATAAGAACAAAAAATTCTACAGCCGTCACGTATTGCCGTTCAATAATTGCAAACCGCGGAAAAATTATTATTGCACTGGAGCTTAGATTAAGTCGTTGCAACTATATCTCATGTATGCGTATATGTTCTATATATTACGATATACATAAATATGCATGTGCATATCCTGTCATGTGTTATTTTTATATTTAGTCGAGATTAGTCCTCGTCGCGGTTCTTAGGTCAGAATCCTCGTACGCGTAATACCATTAAAATTTTCTTTTGGTATCTTCCCTCTAATATATTTATATATATACATATACAAATTAGTGAAGACGAACCGAGCAGTCGCACTCCTACGGATCATTTTAACTACACCAATCGTTCAAATGATGTAAATCATTCGAATTGATTCGCCGTTGCATTCGGTGAAGAGAACTATAACACTTTTCTTCTAAATATCAATAGCTTGCATAATTATTTTGTTATACTTGGTTCGTTATAGGTTTACGAGACTGTTCGTTCTCCACGTTCTCTAATGGTCTCCATTCGTGTATTTTGTACAAGCGTCTAGCGTCGAACATCTTATATATATATATATATTGTTCAATTCATTCATACTAATTGGTACGATCTTGTTAACATTCTACCGTTCATTTATTCATTTTCTTTCATTATACGTACAGCCTTTCTTTATCTTGCACACGTTATACAAGACATCCTCTCGCTCTTGATACATGGGACACATTGTTCATATGCGCACAGAAACACACTATCAATATTTTTAACATTACTTAGGTGCGCTTCTCTTTATGTATAAGTATACCTACACGAGTATGTACATAACGTCGTATATATATTGTATCGTATGTATACATAGGTATAGTTCGAAAGAAGAGACAGAGAAACAAGGTCAGATTGTGAAATTTTGCCATGCAATCTTGTCATAAAAGTGAAACGAGGATGGTATCCAATTTTTGCAACGAGATATTAATTATTTAAATAATTAATGATACTCGAACGTGTGCCTCAAGCTGTCTGAAGAAGGGAGGACAGGCTCTGGATCATGGAATGGAGTGCATGCTAAGAAAAACTGAGAATCTTTAGAGATACAAGTGAAAACAAATTTGGATCTATCGAATCCAATAACATAAATAACTAAGAAAGGAATAAATATATCTAGATTCGACGTAGCGAGCCCCCATTAATTCCACCATGGACTTTGGGACTCGCTCCTGGCCTATTTTCTCATTCCTATCTCACTTTTAAAAGTGGAAAGTCAGAGATAAGACACGAGGTCAATAAATTGATGGATGAACGAATAATATACATATGTATATAACAAAGGAGATAAAGTTGGGGTAAATAATGGAACGCGTTAGAAACCAAGGGAAACTCACGGGCTCGCGACACAACGTCGAATCAATAAATTATGGCTCTCCTTGAAACTATGCGATCTTAAACGTATAAAAGATTTTAAAAAAGAAGAAAGATTATTTCTTTGTATAATTGTTCCTTGCAAAATTGCTAATCGCGATTCTTATACAAGGTACTCGAAAGATTCCGAATCCGGCTCCTTTCTCCTTGACTTATTTCTCTATAGCTTTTGCCGTCTTGCAAAATTGACGCGATTATCCTGGATAACACGACATTAATTAATGACACGAGCAGGTTTAACGAAAACGCACGAAGGCTGAGAAGGGCCGAATCTCGAATATGGCCGTATGACATGCTATCAGTTGTCACACGACCAATTTGATATGCACTTAGTGTGGGACTTTGGGTTCGTTTCCAGTGGCTTAAGATTTAAGTACACCGCATCCGGGCAGTCCTGAGGCCGTGCCACTAGGAGGCCGAGCTGTACCAACCATTGGTCGCGGCCTTATTGGTAGGATGGTACAGATGAAAACCAGCTCCAGTTGCCGGATGATGGTAGAACTGTGGCTGTTCCAGACCGGCCGAGGCGTACGCTGCGGCAGCATCGAGTGCACTAGGATGCACTGCAGCTGGATACACCTGGGGCTTCAACGGCAACGGCTGAGCCGGTTCGTACTGGTGTCTCAATACAGGTTCCCCATAGACTGAACTCTCATATGAACTGACGACACTAGCGGAATGAAGTTGCTGCTGTTGCTGTTGTTTGTCGCGCGGTGATACTGAACTTGGTGGTGTCATGGCGGAATGATAATCTACACCATATGCACCCGTAGCTGCCGAATAAGATGAGACTAAACTGGTGAACGCATCCGCTGCGCTGCTTGTAACCACTTTAGTTGGCCCCGCGTGACCTGATAGAACAAACTGGTGCTCGCCATAGGTAGAAGAACCTTCGGAGCCTGGTGGAGTCGGTAAAGGTCCTGCTTGAGCAGCATCTCCACCGCCACCATAATAAGTCGTGCCGGAACCGGACGAAGGTGTCCGAGTACCGGCAGAAGCTATACCGTGTACATTAGCGCGTATGACGCTTTCGCGATTAGCTGCATACAATTGGCGCAGTAGCGCTGAGGCTGGTAGGGGTGCCGCTGTCGGACTTCCAGCACTCTGCTGAGGATTTAAATGTCCCAGGTGATGATGCGCCCCTATCCACTGTATCGTACTCCGTTGCTGCTGTTGTTTCAATAGTGCGTCCGTACTGAAGTCTGTGGGTTGGTGCAGCGCTGGTGAATCCGGCTTGCCTAATTGTGCACCAGGTAGATGCTTAGACATTGCTTGTTCTAAGTCCTTGACAGAAGCACCGGTACCCGGAACAGCGGACTCCTGTGCTTCACCAGGTTGGGTTTCAGTTCTGCGAGCTTTTGGACTTGACGACGTGCCTAAGTTGACTTCGGCAGATGGTACGGAGTGGCTAGAGGATGCGGGACTCAGAACATGTCCTCTTGCACCAGCGTTCTTTGTGTGCGGAGTATCGTCCTCCTCCTCCTCCTCTTCCTCACCAGAACTATTCTCCTCTTCCTGGACAAATTTTCGCTTATGTCCACGCAACTTGGTCGCTAGACTATTAACGTTCGTCACATTTGCAGATTGTGGTTCTTGCTGCAATTGGGCTACATTTTCATGATGTCTACCACCGCGCGGCTCGCCCTCTGACCCAGGCGTGTCTTCACGATCCTCTGGAGGTGAACGATGTGGTCTCTCAGGATGCTGATTCGTTGGACCGCCGCTGCTACGACCTTCTGTAATTAAAAGTGTAACAGTACTATTAAAGAAAAGTTATTAACTCTTCCAGGTATTTTCTGTCCAGAGTCAGTAACCCTCAACTCCTTTCACACTTTTCTATCTCATCACTGATCATCCCTACTCCTCGTTTCTTCTGGTTACATCTACTCGATACTCTATCTCGAGAACACTCTCCGATCCGCTCTACTCGTGAAACGGTTGGAGAGCGTGTCCAAGCGGGAATGCCGCTCTGGTGCCCGAAACGACGGTCGCCACGCTTTTACAGGCAGAAATACGGATTAGTCTGCGCACAGTTACGGGAACGAGTATGTGGAAGGGTTGGTAAGAGGCGAGCGGTTGGTACATACAGCATCCTTATTTGTATAATTAGTATTTACGACATGAATCCTCGTACGGCCACCGAGTCCGACGCTCTTTCGAAACGCTCTTTAACCGCACCGACTAATATATTTAGTAAGATTGTCATGAAGACGGTACACCTTACACGCCATGTATCTTACTATCCAAGATAATTACATACAAAGAAATGATGAGTATACGTCACTACTTTTAGATCTTTGGAACAAATACCACGAGATACTGCGTCCCCATGAAGAATGTTTATCCACGATTAGTTCTAAAACAGGTACGTCGATTACGGTGAAACCATGAAATTTTGCTTGAACGGAATTTTTTAAGTGACTCTTCTATGTTTTTGGATGTTAATTAATATTTTGCTTTGCGTTCGCTTTTTCCACCGTCATCTTTTTTTTTCTTCTTTCTATAGGAAACAATATTTACCTCCTCGGTCCGCATCGGGCGATCCATTCTCTGGATCATTACCAGTAGCGTCTTCTCTTTTGACACCAGTAACACCATCTTCCAATTGACAACAGTCCATTATCAGATTCTCGTATTCTCTGCCACTGTCAAAGCAATAGAAACTATTACAGTATATGTATGTAATTGACCGAAAGAAAAGTGACCTTCTGATAGATTGATATTGTTAAAATATTAATTAGAAATAGTGAACTTTTGATTTTAATCCAAAATAATTATACTATAATACAAAATAATGAAAATCAGTTGAAAATGGACACTTAAGTATTAAACTAGGTTTGCTATAAGTTCGTTAAAGTTTTAAAGCGCATCATTATAGTCGGTGAGAACGTAAATGAATCTCTTGAACGTGAACCTGATTCTGTGACTTGAACATAGATATATTATCGATTGAATATATGTATAACTATTGCATCAGCATTAAGTGTTATAAAATGTTGAGTCAGGCATCTGACGATGTAATTAAAAAAAAAATTGTCTTTAACCCCTTCAGTGCGGATGCGAGTACACACGCAACTAAAAAATAGAGAGTTAAACTATTGTGATTTTTATAAAAGTGGGTATTCTAAGGTTTTTGGAGTCGCTGAATCCGAATTTCATATACACATTTGAAATTTTTAAACGGCGGATGGCGTTCTTAAAAATTTTAAGAATGTTAATATAGAAAAGTATATACAGGGTGTTTCTTAAGCCCCGGACAGGACACATACCTTTAGATCCGGCGTGAAAAAATAAAAATATTGGCGTCAACAATATTCAAAATTTTTAATTAATTTGTTAATTATAACGGATTAAAGTAAGCCAATCATAAGCGCGTGAGAACTGGTAACTCTTCCTCAGTCTTCTCCCATTGGGGACAGCCAATCATTTAATTCCCCACAAGAACAGTGACCGGTGGATACGTAAGCGTATATAGTAATGTAAATAAACAAAAGAGTAACGGAAATAAACAAAAGAATAATGCAAAATGTTTTTTGTGGGGAAATAAATGATTGGCTGTCCCTAATGGGAGGAGACTGAGGAAGAGTTACCAATTCTCACGCGCTTATGATTGGCTTACTTTAATCCGTAATAATTAATAAACTAATTACAAATTTTGAATATTGTTGACGCCAATATTTTTATTTTTACACGCCGGATCTAACGATATGTCTCCTGTCCGGGGCTTAAGAAGCACCCTGTATAATACCGCTCTTGATCCACCATATTAGATCTGTCATTTTGAATTTTGAATTGAGAAACTCCGAAAACCTAAATAATAAAATCATGGCACACTGGTGGCACAGAAAGTTGATTTTTGTTACTCTGCGAAGGGGTTAAAATAATCACGGTACGTCTACATTCTCTCTTACTGCATGTTGGTAAAGTGTGAACAAAACCAGTGTCCTCCTATGGGAGTTTTCTCGTTGTAAATTAAGTCAGTAACAAAACAGTATACATATTACACTTGTATATACAGTATATAATTACACTCTTAAAAGCAACTTCAATGATCCATTAAAGGATACTGGTAAGAGTTCCACTCAATATACCATTGAGAATGACAAAAAGATTAAACTGCCAGATTAACAACCAAGTGCAGTAACAACTGGTTAAGATTCCTTAATTAATCCAGCATAACCATATAGAAGGATACTTTTCCATAATGGATGAGTGGGCACGATCAGCGTTCGTAGCAAAACACGTGAGATCCTTTATTCGCCATTTATTTCTTTAGCTTGATAAACTCACCTGATCACATAATTCACACAAATAATATTCTGCTCCTCGGCGTTTTTCGAGTTGCAGACGACGGTCGCGCATGTCTGCAACCAGGTGTAGCCACCGCTTTTATTCATCATTCTGTAGTAATGCGTGAGTACCTGACCCTTGTGGATCACTGGAAATAGATAAGGATCCATCTTGATCGAAATCAAAAGTGTGCACGGAGAATCTAAAATCTAAAAGCTAAGCCAGTCATCCTCTGACCTTTAGACCCTCACTGCATGGTAGATAATACACAAATATTACACGATACCATGTAGAGTTTTCAAAATTTTATTCTAGAAGCCCTAACTGATGCGTTTCTCTTTTTGTGTTCTTTTGACATGCTACGAGGATGATAAGAACCATAAAATGATCCATACAAGAAGTTATGTACCTAAGTATCGAGTGACTATCCGAATATAAAGAGAAGTCCGTAAAGTTTTTCAGAAGTCAGGAAGAAAATTTGCAAAGGTAAAATGATCTCTATATATTTGGTAAGATATAGGTAGACGGGTGAGCGATGACGGCTGGGGTGACTTCAGAAGGGGATGGAGGATCCTGGAGGGTCTCAGGCCAAAGGAAACTCGGAGCGGGAGGTAACAACTCGCTGGAGATGCCGCATCCGGCGTAACGTGCTCTCTGCATACCAAATGCCTAATCCTGCTTGTATCCGCGGCGTAACTGAGTCAGTGAGTGCGCTACTCACGTGCACAGAGAAGCCTGCTAGGAGAACAGGACACAAGGGGAGAGGAGAGAGTGAAAGGGAAAGAGGGAGAAAGGTAGTCAGTAAAATGAAGAGGGAATAGGTTGGAGCGCGCGAGTATTCGAATGGGACCCAGAGAGAAGAAAAAAGAAATGACCCGCCATACGGAGTTTACGAGCAAAAACGTTTACAATATCAAATATTTGAGAATTTACGAGGTGGTATTATCGCTTAGGCATACGAGGGTGATATGGGTTGATATGTGAGACCGATGGAGGGGAAATATTTTTACACGTTGTTCCTCAATAAGGATTTGTACTTACAGTCCACGTGCGATTTACGAAGCCGATTTGCATCTTCACCGTGACACAGAGCGTACAGATTCTTCCCTGTTAATTCGTCTGCCGTATAGTCGAGTAAATCAGACACCCTGTGAATTTTCAATTAATCACTATTTACGTAGGACAGCACTCGTTTTGATGAAGAGTATTAATGCTTATATGCATTCGTTAATCCTGGGTCAGTTATTGAAACTCAATTACGTGTATCTTTTTTACGATGGCTGTTACTCACTTTGGTTCACAATGGGCTATCCGGAAGTCGAAGTTTATACGTGTGACGAACATATCCGTTTCTAATCGTATCTCGTGCACACTTGGTGGTGGAAGTGCTATGGCTAAGCCCACCATTCCCATGAGAGGCGGTGCGGATTTTCTTGTGTGACTGAAGGTGTACTGCGGTCTTAGACGACACAGAAGTAGAACGACCTAAACGATGATATTGATATAAAAGTCGTCTACTGTAACCGCAGACTCTCTAATGAGACTGCTTATCATGAGCAAACAATTTAGATTCTGAGAAAAAAGATAGATTTATAAAAACTTACACGATAGCCAGAGGACTTGAAGTGACATCCCCTCTTGGTAAGAGTGGATTTCATCCTGACGCAAAACGCCCTATCAAATCCTTTGTAAAGTCCACTAGAAGTCAGTGACATCACCGAGGAGACTGAAATTATAGGAATAGGGAAGATTATAAATAATTACATTCGTTCTCAGGATAATAAATATAAATTTTATCGTTAAATACGCAATGTCCTATGTCTAATGATAATGTATACATTCGAATATGGTTGTATGTATCATAAGGGATGTAGTCAGGGTATATCAAATCGTAGGGGGCAAGTTACGTAGCATCATGGGGTACGTGCTAGGTGGTCCTACTGCAAGTTGTGGTTGTGCTGCTGATGGTCGCGGAATAACAATCGGGAAATCGCGGCTGCTGCATACGTATGCGACCCCCGTTCAACACCAGAACTCGGTGAGGCCGGGTCGGACCGGGCCAGGGTAGGACGGCCGTGAACCGGAATGGCGACCGGTAGTAGTAAGGCGCGAGAGAGCTAACCCTCTTTCCAACCCCGTCACGAGCGTTCCAGGCCACGTGGCACGTCCGTCGGCCGACGTCGGTGTCGGCGTCGGCCGACGCACGTCCACCAACCTCCTCACGTGATCATACCTACGACCTTCTTCCTTACCCTCTAGACTTGGCCTGGTCACGGATTCCAGGTTAGGCGTCCTGGCATACCATTCATGTGAGTTCTGGTCTTGGTATTCATGGTAGAGGATGGATACGCTAGAATATTATTTGGGATCGCTTCCTTCTTTTCTTTTCTTACTCTTATCGATGGTTTCGCGCAAATACTCCTCTTTTAGTCTCATGGACTATCTGAGATGCGCGTATAAAAATTTGACTGGATCATTCATTTTTTCGAAGAAATGCTGTGCATGAAGATGATGCCAGGTGGTGCTATACGTATAGTATCATATCCAGAGGACAATTATGCGGTAACACTTAGAACGAATAATTTAATGAGTATATCGTTATAATATTATTAATGATTTATAATTCAGCGATTAATGAAGTATAAAACGAATCGGGCTTACCATCTGGGTTAGCCGTAGAGGAGGATCCATGTTCTTCCGAGGCCGCACTGCTCGGGGAGGCAAGTCCTGAACTAGAAGAATGAGGCCCGGAGGATCCGGTAGAGGAAGTAAGGCCCAAACCCAGTTGCTCAGCGACTTCGGCATGATCTTGTTGATGCACGTAATCGAAAACACTGGAACCAGTCATCTCCACCTGAAACAATCATAGAAAACTTCGTAAATCTCAGTAGTACCATAAACTACGTGTATCTAAGACTTCAGATCCATCAAGTTTATCGTATCCCATTTAGACTGTATATCATTGAACTATCTCATATAGTTGTAATCACATCTATTATATATTATATTGACTAAAAACGTATATGCAAATATTCGAGTTCGAGAAATTCGTGACCCCCATATTTTCCAATTCGACGAAGGTGTCGAGCACCTGAGATTACTTTTAAAGAAGCCAAAAAGGGGCCGTGCGTCGGTTAACGGACTAGGTATGTACGTACGTTTCTCGACCACGTACTTCGACTCTTCTTTAATTTATTCTACGGACGCTTTTCTATGGTGACGCGTGCAAGCCTATAACGTCCGCTTGCTCGGTCATCGAGCACTCATTCCATAGTGCTACAGTCGTTCTATGGTTTATGCTTATGCTTAAACTATACAGCGACATAGAGATACGTATATATTCTAGCAACAGAAGGTTGACGATGATAGAGACTCTATATTTACGTGGAAAGGAATAGAGTAGGAGTAGAACCTCGTGACATCGTGGAAGCAGGGCGTTACTCAATAAGCCAGTGCGAGCATCGAATATGCAATTATTTCTCTGGCGACGACCACGAAGACTTCGTCGGCGTCTTCGGTCGACTCGATATCAAGAATTCCAGATGAGTAATCGACGATTATAGATAGCCTACCGGTCAATGGCGATGTAACCAGACGATCGAACGAAACCGATTGCGCTTTCGTTCTAGATGACACGACCTGTCTTTTTGTCTAATTTTGCTTTATATTAAATATTTTATATTATTACTCTTTATAGATCATTAGTCACTTTGAAGTACCTATTTGCTACCAATTCTGAGAATATTTGATCTTTTATCCGAAATTTCTGGTAATTCAATAAACTTT
Source organism: Cephus cinctus (assembly GCF_000341935.2). NCBI lineage: Eukaryota > Metazoa > Arthropoda > Insecta > Hymenoptera > Cephidae > Cephus > Cephus cinctus. The sequence goes on along the minus strand of NW_014332954.1, from coordinate 220,408 downwards.
GTACGATGTTATTTTGTCTCAGGGAGTAAACGAAACTTTGAGGGAAAAGTGCAAGTAAGGATTCTTTCGAGTAAAATGTATGATAATGGTATTGAGGATAGTCAAAGAACTGATAACGAGTTATAAAAAGGATAGTAACGCGTAGGAGATTTAGTCAAATCCATAGGAAGGCATGTCGTAGTAACCAGGGAAGGTACGGCAGCCATGTTTGTGGCAACGAGGACGCCGCCAGTTTCCAGAATCTCCGAAACACCCTATTGATTGCCAGTGGAAGAGGAGGTAGCTCCATCCTCTTCCCCGACCACCTTCACCCGGGGCATTAGGAATGGCGAACACGCCGCCGTGCAGAGGCTACGTGAGCGGCATGCGACCTAGGCCCTCCTCCTCTTCCTGATCCTCCTCTGCTTCCTCCTTCTCCTCGTCATAGTATTCCTCTACCAGCAGCAGTGGCACCAACACCACCATCACCGTTACCAGCACCAGCAGCACCACCATCGCCGGTAGCACCACCATCATCACCATCCTCCCAGGCTGTGTCGTGTCCGTTGCCAACCAGCCAGTATGGCCGCCAGCTCGCGCAACCTTCTTCTCTTTTCCTCCCTTGACCTCCTCCTCCTTCTCTACCTTCTCTTTTATCTTCTCCACCTTCTTTTTCCTAGCCGCCTACACCTTCTTCACCTTTCTAGACTCCACCTTCCACTCGTCCGCTTATAGGTTCTACCCTCAGCAAGCATGCACTGCTGTCTTATGCGACTTTGCGTCGTTTTCCTACCTCTACTACTCACGTTCTGTTTCTGTCTTTCTCTGTATCTCCGGATTCTTGGTATCTACCAAGGGATATGTGTAGGTACTATATACTACAAGTGAACCTGCCCATGGCGGTGGGCACAACTCAGTTAGATGACATATAGAAACTCACCTGGGAAAGACCAAGGTAGATGGAAACGGTCTCGGAAATGTACAGGAATCGTCCATCAGCCGCGACCGCCATCGCGAAACCGTCCAACGACTGAAATACATTTTTAACGAATTTTTACATTGGCTTATACTATATAAAATTTTTATGTTTTGCTATACGTGCCTATGTTACTAGTTAGCCCTGATCAGTACTTCTCATGAAAATGATGTATTGAGTACTATCATTTACTGATCAATCACTGATATGTTCGTGGTTCAAAATTAAATTTATCTAACGAGTCTCCGCGAATTCTCAAATACCCTTTTAGACTGGACAGATGCAATTCATATAAGCAAGAACACTTTTTTCCCTCCAAAAGAAAAATAGTGCTTCAAATACTCACCTGAAGGATATGAGTACCTTGGTGCTGTTCGAATATATCTACCGCCAATGATGCCGGTGACCTAACGCGATTGGCCCCTAAAACAAATAAAAGAAACACCATAAAATATCAATATCGATGCTATGGAAAACAATAGTACAGTGTCGTCTATGTATAAGTTCACTAAAGAAACATTCAAACCCTCACAAACCTTTCTTACTTACGGGTTGATATACAGAGAATTCAGTTTATTCTAGAGCCACATGAATCAGACGTCAACCATAGAAAACCCATAGAGGCTACGACTCTTCCATACGTATATAATACGAACCCCTTTTGGCTTTCTTTTCTCCCTCGTTTGGCAAACAAGACGCGGGTTCCTTCCTTCGTAATAATAATCCTGCTACCCTCGTCCGCTCAGGACTCCCTTAATGAAAGACTTAGAAGACTCGATCAAACTCGGCTATCCGCGCCGCTTAATCTGCTAAGTCCGCCGGGATGAGAACCGGCCAACCAACTAACCACCTAAACCACCTAAATCATCCAACTGGCCAACTGGCCAACCAGCAACCCTTAACCGATACAGTATAGTCAATTCCTTATATATAGTGTCCACTCGTATGTACCTTCTATTAGATTCATGAATTCGACCAACCCTCGGTCTTTCCCATTTTCGGTCAACAATTCTCTATGTACATTCCTACGGGATAATCCCATCGGACTGGACCTTGACGAGTCTTTGTTCCTGTTTCCCTTGATTTCACTTTTATTCAAGAATTTATTCCAGATCATGATGTGGTCATCAATTCTGGACAGGAAGGTGCAAAAGCGAAAGGGTCTTGATTCTCTTTCCCTTTTCAAATTAACCGCTATTTTCAGTTCGCTTATACATTTTTGAGTTACGGATGACTGTGCCGAGGATGAATGATGAAGGAGAATAAGTTGAAGCGAGATAAAATAAAGGCTGGCAAAAGGGAAGGTAAGGAAAGGTAAGGAGGCGAAATGAAAGAACGGAATCCTAAGGTTCAGGCAGTTCGTTATATCGGCATGGGTTGTGCCGTCGGTCAAAGCAGCCCTTCGATAAATCCTCCCTTAAGGCCCTGAGGCCAAAACCGGCGGGCGGCTATCACAATATTTTGATAAATATATAAGCCGTGTTTTACGTGCTTTTCTGCGCGCCATAACTCACCGATATTTATTTTCCTTGGATAGATAGAAAAACAGAAACGGACCGCGCCTCACTTCTCACTGTACCACCTGCCATCTGAGCCTTTTATTCTAAGGAAGGATCGATATAATCCATTTCCAGAATTACCAGAAAATTCACCATTGACCGAAATGGCCTCACTATTCCATATATCAGATCAAACATTAACAAAATAAGTTAACATAACGTTTATTATCAATCCAACACTGGAAGACCATATTAACAAAGATACTCCGTGAAATGTATGAAAAAATCAAATGATTCTAGATATCAATATTATAAAAGGACATGGTAGCCATGCCATGATAAGCCACTTTAATCCCACTATCAATGTTTGTCTTGTCAGACGTATTTCCTGGACGAGTATGCGTTAAAAATTTCAAGAGTCACGATAAGCTGTAAAGAAGACGTAAGAAATTGAAGAAATTAAATTAAAAAAAGAAGATGAAAAGACAACGAAAAGTAAATGGTAGGTGGGTCTACTACGTCTGGTTTCGAACGGGAGACACCTACCACGAGTGAACGTACAAATGGGAAGGTTTCCCAACGTGAGATAACGGACTAAGGGAGGTCGAAATAATCGGCGAGCACGTACGAGGTCGTCCATAGGTATCCACCTTCATCCACCCCTGTGAGTAGGGGCGGTAGTAGTACTAGTACCGTAGGTAGGTAGAAAGGTATAGAACGTGTGGGCGAAGATAGAACGTGAAAAAAGAGAGAACGTGAGAAAGAGAGAGGGTGACTTTGGGCCACCGACGCCACCGAAGTTGCCGACGCCGCCACCACCGGCAGAGACAACAAATTCGGCTATTTTTCATTAAATCCCAGGCCCGTGAGTCGCATAGGGGTGAGGGTAGGTTGTGATATTACATTATATTCCTCATATGTTGCATCTACCCCCCTCCCCCAATCTTGCCGAGACGTACAGATGGAGCTGAAGTTAGTGGCAGGGGATGGCCTGACGTCACACCTATACCGCCGTTCAACCCCAAAGAACTGAATTCCGCTGTCTTCTACGAGGGATGGATTTAGGAGAAAAGACATGACCCCTTAACAGCCCTCTATTTCTACCTATACCTACTTACTATGGGATACAGCATCTTTTTCTTCTAGAAGCGTAATGCGAATTGATCCCCGTGCCAAACTGCCCGCGAAATACGAGCCTTCGCTTTACAGTTATTTATTCGACTTTAGATTTAAACCGCTTAAATATTTTGAATTATATTTATTAGATCCTCTTCTAACATATGGTGTCATTCTACACTGTGACAAGCACCATATATTATCTTACGCGCATCACCGCATTACGCCTTTATCGCAATAAGAAACTAAATAAAACTCTCCCGAATAAGAATATTATGTGTAAGTTACTGATCAATAACTGATTAGCTTTAATTTATGTACCGGGATTGAGACGAATCGGTACTTACGGCTGACACTGTCCGTGTGCGATTTGCAATATCCCAATTATATATTCCATAATAAATATGTACTTTTTATAAACCTCTACAATAGCTATCTTAATGCAATATCCAAATGTTCGTTTCTATATATTAAGTAGCATATTTCTTAAACGGTACTTCATAGCATACACGAGTAATCCATATTTACTTATTTTCATAGATTATAACCATAGCGTTATAAAAAATATATATGTATATACGGAGACATCGAAATACAAATAAATTGTATCCTACCTATAAAATATTTGCATACATCATCAATAAACAACTGTTATACCCAATAGCATTTTATATGTTAACATCCTAAATAGGAACTGTATTCCCATACATATACACATGTACTGTCATTAATACCATATGCCAGTACCGTACAGCCTTAAATATGTGATGATTATTAAGACAGGCCGTATATTGGATATCGGACCTCGATATTAATATCTTGACCCATAGGAATATCCATCGTCACCAATAAAGATCACCATGGGTATGATAATATCCTATGGTAGATATGTAAGCCGACAAATGTGCTAATACGTGGAATAATGTCGCGAAAACTGTTCTCATACAGAGTTAAAGGTTATATTGGCGATCCCCACGGGCACCGTCCAATACCGGCAAGGAAGATTAATCGCCCAGGATCATAAAGCTATCGAGGTACGGTGCATATGCTCCACCAACCCCGTAGAAACGTACCCGAATAAAAATCCACGGGGGGTTGTGGACGTCACATGGGGCGGTTGCTACTCTTTATGCGCCCTTTTATCCTCTGTCTATATATCTGCACATCTCTTTCCCTCTTGTACAGACTGCTTCTCTCCTATAAGTACTGTGCTGGTGTCTTCTCTTGATATTTTCGTCCCTTATGTTTTTCTCGCTCGCTCTAGACTTTTCTCCCTTCTCCTTTTACCACCCGTCGACTTTACACTGGTTTACATTGATGGGCCATCAAACGGGCACTCGGGACTCCCGAAAGCCCATTTTCACCTTCGACCAACCTCTTGTCGGCACCCTTCAAGTAAGGGTGGGACGTGCGCCAGACTTCGTGGGACTTTTATTTTTTATAGACTCTGTATTTTTTTCACACGGCCACAGACAGGGAGTCGTATTTCATTTCCCTTTTTCATTTTGGAAAACTTTCCTGGATTCCTTATAATCCTAGTTTTTATATTGTAGAAATTAAGAATGATATGTCGTTAAAAACATATCGTTGCTTTATGTCAAAGAGTAAGACGGGTAAGGCGATAAGGAGATGATAGGGCTTATAGAAATCTTTGGATGATCAAATCATTCAGCACATTATTTAAAATTCTTCTCCGTTATTTGCTCAAGCAAATAGGATGATGCTAACGAGGCGTTGATTAGGGTATTGGTGACGGTGATCTAGTTAAGCGCTGCTTAATTAGTCAGGTGTGTTTAGTTAATCCCCGGTATTTCATTAGGCGGCAAAGTCGCCGAGGGGCGTCAGTGATTCTCAGCCTGTTACAAAATGAATAGCACAAGCGTGTTATGCGCAATACAATTTTTGCCGAGTTCTATCATTCACTGCGTTCCAAAAATCAAAACATATTCCCATATATGATATCGTATCTTTAATTTGTAATAAAAGTTTAAAACATATTCGTGCTCATCTTTCCATCGTTTAATTTATCTTGCATCTATAAATAATTCTTTTGCACAAATTTTATTGCAATTTAATAGAAGTTTTGAAATTTAAAAAAAAAATCTAACTAATGCGAATTCACTGACATCTGCACAATTCATTTTTTCTTTCTACTTTTACATTTCTCATAACACTGAGAACCACTTTGACTAACCCTCGCTCTCAACCCCCGTCGCTAACTAGCCGCCAACTACGTTAAACACTGGTTTAAACTCCCCTCATCGCGGTGGCATCCCTTCGCAAGGCACGAATCCTTGAGTGCTGTACGAATCATCCCCATAGACAGATTCCTACACGGGGTTGTAAGGGATGGAGGAGTTTGCAGACATCTTGAAAAGTTCAGAAAGGGTATAGGTTATGGGGATCAAATAGAAAAAAAAATGAAACTGTTGAGTTTTCGGGGATACTTGAATGTTTTAAATGGAGATTCGCTGCAGATGTTTTAAATAAAATGGCTCAACCTTCGCTGAGTTATGATAAGTATTTGTTGTTTAATAAAAAAAATAAAAAAATTTGTGACAGAAAATGGCCGACTTTTTATAAGGAAGAAAATATATCTAGAGATATTGTGTGTTGTAAAAATAATTTTAATGACGTAATCATATTGGGTAATAACCGAGTGGCTAAGGAGCGATTATTGTGGATACATATTATTTAATGAATGACTTGATTATTGATTTCACTATAGGAATATTAAGATTTGATATACCATTTACACGTATGAAATTCTGGCATTTTGTTTCAGGAATAGGTAGACGATTTTAAGATAATTTAAGTTTAAAGACCGTCATAATTATGTATTGACAATTTTTTGATTACGTCTATTCTAATTTCTATAGGAATCAATTTCAGTGTAAGAACATTACACTGTTTGTAACACTGTTACACACTACATTGTAAGAATTTTTAATTTCTGTTGTCGGCTATCGTAATATTAACAGAAAAATAAGAAGTTAAAATGTAGAGCTATTTATAAGTAACTTCCGACTGTTCACTTGTTTATAGTAAAGCACAAAGTGGGAGTTGTGTGTTTCATTCTGTCATCCAAACGCTGCAATGATATTATTTATATGGTATATATATCTTGAAAAACATTGATCTTTGAGGATTTATTATTCTATAATAAATATTCTTTGTTAATTTCCTGTAATTTCACTCTGTTCTATTATATTTTATATTTTCTTGCATGGCATGGCAGTTTTTATAATCTTTTGATAATGTGCTATAAATTTACTTAAGTTACCATTTAGCTATTATTATATATGTTATGTTATATCTGCATCCATTTTTACAGTTTTGCTGTTACAGAATTTCGAAGTGAAAGAACAATTACAATCATACCTAGATCGTGAATCAATACAGGTATAATTCATTAAAATTATAATTGAACTGTAATTTTGGAAGCATGTGGATACATTTTTATGTCCGTTTCTAAGGTAACTTTGTAACTTTTTTCTATGATGGTTTTAATCTTCGGATGAAAAAATTAAAAATACTCTGTTTTTCAGAAATAAAAAAAACACCGTTTCTATAATGACGAAAATGAGTCAACCACTGCGTCAAAAAATATTCAAATTTGAAATGCTCCTCCACTTTACTCATGGCTATTAGATTGTTAGCAATAAAATTAAACAATATCTTTTTTTTCCATTCATAGCGATAAATATTAAGCGCAGGTACCACAAAAATAAATATGATCAATGCCAAAGAAAGACACTCAAAACGAGGTTAACCAAATAACCAGCACATATAGAAACAGAACTAGAAAGGCGCTAGCAACAGGGAGCGACGGCAAAGCGGGCCCTCTTGAACATAACATAACAGCGTCGACAGGCTTAACGCACTTTCCTTCGTTAAATTTCGAAACGTCGTTCGGTTGCGGTGCCGCAGCGAGGGTGGAAATTGCGGAGTAGATTCGGTTTGACGAGGAGCCGCTCGGCAAGCTAACTCGATTTCGTTAGTTTGGTTACATTGGCGGTCCTGCCGAGAGCCCCGAGTTACCGTGATTGGATTTACATGTGGGTAAGCCTTTATGCGCGACCTGCTCAGTAAATATTAATTCAGCTACAGATGCTCGATTGTACAGCCTCTCTTATAGCTTACACACATGCCTATACGTAACCATACATAACAACCCTCCTATTTTTTTATCAATCTCACAGCTTCCCCCATTTTTCGAAAAAATCATTCCTCGTATGCGCCGCCCCTGTGTGTATCGGCCTTTACGAAAGCTTCAGAAGAGTATCCATCCGGGCGTAGTCCATCGCTCGATTATTGTCGACAATACTTCATTACTATGTATCCGGGCATCTTGCCGGTCGGATGGTCACTCCAGTTTTGCGATAGGATCAATTGCCGCTAGCTTGTTTGCGACTTCCAGTCGGTGAGACGCACCACGTGATATATGCTTATCCGACCCTTTCTTTTCTTTGTCCTCTTACGAAGATAGCGGATTCGTAATTAAAATTGTATTGTAGGGGCACTGTGTGGAATATATACTTTATTGTATAAAATAACTACAACAAAGATGGGTTGGTTTAAATGAAATTCCTAAAAGTTCGAATACGTATTGGAATATTGTGTGGTCCGGTTTCAAGGAGTCATCGTTTTGTGGCTATTGCAATCTTAAGAAAAGTTTCTATGTATCTGAAACTGATCTGGAATGACTGTACGACTTTACCGATCAATTGTGGGCTGGTAGAGAAAAAAAAGATTTGAAAAAAAGGATGGAGCGTGGTTCCAGAGAACATGTGTCTCTCACGCACAACAAGAGACGAGACAGGAAACACATTCATACTCAGGGGTGTAATAGAATTACAATAGGGGTGGACTACCCATCGAAAAAGACAACCCTAAGAAACCTTGAAATATGTATCTGACATGTAATTCTATGTACAATTATATGTAAATATGGCGTTTGTATTGCTTGAAGCAACATCTACCAGCTAGCAGTACGCGAACGAATTGAGCCGCCTCGGTCTGGTGACTTTTTGATTGCCACTACTCACCGCCCCAGTTGCTACCTTCTACTACCCTTCTACGAGCCGATCCATCAGAAAGCATCAAGGACAGATATGACTGAACATAATGCGATAAACGGGGCTCAATCGGCCGTACGAGAAAGACGTCAGAAGCACGAAGAAATTCTTGTGGCTTGATCTTTTTTCCCTCGGGATGTTCTAGGGAGGGAACCAACGTTCCGTAACTGAGTAGACGGTAGTAGGAGGGTGATGAGGGGGTGAAGGAAGGAATGAAAAAAATTCAATCGAAAGAAAGAGGAGAGGAAAGTGGTACTGGAATTAATTGAGAATTTAATGCCTCTTTCATGGAAATAGTGAGAAGGAATTGCGGCACCTTTAAACAAATTAAATGGACGAGCTGGTCCGGGGAATATCTAGTGGGAAAAGGCGGTTAGATTGGCTGTGCTCAGACAGTAGCGAAGGTGCCTATTGCCAGATGAAATCGAATACCTTTTTTTTTTAATTGGACACCGAACGGCACTTTAATCAGCGAGAACAAGTCCTAGCTATTCTGTGATCGATGCTATCTATTATCATGTACGATCCACTAAATTTGTTCTTTAGATGAATGTAAATTAATCCCATACGCGTACGTATATGGGCGGTGGTTTCCATGGAATGGAAGCTAAATGGAAATTATAGATTGACCAATTTTATTTCAGATTCTTAATAACGGTATTTTTCTATGTATCCTATCAAGATTTCGAAATACCGTTGTCGCTTATACAGTTAATCAGGAATACGAATATGACGAAACAATTGTCTAGTACAATATATAGAACTATTCTTATAATTTGTTATAGATGGGTATTCATAGTCATTCATAATTCATATTGCTATTTCAAGGTGACAATATACTAATGACAGCACTGAATCTTCAAAATATGATTGGATAAATTTTGCCACGGGCATAAATCTGTAATTGAAGTTAGGCAAATTGGACTTTTATAATCACCATACTAATACGCGTTGTTTACAAAATCAACTATATAAACATAATATAAGTGTGGGTCGCACATATTACATATAAGAGTTTCCTATATCAAATGATCCCACTATAAATCGACTGTATCTAGGATAATTATTAGCGGATATATCACTATTGCTACCGGTCAGCGAATATAGTAAGTAGGTTCAGTACCGATTTCCATGTTAATTCCGTTATCGGTGCGAAGTAGGGTCTGATTTTGAATGCGCGTACGAGACATATGTGGAAAACAATGCCATTGCGAAAGCCGTATAAATTAGCATGGTATTGCGCGTAGTGGCGACTTACTGGACAAAGGTGAACACTAACGTTAGCTGTCTTTACTCGACGTCCCCTACGACTCTTGGCGTTCTTCTTTCCACACATGCTTACACATAAGCTGTATCTCTCTCCTCTCCATATCCAAATGCATCAACCAATTGCGATTCCATTCGGTGACGTGTTTCAGGTTATTCGACGACCAATCACAGATCGAACCAAATAGAATCGAACGTTTTGTATTGATTAACATGAATTCTTGGAATGCTGGCATATCCAATAAGACAAAATATATGATATACAGATCGATATGGCTCCATGTGTCATTTATCGATAAACAAAATTCGTCGGTGGTAATTTAACTTTATTAATCTTGTTATTTTTATGACACTCGTAGTTACCTCCAGGTAACCTTTATTTCCAGGATAGGATCTTCGGGTGGTTCGTTGAGCATTCGAGGATGTCATATAAAAGGGCAGGTTACGTGAGGCAGCCGCCAGCAAAGAATAAGCGTCGATCTGAGTGGTAACTCGGTTTGTCCTGAAGTCCGATTGACGTACGTGCCGGGGACAATCAAGGGAATCCTTCTTCTCTTTCTCCCTTACGTCATCATTCCTATCCACCCCTTATACACCCTTATGCCCTTCGACTCCGCATACCTTTCTATTCTTTATAACCCCGCTTCTGTGTTACAGAATCTCACCAGTCCTTCCAGTGGATCTCGTTTCTTCCAATTTCGTTAAAACTCCTTTAAACTGTACTGTGGTCACAATGTCGCGTCTTCTTGATATTTAGATTTTAATTTTTATCGCTATACAGTCATTGTCCGGATTCTGGTATAGCAGCCAAGGGACATTTTTATATTACAAACCATAAGCAGGTGGCACCTCGGAATTGGTATAAAAATGGGATACTTATGAAAATATTATAAAAATGTTACTTGATTTTTATTTTGTTTCAAATGACTATGGTTTATTATAATGGTATTTGAAGAAAACGCGTAATTATTGGTGCTAATTATGAATACTCACCTTTTACTGTTTTATTAGGAGGTGGACCGTCTCGACTCCATGGGGGGTCACCATGACCGGAAAAGTCCCGTAACTTGAGGTAGGAGATAGTCAGCCTTATGATCGAGGCTTTATCCAGTTGGGAAGTTATGGCTGCTGGTAACGGCAGCATTTTAGCGAGTTCGTAGAATTCGAAATTCTCTTTCCCACGTCTCGATCTAGCTGCGTCCCTACTCTTTTCTTTCCGTAATTCTAGAATACTGTAAGGGCAAAAAGAAAAACAATAGTTAGATATGATAAGTATCTAATTCAATAAGAAGTAATCGAAGTAGTTAGGTTTCTATCAACAAATAGCAAGAAAGCGATTACACAATACTACTATAAAATTTACATAATTGTGTTAGTAATTTTTCCAAATTTGATCCGTTATCTGAAGACCCAGTTTTCAAAGATAAAACTCATATATTTATAGATAAACCCCTGACCGAATAGGCATTCACGAATATCTGAGTAGAGAGGCCGATGATTATTTTTGTGCAATGCCGTAGTGACGTCACTTAACATTCCTATTCATTGACCAACAAATATCAAGCATAACTGAAACTAAACAAAGGTATTCGGCAGTAAATTATTATTGACCCAGAGAAAAGTTTTTTTTTTACATAATATTTTATATACGAAATAAAATGAAATCTCTATTAATATTACAGTCCGTTCAATCCAATTCCCTAGAATTTTAGTTTCATTGGAAACTGCAAGGAGAAATAGTCGATAGCGAATCTGGCATTTGGTCTGTCTAGTCAAAGCACAGAGTAGAATACCTATGCAATGTATAGGTATGTGTTTACCGAAGGGTAGTAAACGGATTTGACTAGAATGGAGGTTTGTGCCACGCCCACAAGGGGTGGAACCGGCTTCCGGTTTTGCATTTAAACGCCAACCAATTAGCAGCTGACCCGCACTAATCAAAACTCGTCTGCCTTGGTCGTTAGCCACGGGCTAACGAACTTACACACTTCTAAAAAATAGTGGTGGTAGCCAGTCGGTAGCCAGACGGTGTGGTAATGGTAGCGACAGGGGCAGACATTGCAGACAGCAGTAGAAGTAGCCTGATTAGCATAGACGGCTGTTTACCTCAAAAGTTTTTCACCGTACTGAAACAACCATGAAACGAGACTCGGCGGACTAATCAGGAATGATACTAACGAAGAAGATACTGCCAGTAAGAAGGCTGGCGGCTTTAGAAGATTTTAGTATGGAGCCAGGAGGAAAAAAATGAGGTACCGCAATTAAATGGTTCATTTAAGGTAAAGGGGTTGAAGCAGCTACAAGATGGCTTTTTATTGGCGTGTTATTACGCTCAACGACTGTGAAACGACGGATCGTGGTTCGCGCCCTTAACAATAGTCGAGGGATTAAGAAGATGCTTGGGGATCCTTTTTAAAAAGGGTTAAAGGATCTAGTATAAAGGGAGGAATTACGTCACGGTGTAACATCTGAAAAGTGTATAAACTCATACTAAGTAGGTAGAAGGGACTTGAGGAAAGTAGCCCTTATTCTAGAGAATTGCAAGGGGTTAAATCTTGGAGAAATTTCTCATTCCCAAGGGATGGATCGCTTTAAGTTCTTACTCTTTCCATTCACTATACTCCTACTTTCTTCTCTCTTTCCAAATCACGAGACTCGCCCCCTTTTGTGCCCTCTCTCTCTCTCTCTCTCTCTCTTTCTCTCTCTCTCTCTCTCTCTCTGGAGAGAAGTAAAAGGGGAGACTTTTTCGAGGGATGCTTGGTACCCACAGTCAAGGTACTCTCTCTCTCTCTCTCTCTCTTTCGCTTTAAGTTCTTACTCTTTCCATTCACTATACTCCTACTTTCTTCTCTCTTTCCAAATCACGAGACTCGCCCCCTTTTGTGCCCTCTCTCTCTCTCTCTCTCTCTCTTTCTCTCTCTCTCTCTCTCTCTGGAGAGAAGTAAAAGGGGAGACTTTTTCGAGGGATGCTTGGTACCCACAGTCAAGGTAGGATTTAATTGGGGGTTGCTATCAGCAATCCCTATAGGTATCGGCGAGCTGGTGGCTCTTTCACATTTTCAGAGAGGCTTTTCCACGCCGCGATTGAAACACTCCCTAGGGACGCTGTACAAGACTAGGGGTAGCCGAACACTCGGCCAATGTGCTGCTATAGGCTAAGGGGTGGAAATCTCCGAAAATCGAGGCTACTAAAAAAGAAGAAAAGCCTGAAAAAATCCCTAGGCCATCCCACCGGAGGGAGGTTTAAACGTATCAAGGAAAGGGCACATGTGTACCCGTAAATAAGAGCTCTTCTGTAGGTATTTATTCCTTTTTATTTGCAGTTAGTCACGTCGCCACGTCCAAGACGTCCAGTTTGTAACTGTGTGGTAGCTGGGTGCCAGTTCGCTAGGTTACCTTACTAGCTAGTTTCTGGGGAAGTTGAGTTAGGGCCGATTAGACTACCCCAGTACTTTCCGGTGCTGATTGCGCAAAGATAAAAGAAGAGGCTACGTCTACTGTATTTTCGACTCTATGCTTTCTCCTTGTCTTTCCTCCCCCCTCTCGAATCCTTCTCTACTTTTCCCACATTCCTTATTTCCTTCTTTCGAGCTTTCTTTGAGTCTCCGGTTCCACCTTTTCCCAAGGGTGCAGATCTGGCCGACCTTCCCTTCTGGCTACCGTGACGTAGGTTTGCCAGTGGTGAAGGCGGCGGTCCGTGCAGACGCGTGAAAATAAAATTAAGCCGAACTTTCGGTAAAATTGGTTGAAATTGGGCGGCGAAGGGCGAAGGGTCCTTACACGATTCCAGGCCGGCTTGTGCCCCAGGACCCATGACCCCTTTTTCATCCACGATCATCCCCCTGTTGAGGCCAGCAACCTAGAGCGCACCCTCCTCTCTCTCTTATCCCAAGGGATTCTCGATTCTCGTCCCTTTTTGCCGTCTCGGTCGGTACTGTAGAGAATATCCTGGAGTGGCACCTCCACGGAAACCCTAGGATACTCGGGCTCTCTCTCTCTCTCTCTCTCTCTCTCTCTTTCTCCC
>NW_014332954.1:199309-206320 GCF_000341935.2 Cephus cinctus | reverse complement strand
CCCCCCTTGAACGCCTTCTTGGACAAACGAGGAGGATCAGACTCCTCCTGAGGGTTTCTGAGTATCCCGCATCAATAATTCAGTAGAACACCATGACGAAGTCCGATATCGTTCACACCCCTAGACATTCTACACCTACCTTCCTGCTACACCTTCTTACTATCTTGCTACTACCCTTACTTTGGGCTTCTTCGTCCCCTTTGCGAAAATTCGGAAATTCCTTTGATGCCAGAAAATTCCACTTTACCCGAAAGAAACCCTTCTTAACACCAACGCTGTGTAGTCCAAGGATCCATTGACTGCATCATAAATATTTCATTTGGCACTAATTATAATTAGAGGCACTTACTACATATATATGTCTACCCATCTCTTTATCGATAATATAATATCAATAAAAACCGGAGCACAAAATCATAATCTCCCGTAATGTTTATAACTCCCCAAAAACAAATTAGAATAATAAATCTTTCTAAAGGTTCTTCCATCGTATCAACTATACCCCAGGGTGCATTATTATCGGCAACTAAGAAAATCATAATGCACGCCACGACGCCGCCTCCTCGACTAATTCAATTAAACGATTCAGCCAACGTCCAGTAGCACCACCACCTCAGGGCAACTTCATCCCATTCTCTCATCTCGCTAGCGTACGTACGTGAGTCCTGCCATCCTGCCTATAGTAACTATCCTGCTTGTGTATAGAACATATAGCTACGTTGCGGGCAAGAACTATACAAATAAAGTAAAAAACGATACATGAAAATAAAATAAGCATAGAATCGTTATATAGTAATGGCGAGGCAACATGGTCCATCTTCTGATTTTCTCATATCCAGCCAGACATCGAGGAAGAGGCTGGATGGCAGCAAAGCAGGAAAACAACGAAGCCAGAAAGGCAACTGCCTTCGCGTAAGTCGATATGGTGGAAGTACGTGAGCTGGAGAGAGACCAGGAATAGGTACCAAAGTCCCTCGGTTCCCGTGGGAGTCGTAGCCTTGCGCTACAATACAATGCTCCTAATGTTACGGCTCCGGTTTCGACATAATTTTTCCACCTCGGACCCTCACCTCCCTTCGACTGTTTTGCCCCCTCATACGTCTCCTCGTTCCCTCTCCCCCCCCTCCCCACCTCTTTCGGGACTATCGGGCCCGGATGTCGGCTACCTCTTTATGGTTCCTTTCTCCCTTTACTCTTTAACCCCTCTCCTGCCACTACACAGAAAATGCTATTTCCGGTCAATCGAACGATTATCGAGAGACTCACTTCTTTTGTGAAAAATAACTTTTCCAGTGGGACGAAGAAATTTCTATGTATAAAAGATATAAATACATATATCTTTTGTATTGTGTCTCTAAGTATACAATAGAGATTCTAGTAATCTTTGAGCCACGCAAAGATAAGGTTTCTTTTAAGGGGGGAGGGTGGAGTATTAAATCCAAGTAATATTAAATATGTGGGAAAGGGAGACACACGACCATATGCAGAGGGACGAATGTAAAGTTTTTGATTCTCTTGAAATGTCTGAAGAGATTAGAACAGAGTTTCCGCGGGAACGAGACTGTAATAAAGCAGCCGGTTACATCCGCCGATGTAAATTATGACTGGCTGCTCTTGTGAAGGAAGAGACGATGAAACAGTGGGCGAGAAGGCGATAGAGAATCAAAGAAAGAACGAGAGAAGGTGACTATAGTTGTTTAAGAGAGAGAGAGAGAGAGAGAGAGAGAGAGAGAGAGAGAGAGAGAGAGAGAGAGAGGGAGAGAGGGAGAGAGAGAGTAAAGAAGAGTCTCGATGACGCGTAGATAAGGGATGGCTTAAAGTCTACGTGATTGGCTTTCCGATGTTGTCCAGCCTGCAAAGCCTGAGAAACTTTTTGTCCACACGAAAATGTCCCTTAGACACAGACGGACAGGCAAAGAGAATAAGACTCTCTCGTCCCCTCATATTTTTTTCGTCTTTCTTTATATCATTATCACTCCGTTTTCTTTCTTCATTCTACATATATTTTTTTCTCTAATAATATCTCCCCCTCTCGTTTCTATCTTTCTATTTACCTGATGGATGCTTTGCTAGTAAGGTACCTAAGCTACAAGGTATCTACAAGACAGATAGGTAGCTTTAAAAAGTTTCTCAAGAAGCACGGTGAGGTCGAATGGGGACGGGGGGGGGGGGCAGCACGTCCGCTGCCTCGTATCCGGATATTCTCGCGTCCCGACTTCCGGGAACGTGAGGCCGCACTCGACAGTCAGCACCCACCGCCATAACAAACTCCACCTTCTCCTTTAGCTACCTTCCGCTTTTTTTTACTCAATATTGAACCTGCGGTCACTGATCTTAACTTTACAACTTCCTTCTTCTCATTACAGCACTAATTATGCAATTAACTAAATCTTGACCGGTTTTCAACGCAAAATAGATTCCAATAGCTTCCCTAAACATATACGGTCAACCCTCTTATGATTCACTCAGAAAATTCAAAGTGACGTCGGTTTTACGTCGATCTGCATGTAGGAAGAAATTTCTATAGAGCCTATGGATGTGTAATAACTACTTGGATGTGAAAAAGAAAAGTATTGTGATGTCTACAACCGTAGGTGGCAGCAGAGGTCAAAGGTTCTTGGGGGGGGGGAGGGGGGCGGTGATAGGGCATAGTAGATGGAAAAAATATATATATGTAACTGTGCCTATATATATATATATATACATATTGAGTGAGAGGTGTTGACGGGTCCCCGGGTTGCTCTGTCAGCGCTCCTGTGATCGCATCGGGTTTACTGCCGTGGCGTGATGTACTCATCTGCACCATCGGACGAGACTTCACCCTCCTGAACCCCACCCTACCGTATACCACCTACCCATCACCATCCCCATTATCCACTCGCTGTGACAGGACTCTCTCGGGACCCTTGGACTCTTTGGGACGCGGGATACGACTTTGCTGCGTTACCTTCTTTCCTACCGTAGATATTCTGTCGATCCTGCGATTTGTCAGCGGACTTTTACACTATAGCTCGCATGACCACTGTAGGTACTCTCTTCTTCTCTTTACGCTACGAATGACAATTGGACAACTCCGACTTAAAATATTACAGGGAGCATTGTATGGACGATGGCAATGGATTGCTGAATTATTTTTCTATCATTTTTATTTATTATACTTTCTTTTTTATTTTGGCTAACCGAGTCTTGGTCTTGTAATGCGTGGCCAGGGTGGAGTATTTGTGAATTTTTAGATTAAATGTACAGTTTTCAGATTTAGTGCCGAAAATTACACAAAGAACTGTTGAGATTTTGGTACTTTGAGATATTAAAAAGTCTTTTGAATTTCTGTAATCTTTTTTTTTTAATAGAATCTGTCTAGAATTACGACCAAATTAATTTTTCTATCCCGCCGTAAGCCGTGATCCTGTATACTGTATGGATTTCATAAGAAGCCATCGATCATAGGACGCAATTATTCGCTTTAATGACGCTTTTACTGGCGTGTCACTCAGCCGGAGTCTTACCTGCGACAGGAGGCTGTTAATTTTTTATGGGCAATTCACGTGGCAAAACGAGGCGTTAAGGTAGAATTAGAAGGTAATTCCTTTTATTGTGCCAGCAAATTATTCTCGTGGCATGTTTAACCCTAGTATGCATGACATAGCTGAAAGACATCATTTTAACATGGTCACTGGGC
Source organism: Cephus cinctus (assembly GCF_000341935.2). Lineage (NCBI taxonomy): Eukaryota > Metazoa > Arthropoda > Insecta > Hymenoptera > Cephidae > Cephus > Cephus cinctus. The sequence continues at coordinate 202,641 of NW_014332954.1, read as the reverse complement.
CTCGGAGGCTCCTGCCATGCGTAGTAGGGTTAAACAAAAAAAAATGCTCAATCTTCGGAGTCATTCTGTGTCAAACCCTAAAGAATTAAATTCATATTTTTCACGTTTTTGGCGTTGTGATTTTTTTTTTCCAAGATTCATCTCGATTCCATCATCCGAAATGCATTAAGGGGCTTCTGCTATTACGATTTTTCATAAGCAATAGAAAGCTTCGAGTTGAGAAATGAAAAATAGTAAAAAGTTTGAAAGCATGGCTAATCGACGAACTCGAGACACTTTCATTGTCTTCGAGGAATGGTGACACGGGATAATTTGATTTTGAGAGACACGTCGTGTCTCGCTTTTCGTGGAGGAATTCTCGAGATTCCAACGATTCTCGGCGATAACTACAAAAGAGGTTGAAAAAAAAGAGTTGAATAGATAACAAAGAAAAGTGAATAAAAAAATGACTATGCTTCCCTCTTTCAATGCGGATAAGAAGTATCCATCTAAGCGTAATCTTTACCATAATCTTATTACGTGAACAGTTACAATACTATGGACCAGCACGGATTACTTGTAACAGTATAGCCAGACAATAGCCTTATTCATAAATCGATCAATAACATGGATCAATCAGTTTCCTACCGATAGCTAATTAACCAGTGACTACCAGTGCTTATTATTATGAGTGTAATTATAAATTTCTCAGTTTAAATAGACAAGTATAGTATATCGATGCTAATATTATATATAGGAATGTTCGTGAACATGTCGGGCATTTTGCACAGCTATAAAGACGGAGCGAGTAAGATTGTACTATATATATATGTCTCCGTCCGTGCCCCTTTCACAAAAAAATAATAAGAAACAAGGCCCGTCTGATTAAAGATAATGATAATAATTGAAATATAAGAGAAACAACATGCCCTGGCTCGAGGAGAGGACCCTGACTCTGTTTGTACGGGACACAGAGGTCCGCCGGTACGAACCAGGAGTGCGTGAACGCGGGGTTGATGTTGAGGGCGCCAGTGGGCCCCTGATGAGGCCCACCAACCCCGACCCCGACCCCAGCAACCCCAACGGGACTCTGCCGTTGAAATCCCCCGTAGTCCATGGCCACCTGATACGGCAGCATCTTCCCGTATTTTCGGAAAGCCTCGCGGGGGGCCAAACCCCCCCGACCGACCGTCAAAAAACAAAAGATCACCACACACACATGCGCGCGCGCGCGCGCGCACACACACACACACACACACACCGGTTCCAAAAACAGTCCCTGAAGCGTCACTTCCGTGAGATAATTATATCTCGCCACTTCCACCACCCCATACTGTTGTCCCTATATGGCTGTCCCCGTTCACCAGTAATAAGAACCAGAGTGAGGACCCTTATCACGGTACAAGAAGAGGTGCGCTTACTATTGATCTGTCAGTCTAAAATCGCGCACCAAAAAACAATATAATTCGAGTAAGAGAAACGTAAATATTGTTTAACGCGGCGGCCGCGAGGATCCACCGTCTCGCGGTAAGTTCGTGTGGCAAACCAGATGGGACTGTACCGGGTACAACGGACGGGACTCGAAGGACCTGAGAGAAAACGAGAATCATGAGAACGCGCGCCGATACGTAGGCGTGGCTGAGCAGATCCCAACCCTCGTCCGACCAATGGGAAGAGACTCATCGCACGAGCGACTCTTTTACCATTGGTTAAAGGCATTCTCCAGCCAGGTGACGTTTAACGCCCCACGCGGGGATACTTGTAAACACGCTCTTAGTACGCCCACGCGAGATACCACGAGGTTTCCTTTTGAGTGGGAGACACGTAGCCACGTGGATACATTTACCAGTATGAATCTGGTGAGAGATAACGCGATGCGTGTCCCACCATATTTCTTTATTTTACTCGCCTTTCAAATAATATTAAAAATTCTCAACTCTCCGACTGTACTGTAATCGCGTTACTCAATTTTCATTGACAAATCTTAATTACTGGTCATGCGAGGCGCATTGAAAAATGGCAGTGAATATTTATATCTTATTATTTTATCGAATTGAGGTAAATCGTGTGACGCAATGAAGAAGGTAAGAAGGTCTATGGGGATTTCTTCGTTTTTTTTTTCGCAATTCGAAAACACGGTCCCATGACGAGATACAACCGTCTGAAAGAGGGCCGCGTGATCGCGAAGTGCATACAAAAAAGTTTTCGTGCGTTCCTCTTATAATGCAGCCGCGCTCCTTTCCCGGTTATATAACGTACGTTACATACGGCTAATGTAAATGATTATGAGATTGGTATTCCAATATAGACAGATGCTATAAGTGATTCTGTTACCTCCTGTTACCTATAGTACCGCTTTCTATAACACAACTGTAGACCCTCTATAAGAAGGGATTACAATGCACAGACTGATCAACAAGTTGCCGTCTCGAGTATTTCTCTGCTCTAATATCGATTTACCCCTATAAGTCCGACCCCATGGAAATTAATGAAGATCGCGAGGGTAGGGCCAGTATGCTAACATCCAAAGGGTACATCCATATACATATATATATATATATATATATATATATGTATATATACTATCTACTACGTAGTATTACGTACCCTGGACAATTTGGATCACTGATAATATGACGGAATGGTATCGCAGCTAAGATTATCTCGATGACTGGGAATCAGTAAATGATTTTTCTTTTTTCGAAAATATTTTTTATAGTTTCAAGAGAACGGCTTTACGTCGGGAAAGTCTAGTGCAACCTAACCTAACCTAACCTAACAAACGTAACCTTAAAGTCCTTTTCTTTTCTACTACTGTACATCAAGATCAAGAAGATTCTCTCTCTTTCTTCTCCCTCTCTCCCCTCACTTGCCTCTCTCAGTATCCTTTTCATTGTTCGAAATGAGCTGACAAGTTTTTTGTCGACACTCCACGGGACTCTGGCGTGAGTAAGAAGCCAGAAAGAAACCGGCGACCAAATCCACCTTGACCGCTCGATCTTTCCGTAGAGATTGATCGGAATTGGCTCGAGAATATCAGGGGTTCTCCAGCGAAATCGTATCGACAGGTACTTCAAACGAATGTCACAAAATTATGAGACGCAAGTAAACTAAATCTCAACACATATACATATAATAACGCATCTTGTATAGATACGTACGGGTTTAGATGGACTAGAAGTAAAATTTAAATCGAACAGCAGGTATTAAAAAATAAATTAGATTTTTGTACAACTCCCAACGTAGGATCCAAGTACGCAGTTTGTGCAGCAGATTTAATAATATTTTTCTCTAATCTCGCATCCCTTTCTGTGTACGATGCAACAAATGCAACGACGACCGTGGTGGGCCGG
>NW_014332954.1:190121-199161 GCF_000341935.2 Cephus cinctus | reverse complement strand
GGGGGGGGGGGGGGGGGGGGGGGCAAGGGGTTGCTGCCGTGTACTTAACATGCATCCCCCGACACGAAGGAATCCTTATTGTATCGTTGCACGTGAGCGTAATGCACAAATGTGAACTCGCCTGCGGGCCTACCGCCCCCCCCCCCTGCCCGATTCCCACCGTACCTACGCCCTCTGTCCCGGTGATAACTCCTTCCTCATAATCATACATATGGATGCCTCGTGTTCCCTGACTGTTTTCTCCCTTTCTCTCTCTTGGTACGTCTTTCTTCTTATTTTCTTCGTTTTCATTTCTTTTTATTTTTTTTTCTCACGAGCCGCGATAGCATTTCACCATTCAGACTTTGCCCCTTTTGTTTGGCTGTATTAATAAAATCAGTAATAAAATTAAAAAAACTATGACTATTTACGTCATCATATATGTATATTGAGAGGAGGTACCATTTGAATATACATATACGTATCGTTGCTGCGGTTGGCTGTGCTAAACAGGGTGAATGGCTATTACCTAATGGGAGGGTAAATAATTTAGCAAAGTTTATACTGATATTCGAGAGAGATTAAAGGGTAATTCACAATGGGATTATTCGCAGTAAAGTTTCACTCTGTATGCCGGTTAGTTAGAGCGAATCGAATATAACTGTCCTGGCCAATATAGTTGGTATCTACTTGAGGATCCTCGGCGGTTATCTTAATGCCGTAATCTAACCCTTTCCGCGGTCATGTATCAGCATGCACATAAACGTCGTCCGGGGGTTAAAGAAGGGCCCCATAAAATCCACCCACTCTCTCCCTCGCGAACGCGATAAGAGTTATCTGCGCCCTCTAATTGAAAGTTAATTGGTCCGGCAGTTAGTCGCTGCGTGCACGGGACTCGATTCGGCGTCCCGGCCTAGGGCGGCAATTTAGGATGCGTACCTACAATAACGGGCAACCCCTATCTTAAGGCTACACCTACCTACCTGCCTATCTACTCCCTCCCCCACCACCCTAGTACTACCTACCACTCCCTCTCGCTACCCTTATGACTCCGACTCTGACTTGGACTCGTAAGGTGGGAGTCAGAGTTTATACTGGCTTCACGTGGTACCTGCTGCGAATGCCACGTGCGGCTAATAAAATATCCCGCATATACCTCTGCCTAATTCTCTTCTACTTTTCGAACTTTCAGGGAGCCAGGCGAAGTTTGCTACTACATATGTATATAAACGTCATTAGACATGCACAGGTATGTATCAAGGTTGGCATGTTAGTTCATATATGGAGAACTCGTCCCTAGAACAATCACCCATTACATATAATATCTGATTGGCAAAACGACTCAATGATATATTTATTGTGAGGATCATTTTAGATTTTCAGGAAATATTGCAAACTGTCTTTTTTTCGGAATGAAAGGGGAATCCCTTCGTCTGTGATGGTGTGTATTTTGCTACAGGGGTTGAAGAGAAGCTCCGACACGAGATTCGAGGTTCTACAAGTACACAGATGCACCCTCCGGAATTCTTTTCCATACTCACCGCTGATCGTTAACCACCCCCAGTACAGTGACTTTTTCGAAGGACGATGAAGGGCTGTAGTTAGAGGGAGTTGTTCCTCGTTGCGACCCCTCGTGAAATTACCACTACGTAGCAGCTTCGCGATAAATAATAACAAGCGCGCGAATTAGCGTCGCCTCGGCACACGAAATAAGTGGAAATAAAGAGAAATGGCGTTATCAAGAGACTACCGATAAGAGGGGGATGAAATATGTTTGCCGATATTACATTATATATATACATATATAGTTAATTAAACCCCACACTTTTTCCACTAATGGATTTCCAGTGAGTATCCTTGTGAAAATACAAAAAAACTTCACTTTCAAAAAGATGAGGATAAATTGAACTTGATAAAAATGAAGTGGGTATCACACAAACCCTATACAGGTTAACCAATAGCAAGCAAAAGTATTTCCAATAAGTAAACCATAATAGCGCCGCTTACACCGCTGATACCAGTCCTGTACAAGATGTATCCACCTACAACAAGGGCGTATGCTAATGATTGAGAGGGTGCTGGAGTCATTACAATTGCGTTTGTCTTCCAATTACGTCTGTCATCAAGGAAGATTAGTGGGATCCATTCAAGGGGATTCCCCTAGGCGGTACCGATATTGCCGTAATTTTTTTCAACGTCAAAAGAAGCATCACGGTACGTACCCACCCTCCCTCCAGGACACCCTGAACATCCCACTCCCTGTTTTTGGCATCCCTTAAGGCTTCTCTTGTCTAAGGGCTAGAACGTACCTACCCCTCCGACATTACTTAATTATTCCAACCCTCACCCAACCACCATCACGACCACTACCATCGCCACCAGTAGCAGCAACATTGGCAAAATCATCCCATGAACCTTCTGTACCTTTCCGCCCTAACCTAACCTCACCAGAAACGGACGATTGGCCTAACCTTGTTTCCTCTACGGGCCAGAAGAGGAGGGAGCTAGGAGAATAGTCGTCCTGGGACTATTTGTCTAGACTACCTACCCACACCAGACTATTCCATTCCTCTTTCTACTGAGCTTCTTCATCCATTTCGGAATTTCAATGCTTAGTCTCCCTCTATCTCCCATAGACTCTTACCATTGCTGACAGTATGGACACTGACAGTCTCGCTGCCTACGCCGCCATCTTCTTTCTAGTATTTACAAGCTCGCTCTTCTCCACTGCCAGAGGCGTTTAACTAATTGTCATGCCGGCGACAGGCTCCTTGCTCACAGCACACGATCCCTTAAGACGCCCAAGTCAGAAGCAAACAATCAACCTGTCAATTCCGAGTCTGTAAAAAGGCAGGCGTGACGATGCCTTCACGTTGGAATCAATGGGAAATACATCCATCGAATAGAACGACCGGAGAAAAATTGATTATCCTGAATTCTTTGGGGCTTTCCGTATTCCTTTTTATTTTCAAGAAATATACAGAAAGGTCGAATTTCTTAACTTCATTTGGTATCCACGTAAATACACGTATAGGCTGCTTTGGATAAATTGACAAGCATGAAGTTGGTCATAGATTATATTGTAAATACAAAGAGGTTAGTATTTCGATTCGAATCACGAATCTACTGCGGTAATGAGTCATGAGAGCGCTGCGAGGGACTCGCGGATTTCCGCGTCTCCTTGTTTCGTGGAAGCGGATAGCTAGACTATAAGGAATCAGTGTGACGGAGATAAGAGCTGACGGAATTAAAAGGAGTACGTGGAAGAGGAGAGAGGGAAGAAGGGAGTTAGCGGGGGAAATAAAAGAGACAAGTAAATAAAATTGCAGTAAGGAATACGAGAATAAAACTATTCGCACAATGGTCGCATTTTGGGATGGAATCTGGCCGATCGGTCTGGCCTCGCAGTTGATTAGACTCTATTTACTAGAGGCGAGTTTAGTGGCCCTCACCCTTCCTATAGCCTTTGCCCTCCGCCCTATTTCTCTCCCTTCTTTGTGGCCAATCAACCAGCCATGCAGGGGCACGCGCCCCGTAGACCGTGGATGCTGGATACAGCATCTTTCACATTCCTCTTAAGCCTGAGCCATGTGTATCGGTAAGTAGTCTCTCTCATCAGTTGCCTTTATAGGCGATTTAAATTCTTCAACTTCTCATAAAATATTTTCCAAAAATTGCTCACTGACAGATTCATTGGTTCTCTCGTGTAAAGCTCCCGAGCACAGCTTCCGGTACTTTTGAATGGTCCTGTAGCGTCAAGGAAGGCCAACAAGATATTCTCTGGTACGCGTGAATGTAGGTATGTCGCCTCGTGGAAATTCTGGTAGAAATGTAGGAAGAGAGCGCGACTAGAAAATGGGGAGTGAAATAACAGGGTTCGACCCTATCGCGTCGGAGCAATCAAATCCCCCTTCAAGAACACACTGGCATTCATTGAACTTTAAAATCAAATAATGCCTATTAAAATAACAATACGCAACCCCCACGCCCAGGTTAAACATTGTTTCGTGCCTGCTACGCCCCCGCGATACGGATTAACATATTGGATCGGGTTACTGCAATTGATTTAACTAACTACGAGCCCTCATTGTGCACCCTTTGAGAAACTGAGAAGTTTAAGAATTAATAAAATCCGCAATATCTCATATAAATTCCTAAAAAAGGAAAACACACTATCACACGGATAAGAAACCAAAAGTGATTTATACATTTATTAAGGTCTTATGGGAATTGTCTCCTATGTGGTGAGTCTTGGCGGATACTATGTTAATGTTAATCCATATAAGGGATTCGAAAAAAAAGGAAGGGAGAAATGTACAAAACGACCGGAGCAATTGCGCCTGTTTGAGATTAGCCCTCCAGGAGTAGGGGTTCTCAGTCTCATTTAAGATACGGGCGACTGGGATATTTGTAAGAGAATGAATGTCCCACGAGGTTCCCTAGGGAGGTGGGGTGTGCTTATCTATCTACAGTGGCCTGGGGAATCGAGGAATCCGAATGGGCATTAAATGTGGGCCAACAGCTGATCTTCCACTTCGACCTTCGTTAGCATAATCGATCGGTAGCTACCATAACGTTCGGGGATGACTGCGCTCGAATGAATTCCAAGAGATTCTTTCATCACGGCAAAATTTGAAGTCTAGGTTAACCTGTTAACAATGTGATTGTATGGGATTTCTTTTTTCCACTTATACAAAGCATAGAGGGACTTAAGGACTCGTGTTTTTACACAAGAATGAGATTTCAGCTAATGAAGAAGAACGCCAGTGCTTGAGAAGCTGGAACGACCTGTACCCAATTAAGTTAGTCGCTACTTAAGTGCGGCAATTAACCTAGAGCCTTTCTCACATTCGAAATCTGCGCGCTTCCTAGGTACTTACCAAACGATGATAATATACTGTAACTACAGGGTGTTCTGAAACTACCTGACCCGATGGGTATGGCGGTGTTCGGGAGGCTTCACTGATCACGAAAATGACCTTCTTTTTGTCCGGAAGGTCATAGTTTTTAAATAGGAGCAGGTCAAAGTTGACCAATCAGAGGGAGGCGTCAAGAGAAACGTAGGCACCTGCGAACTCTGAGTTTTCTTTCCTCGCTTTTGTTTCTCGGTGGCTTCGGGCAGTATGACGTCAGTCGAAGACATGCCTATTGGATACAAGAAACAAGCTACCGAGAACCAAAAGCGAGGGAAGAAAACTCAGAGTTCGTAGGTGCCTACGTTTCTCTTGACTGGTCCCGCTTTGATTGGTCAACTTTGACCTGCTCCCATTTAAAAAATATGACCTTCCGGACAAAAAGAAGGTCATTTTCGTGATCAGTGAAGCCTCCCGAACACCGCCATACCCACCGGGTCAGGTAGTTTCGGAACACCCTGTATATATACGATACACATATGTATATCAAAATAGCGACTTCGTAAATGAAATCGTTCCCAAAATATCCCCTAGAAAAAAATATGTGCATATGTATGTATATACAATTTTACCACTCTATATCCATTCACAATATACTCTCTTCTATTTATAGAACGAAAAATGAAAAATAGCAAACTGATTTTGATATCTAGTCTACGTATAGAGAATTTCACTTCAGTAGACAAAATTTAAGATTATCAAGGGATGATATTTATGCACCACTGCATAAATGCGCCACGAATGCCGACGGCAAATTTTTTGGTCAATGTGCTGTGAAATAGCCAATCGCTCAAGTCCACTCGAATGGTAGAGTCGCTGTGATAGAACATAAGGAAAACTACAGCGAGTAAAAAGAGAAAGAAAATAATAAAATAAAAGAAGAATTCCTAAAAGAAGATCCGTTCGGTAAGAAGTATCTCGCGAAAAATTTTCTCTCCTCCATAAATCAGCAACCTAACCTATAACGTGCCTTCCTCCAGGTTCTGTAAACACATACTGATTATATACATATATATGTGTATCTTACCCATTACATACCCCGTCTAACCTATCTCGTGCCTATTCCGAGGCAATTCTAGGAGGAATACGTTGGGCGCCAGCGATGACAACCGGATGCGAAGAAGAGGAGAGGCCGACACTAGCCTCATGTGCGCCGCCATTAGCATGCCACTCGCGCCCCTACATATTTTCGGCAGTTCTCCGCAGGAATACCAATACGCGGCTTTGACATTCCAATAAAACGCGGCCGATTTGTTTATGAGCATGTAGGGACCCTATACGTATCTAACCTATACGACGGCAGAGAATTGGCTACATTGCTTCTCAACGTGTAGATACATAGGTACTTTACTAGGTAGTAGGTATGTACCTTATTGGTAAGTAGCCTGGTATATAGGTACTTACCTATAGTCCATTAGTGGAGAGGCGAGGTAAGAATTGATATAAGGAGGATTACTTTTATCGGAGTACAATGTCTACGGAATTTTTAGTGTTCTTCTAGCCGCACACAAATGGCCGTGCCTTATGTCCGAAATCTAGAGCAATCGCGAGCGATCGATTTTCAAAGCCTACTTTCTCATACGAGGTACTTTCTCTCACAATTTCTTAGTATACTCTTGTTAAGACTATCAGACACGATCTTCTTTATTTTACGTATGCATTGCCATCTTGACCATTATGTATTTTGTACATGAATTAATGAACTAGAAGGAATTTTTCATCTAACGAATAGATATCAATTTTTAGTATATATTCTTTTTCTTCCGTACAATATCAATTCCTGGGTTTTTTTTTTCGGCATCAATTCTTGCCAATTCAGGAAGATTTATGACGAGAAACTAAAGAGATTTCGAATGTTTCTTAATAATGATTATTGTCTTTTCCTCGTTGTAGAGTGTTGCCAGAATAAGTGGTAGGTGGAATAAGGAGACGAGTCCCATCGAGCTCGTAATTTTCTTTTCCACGTTTTGAAATGTATAACTGCTGCGGGGAACCTTCGCCAGGAGAAGATCCCAGAGATAATTGTTAAATTATGATTTTTTGCGGGCCCCGTTGTCGAGGCAGTAACTAACCGGCATGTCGGAAGGCGAGGGTGCCAGGACGCGGTGTTCGTCTTCATTCTTCTTTCTTTATTTCTCTTTCTGTCTTTCTTTTTGAGCCTGCAACACGATATCGGTTTGTCGTCGGTTGTAGATACCATCAAGAAGAAGAAAAAGGTCTTTTTTGGTCCCCCCATGAAAATTACCACGAAAACGGGACAAACACGTGCACGATATCTAAACGGTACAGCATTTGTATGCTAGTTACAACCATCAGTAAATTATGACTTTCGATGCTAAAGAAATATTGAATGCAAATTCCATTAACACTTTAAAGGTATTTTAAGCGTTGCCATCCGGCAGTAAGTTCAAACTTGTTCTGGAATTTGTGAGCAAAAACCAAAGAGGCTGGCGATGCAAAGGCAAAAGAATGAAAGAAGAAGAGATGGAAAAAAATGTGGAAAAAAGTAATGGAGTAGCCGAGACCGCAAGCGCGACCACGACGGTACGTAGATAGGTGATATGTCTATTAGGAGTTGGGCTGGGAGTTGCTGCGAAAACAGAAGCGCAACTGCAGAAGGAAAAGCAAAAGTAGAAGTGAATGGGCAGCAGGAAATCGTGAATTACCAAGCAATTCTTTCATGTACGAAATGCCTCTATATGTACAACTTGGTAGTTCATGTCTGCTATGTGACGCTCTATATACGAAAGACTCATGTATGTACGTAGAAATATACATTATATAAATATATAATATATAGGAATTTTACAAGAAAAGAGGCCAGTCGAGTTATGTGGCTGAGATTGCTTCTTGCTTCCTCGTTACGTGGATCATCGAAGCGTCTAGCCGCAAAACCGCATGAGTTCTGAACCTTCCACCTTGTACCTTACACCTCCACTTTTGCAACACAGGATTAGTACAATAATAGAATATTAGCTAGGACCATAGTCCTTCAAAAAATCTAAATCTTAGCCATTTTAGAATAACATTGATACAACGTCAGGCTCTAACCATAGCTATACAGTTGCTTATAGATAAAAAGGTGTACCTACAAATTGTTTGACCTTTCCTTTGTCTAATCTTAATCTCTCGTCACCCTATGTTATGTTAGAGAGACAGTGTAACGGTAAGGATACCACCTAAGATAAATAATGCTGCGACAGCACCGTAGAGATTTTACTGCATGGATAGTTCTGTTACATCTCTCTTAGCACTGTAGAGATCAGGATCTAGAAGCTGTATGGATCCTGGCTGAATCCTGGAATAACTGTATCCTCGTTCAGGTGCGATATGCAAGAATGTGTCCTTCCAAGCCGCTATCCTTACGGGACACTGATGGTAATATAACTTGTCACCCTCTGAGAGGATCCCAGGGGGTGAGAGTAGTTTTTATGTTTTGGGCTTCCGAAGTTGGCAAGGGCCGGGACAGTGTGAAGATATAAAGAAGTGGTCCATAACGATGGAAAACGACGGAAGCTGCTGATTCTCTCGATAATTATCAGAAACTAACCGAAACTCATAAAGTTCACCCCTTTATCCCTTTGTGGGGACGAGGGACATGGGGATGGCAATGGGGACGAAGGGTAGGGACCGATTTTCGTGGTCCATATTATGTGTCCGCTATTGTTTTCTTTTCCTTTTTTTTCTGGATTCTTTCGTCTACTATTTTCCGTCATTCTTCTCGCCTTTACGATCATCTAAAACCCGCAAGCTTTCTCTCGAACCTTTTTCTTGCGTATCTTTTTTGTCCTTTGAATGTTTTTTTTTCCTTTTCTCTTACTGCGTTTTCTTTCTCTAAGTTTAAGCGATACGATCGGTACCTGTAATATTTTTGGTTGGACCTGTAGTCCAGGTTACAGTTACTTCAGGGTAAGTCCCAGGATGGGCAAGGTCGCTCACTAATTTGATGAATGGACTTGTTTTCCTTTTATTTTTTATTTTTGCTATTCTTTTCATTTCTCTCGCTGTCACACACACACATACGCGCGCGCGCGCGCGCAGAGCTTATGCTTGTGCTATTTCTCTACTCATTCGCTCTCTTATTTATTTTCTCCGCCTCCACCCTAACGTGTTCTCATTCCCATCTTTTTTCTAGCCCCCCCCCCCCC
>NW_014332954.1:168835-189951 GCF_000341935.2 Cephus cinctus | reverse complement strand
TTTTTTTTCCCCCCCCCCCCCCCCCGATGACGTCCACTACGTTTAATAATCACGCACGTGCTTTCTCCTTTTTTTGTTACGTTTTTTTTCTTGCGTCCCTTCGCCGTCTTGTGCGAGCACGCGTCGTCACACCTACTCCGTCACATAGGGGAAACAGTATTAATGGATTTTATATTGTACAAGAGACAACCTGCATATTGGCCGATATGTGAAAAAAAATATCCATTGCGACACATGCAATGTGTCTTAATTCGAAATTGTTCGATATTTTTTGAAATTGCTTCCGAACAAATTGGTTGATTACGCGGACAGCATTTTGTTCAAAGTTCTGCAAATAAGGCGACACTAATTTAATATAGTTTTTATATTATTAACATACTAGAATGAAATGAAGCTAATGTCTCAAGGTCGCCAGAAGCTACGACGACGGGAATCTGCATCGACCTGGACAGTCCCAGAATATAAACACCCCAAGTCTCGCGTACATTTATCATCTGAGCGGGCAATTTACGGCCGATCATTTTTCACAGGGTGGCTCCCGGCTCGCGGGACACCCTTCTCAGGGTGTTATTGGCCGGCCGGCCGAGCACCGACCAACGGACAACCCCCTGGAGCAACCCCAGCGACTTCGAGACTTCAGCCTGACTGATGATCTCGCGGACGACATGTGCTTCCCTGTTTTGTTGCACTCTATATGCTGATGAGGCAACCGATCGACATTGGCTATCGGATCGTCAATGTCACTCGTGACGTCTGACAGCTTCCGGTTTTTCATCCTCTTACCGAGTTCCTCTTTCTCTTCGCACCCTTTTATATCCATTGGGATTATTTACTGAATGGTCTAAATCCTATGCGATTGAAATAGAGTGACTGTTTCTTTGTTGAAACAAAATAAATAAAATAAATAAGAACAAGATATTTTGATGAAGATCACCGTGTCAGGTTAGGTTGGGAAACGAGAGAGTCCCGTCTGAGGATATCTCACGGATGAAAAGTGTGCGCCCGGAGTGAAATATCCTTAGGGATTCTCCAATTAGGTTCACCCCGTGGATTCACTGTGGCCCAAGGGTGTCGAGATAAAAACACAAGGAGGAGAGCGTTATATAAGAGTAAGAAAGGAAGTGCAGAAGTAACGGCCTGTTAAAGATAAGGAAATGAGGTGTCGCGAGCGCCTACGCGCAAATATCCCTAGCGCGCGCCACGCTCCAAAAATGATTTTGGAAGGGTAGTTTTTCTTCTATCTCCCATAGGGGAAACGAGGAGCCCTTCGAATACCTTTACACTCGATCGCGTATAGCTGACCCTTACGCAAGTTAACCCCCATTTCTCGACTGTTATTTCATTTTATTTCTTTTTCCTACATAATTTATCCCCGCTCCCTTGGACTTTAAGTAAGACTACAGGCACTACCACATTTGACTAATTAACCCTTAACTACACGGGTCCAACTCCTACGAACACACTTTACAAGGTGAGGCCTGTAAGACCTCAAACTACGGAGCTCGATTGTAGGACTACTAAAATAATTAGAACAGTTCAAAAGTAAAGCTTTACGTCGCTTCTCTCTTAGTTTAAATAAATTTAATGACCAAGTAAAAAGTAATATTTAACTAGTAGATTTTTTTTTCTAACTTGTCGAAAATTCACGTAGAGGCAAATTCGGCAGAAGGGCTAAACATAAAAGTGATGAGGTCTTTGAGACTGCACGTGTGTAATTAAGGGTTAATTTAATACCCATTCACGCTCTACACGTTCTCGCTTATATCTGTACGTTACTTATATTTGTTCCATTATCTAATGATATATTTTTTGGAATTCTACCTCCCTTCAAAAAATAAGCACTAAGAACCTCACTGGTCTGTACAATTTCCTTATCGCGGTATCACGGAGGACAACTGGCAGGGCTGGTTTTACGCTCCTACGATCTAATCTCGTGGCTGATTTAACTTGTTTCATAACTCTCAGGCCTAATCTCAATCCGCGTATAAACATCCAGTCTCCTCCCTTTGTGCATCTACATTTAATTATCGTACAGTACGCGTAGTAGGTAGCTACGTATAGCAATGTAGCGACATGGCAACGTATCTGCCTACCTACCCGCCATACAGAGTGTAGCTCTTATGTATTCCCATGACGATTGCGCGTGTAAAATCAAATGGGGATGTTCACAGTCGAGATTGGGATATTGTTAATAAAACTATGGGGGTTATAGTTGGGCTTAGAGATGTTGCAAATATATTCTGGCTTAATTAAGGATTCTCGGACAGGAAATTATTTTACGATTTCACTCTAACCTATTTAGTACATCTGATTATTATGGTATACTGGACTTTGTTATATTCAATTCCTTTAAATTATCAATATCACGTAGGCAGCGGGGACTCCGACGCGTTGGTAAACTTTATGGCAATTTTCATGCGAATCGCGTAAACAAGAAAAGTTACATTGTCGTTAGGTCCAATTAGGTGTCTTAATGCGTGTAGTTTACCTCAGGAAAATTTCTTGCGGTACCGTAATGTATATACATGTACATATACCTGTATATATGTATACATATAGTACAAAGTAATACCCCCTCCCTACTTCTTGGACCACCATCATCCCTTAGCGTCCTATGAATATCGCGAGGACACCCCTGCTGTCGGTACAGCGACAGCAGTTTAAAGCCAGCAATCATGTTGCATAATACTCCCATTAGATAACATAATCGAAAGTGGATTTATGGTGTAGCTATGGGGGATGAAAAAAATTGTGTACATATATATATATATATATATATATATTCAGAACAATATCGAAACTCTCGTAGCTATCCTGAGTTTCAGTGATATGGGGGATGAAAAAAATTGTGTACATAGTTTAAAGCCAGCAATCATGTTGCATAATACTCCCATTAGATAACATAATCGAAAGTGGATTTATGGTGTAGCTATGGGGGATGAAAAAAATTGTGTACATATATATATATATATATATATATATTCAGAACAATATCGAAACTCTCGTAGCTATCCTGAGTTTCAGTGATTCATATTCATATGAATCTTATCGAAAAGAATTAAAGCCGCGTTTGCAGCGTTTGATTGTCAATAAGTGAAGTATGTACTCATACGTTCCTCTATAGGGGGAGTCAGTAAAAAAAGTTAAAGGCGGATTCACAATGCTTTATAATAAAGTTTGCTTTGCATGAAATTGGTTTTCACCAACGTTATCGGACAGTGAAAAAAAATACGTACAACAAACCAAATTGTAAAGCGACGATGCGACAGCATTGCGATTAGTCCCTGGCGTCCAATCGGTTCTCAAAATTCTTTTAATGGTCCCAGCGTAGCTGCAACCGTCTCGCGACACTTTGCGACTTTTCGCTTTGGCGACAATTCATTTATATGCTAATCGCGAGAAGTCGTCGAGAAAGTTGTAGTCGTCGACTTTGTCATAGTCCTTTGTCGCAGTCGTGAAGACACCGCGACCGACTGCTCTCCATAAAGCGATCATTCGCGTCTCGCCCCTTTTTACAAGCCCCCAAAATCTCTTTTACTGGGATCTTCATCAGACGGGGTTGGAGTAGAGAGGGAGTGTTACGAAATTTTAGGGTGACTCGAAAATATGTTCCTTTGAAATATAGAGTCGCTCGACTTTACCTACTTTACGGTTTCTGACGTTGTGCTTCTTCTTATAAAAACAGCAGACACGAATATATTATAGTATGTTATATATTATAAACTACATGTATACACTATCTAAAAATTTGTATTTTTCGTGTATTATTAAATTACTTTCGTAACGTTTAGTTGCCATCGTGTATTACTACGCGTGACACGTTCAATAGCATAGCGATAGATATATAGGTATATATGTATAGGTATAGATATTGTAGATGTATGTACTGATTCTTTCGTAGAATGCAAAGTATATTACACTTTGTTATTTTAAATAGGATAGATAAGGAGGATATATAATATATTATTATACGTATATAGAGTATATTGAAATGTGGTATAAAACTACGATGATTGACGATGAGGTATTGCGGTTACTGCGGTCGTGAAAACAGTCAAGTTTCTTTGCTACATCAATTTCATATTTTCTTAGAGGACATGTGCTCTTTTAAGTCGATAAATTGATATTAACTGGTACCTAAAGACATTCTGGGAGCAGTGAACTACGGAGAGAAAAAGCCTCTTCTTTTGACAATAATTGTCAATGGATTTAACAGTGAATCCGAGGTTAAATAACTTCGAATTCCTTTTGGTAAAGAAAAAAAAAAGCTATGCAAAAATTTGGTTCAACGTATCTTGCGAGACCGTAAAGCGTGCCATTTCAAAAGAAATACATGCACCCCGTATGTCGAAATGGCTTTTTAAACTGCAGGGGCGAACGTTACGAGGCACAAGAAGGGATGCAGGGAGGGGAATGAATGAAGAGGAAGGTGAACGAAAAGAAGGATGAGAAATAGAATAGGAATAGCTATACGAATCTTCGGACAGGTTGAGGGATTCTAAAGGTAGGTATTTTTGGGGAATGAGGAGAAAGAAAAGTTGTAGACAGAAATGGAAATAAAATGAAGATAGAAAAAGAAGAAGAACATATAGGAGAATAAAGATGTGAAGCAAAGAGAAAAATAACGTTGGAAGGAATTAAAACTTTAGACAGAAGGAACGTTTGAAAAAAAAAATAGGAAAAGTTTGATGTTTTTGAAAGTGTGGCTTAAAATTAAATCTCATATTTTAGAAAAAAATAATCAAAAAATATCTTGTAAGATCTAAAGATATGGGATTCAATCCTTTGCCACATTTTCCCATTCTTTTTTTTTTTATTCGGGTAGGAACCATAAGAAAAACATTGAATGAAAAGATGAGAAAAAATAAATGAAAATACCAAAAGTTTCGGGTCCTCTGCCATCCTGAAGATGGCGCCAGCGTCGTTCAGCCATTAAACATTTTCCGGCCGATTTCTCCGGTAGCTCTTCCCGCCGCTTTCTTTATAAAGTAGGGAATATTTATGAAGGAGCTTCGCAGTGAATGATGCATGTGCATATTTCCATGTAATCCACGTAGCACGCGTATTACGTACGTCCACCTATATACTTACAGTCTACGATATACGTTCAGCCCATGACAGATATCAGTTTGTGTCTCTCATGGCTATACATATACACTGTCACCGTTACTCAAAAACAATAAGCGATAACAAAAAAATTCTGTTTTTAATGATAGTGCAGTAAAAAAGTAACAAATATATTTTTTATTCGTTTCCTCCTTCAGTCCCTAGTTACCGCAACCGTCTCTATCTATTGTGGGACTATACCTTTTTTTTCATAGTTCGTTTGTACCTTCAGTAAATAGGTACCGACTCCATTTTCACGGTTATCAGATAGGATCCTTTACTTAAGCAACTTAAATAGGGCGCCGCTACTTGTAAGACTTCATTACACAGATTGTTATTATTATACTAGTAAACGATATGCCGCCCGTGTTCCTTTACTAATCCGGTCGTGTGAACTGAGCATAATGCTCATCTTACACAGTCTGGAATTCAGTTGGACATTGATAACAGTGTACAACTGGTAGATACGTGAAGGGTGAGTATAGTTGATCGTGAGTCGGGGGAGTGTGAACGGACCTTTAGGGATGATCGACATTGGCCTGTGAGTCAGCGTTAATTCTTTCTAGATTCCCCTGCAGTTGATTGGATTTCGTGCGGGTTTCCATGGAGTCCCATACGCGTAGCTAGTAACGTGATCGAACATTATGGAAACTGCTTAGCGATTATCGAGGGAGCTAAGATCTTCGTGACTAAAATTATAACGTATCCACAGTTTCTCCATCGTAGGACGAATAATTAAAGTCGCTTAATGAGAACGCGTCTTCGTGACTATGAAAATTTATCGTTAAACAAACTTATGTAATTCGAAGATCTATGACGTTGTTATAATGATATCATCCATGGGGATTGGATGGGAAAGGTGAGGGGAATGTCGATTTATTTTATTATTCAGCGCGATGCCTCTTGCCGCGACGATGACAGTTTCCAACGAGAGCGACCGCCTTTTTCGCGCACAATTACAGTTACTCGCGTTAATTGTTATTTTTAATAATCAAAGAGAAATGCAGTGTCGGGGGAGGCAAGAAATAATCTGTGAATAAATTCCGTAAAGGGGAACAAAGACAAGGATGAATAAACGAAAAGGCCCACGTCTGCTCGGTGTCTTTCTGTATCCACTTATTTTCTTACCCAATACAGATTGGGCCCATTCTCGATCAATCGGTCCCAGTTCTGGATGGAAGAAAGGTGGTGCTCGCTCAGGCGTGCCCCAAGTACCGTGAATTCTCACGTAGGACGTACCCCGAGTGAGGGGCCTTATGCCCTGCGAAGACCCATTGACAATCAGAAATACGAGAGCGCATTCAAGAACCAAGATGAAGGAATTCCTAAAAAGATGGCGCTCGAAAAATAAACTACCGTAAGAGTCACGAGTAAAGTTTCTATCCGTTGAACAGTTTGATCGGTAAAACAGAAAGATGGGTAGAGTGGTGTGAAAATGGAATGGCGGCTTCGAAAGGAAATCTCTTCGGCATTTAACGTCTCGAGGGGGCTGGGGAGGTTGGAAAAAAATGCTCGTCCTCCAGAGAAACCTCTGAGCACGACTGTTGATAATCGTTTAGGACAAGGTTTAATCGGTTCGTATCCGTGACCGCGCTACAATTTTGTAAAAACAAACTGCTAAAAAATGAACCGTTTAAACGATTGCGAGCTGATCCCGAGGATCTATTGCGAGAAGCTTCCTTCGCACCTTCGCTCCTTCCTCAAGCCGTGACGCATCGATTAACGTCGGTTACGAGAATCAACCCAACGAACTCCACGCACTCT
Source organism: Cephus cinctus (assembly GCF_000341935.2). Classification (NCBI taxonomy): domain Eukaryota; kingdom Metazoa; phylum Arthropoda; class Insecta; order Hymenoptera; family Cephidae; genus Cephus; species Cephus cinctus. Next base: position 183,081 of record NW_014332954.1, on the reverse strand, counting down.
GCTCACCTAACCTAACCTGCTTGTATATCTCGTCTATAAATAGAATCTCTATAGATATATGGTTTTACGTACCTTGTATATACAATATATTTTGCCATATTCCACTAAGTATCATACGATAAACTCTATTGAAATCCATAACGACCGACACGATGTGCATTCACAATGGCGACTCTTACTGCCTAGCTAGGTAGACTGTAAAAGGAGTAAATCGCCGCGGTTTGCCACTTTACTGTCTTACCAACCGTAACGGTTCTATAAAGCTTATAGGACACTTGTACTTTTTATGGAGTATTTCTGCCGATTATTATAAAAGCTTATTTGATAGACCAAACATTCAAGAAACTTACATTACTCGGGTTCAGTCTATGTTGTATTGTATTGTATGCTGTATGGGCGGTCAGCGAGTTGAAAATGTTTTTTTTCTACAGTTCAAAAGCAACCGAGTATCAAGCAACTGGCTCTCGTCATTCTTATGTTATTATATGTTATTTTGAAATATATTTTACTTTTCTATTTGAGCATATAGTTCCGTGGTTTTTCGGAAAGCCTCGTTGCATTGTTTTCGACCTGTCAAAAATAATGCATTAGACTCGTGGACCGACTAAAGATTTAATCTGAAACATTAATTGAGGTAGAGAAATTGCAGATTGTCACTGACAATCAAAATAGAAATAATGACGTTGGATCGGAGGCACATCGAAGAGGTTACTTTGTATATATCACAAATGTTTCTCGATGATATAACAGGTTCGGGTGCACGAACCGTGACACTGTCAGACGATTATCCACGGAGAAGACTTTTCTTGCAGGCCTGAAGAGTGTCGAGTGGGAGGGATGGGAGGGTGAGACGGGTTTACCGAGACCTTCTTGGGCATTGTCTTGAGTCGCCGGTGAGTCTACCACGCCCTGCCCACCCCCTAATCATGGTAAATTAATTGAGTCCCAGAGGTCGGCTTAGAAAATCCCCATTCGATTCACCGGCGCGTACAATCTTAAGGAAAAGTAAAAGGAGAAGAAAAAGGTGAAAGAAAAATTTCATTTCTCTCTAGAGAATAATGGATCCCGCGACACAGTGATTTCGTAGACCAAAAACAAAATACATTTCATTTATCGTGGGTGGCTGATTTAAGGTTTGTGCAAAGAATTACAGTCGAGAATTGAATGGGAATTGTATCTGGACATAGAAAAATGGCGCGTGCTCTTGCAAATTGAACGGCATCAGCGTGCTAATTGAAACGGTCGCGGATCGTCAGGTGAATCGAATGAAAGGACCCACTCCCCCCCACCCTACCCCCCTTTTCTCATTATAGCAGGAGTCCACTTTGAGGTTCTTTCTGTTCCTCTTTTTCTGTTACCTCTTCTTTCGTATCTTGTATTTTTGTTGCTTTTCCGCATGGGACCACGAGTAATTGTCGGCTACGACAAACGCGAATCGCTTATTGAATGCACGATCGATTCCGACTATCCGGTTTTTACTGCTGTCCTTTTGTATCGAGGTACTACCGATGGCCGATCGGAAGTTTGACTCATGAAAGGGACATTGATCCTCTCCGATTATAAAAATAGCCGTCACTGAAACACCGCGTGAATTAGAGAATAATTTTATTTCGCTCGTGCGCCCAGAAGGAATCACTTCCTATGGATGACGGCCATTGTTTGTCTCGCGTGAATCTTTTTTAATCGTGTTTTCCGCATTTTTTTGTTATTTCGAGGAATCGTCATTTTTTCACTGAATATTAGTCATTACTTTGACGTTACTCGCGAGTAGTGACTTCTTGTGATTCTTTTCGACCATAGGGAACGCAGCGTACAAACCGCCTGTCGGTGAATTCGTTCTGTTCGCTCTTGTACTCGGCTGCTAAGAACGACATCTGTATTACCGACACTGGCGTGTAGGATGCTTGTACTGCTGGTTGGTAAGGTTCACCATTAGATGGCAGTTCAAACAAAGGACTGAAGCATAGATTCAAAAGGATGCGGATATATTAGTTTTTCTTTTTCATTCACTTTTTCTCCTAATATTAAAAATAGACTCTCCCCGCACATAGAACTTAATTCCCTGTATCTAGTAATTTTCTGTAGAGACCCTGTTATTCTCTTGCTTTAAGGGTGTGACTATCGAGGAAGAAAAAGGCTCTCGTCAAAATCTGAATGTATTATCGTCTCCTGGCGAGGGCGACCGTGGAAAGTTGCCGGGGCGACAAAAGCTCTCTATCTGGGCTCCTTAAGGCTTTTCTTATTAAGTTCACATTTTCTCATAAAGTGGCATGGTCCCGTGTCCTTTCTAGAATACCAATGAGTATCTCATAGGGAGGGTAAAAGATGGGGTGGGAATTGGGTGGTGTGGATGCTGAGAATGTGACGCACCAAAGTGGTGCGGTTGGAGCTTAACAATTAACATACGTCACATTTCGAGAAAAACCAAAGAATTTAAAGAGATTTCTCTCCATGAATCCTTTACAAACGTTCATCCAATGCATTTCCTGCTGACGAATCATCCCCCATTGTTCTTCGACATCGAAGAGGAAAATACAAAAAGAAAAAGGAAAAGAATAAAAAAAATGGTCCCAAAGTCCCCGAGACTCTTTCAGGCGACGTATTAATCATCGAAGTATCTAAATGACGGGATTCCGATGTATTACCATATAAATGACATCATATTTCTGGTCAGGTTTCCCCAGTTTGTCGGCCGGAGCCCGTGTGATATATGAACGTGGGCATATTGCCGAGGCCACCCACCCACTACATCAACCCCTATCGCTATCGTCTCCTATCACCACTGCCAGATGCTGAGCGTGACCCTGCACACTCCTCCATTAGATTTACTATTTATATTATTTCTTTGCTTTTCTTTTTTTTTTCTTCATTTTTCACCTTTGACTTACAGGAGTGAGTCTGGCCGATTTATATAATTTTTTAAAAATTATTGTAATGCGCATCAAGTTTTGCATTGGATTATGTTGTAGTGCACTTTGTTCTAGAGGTATTTTTCTGCTTTCTCAATCTTTTGTAATATGTGCAACAATAATTGGTGCACTGAATAATCGCCACTTCCATTCTCATTACAACTGAGAATTCATTATTTTTTCCTTGGGCCCGTCGTCCACAGCATGCCTTTAAGTGCCCTTGATCTTTCCGGCCCTGAACGGGACGCGCTAACCGCAGTGTAGCCCGTTATTTTATGGGCCGAAATTACACGGCTCTTTTAAAGAATTTGAGACGATATCAAGAGACGCCATTGCAATTCATCGTTGCAGGCGACACAACTGCGTGCAATTTTTTATACGAGAATGCGGCGTTACTTTGGATCCCTTTTACGAATTTTTTTTTTTTCGTCCTAAATGTGTAATATTCGCATTGGGAATATTTTTATAGTTTTCATAAAATTATGATTCACTTTTGAATGAAAAAAGAGACGATAAACTCGATCTTCTAGTTTGAATGGAACGAATTCTCAATGGGCTGCGTATTAACGAGCATGAGTAATCTTTGATACCTACGATCCTACCATGGGTTAGCGGATCGTGAGGTGCTTATTATACCAGGAGTGATTTACCGCGTGTGAACCCACCTTTACGTGGGCGAACCTGCTACACCTGTGCTACCTGGACGCGGAAAAAAGATTATTCAGCTAATTCGTAAATAATAAAAAAAAAAAGCTAAGAACGACTGAATTATGGAGATAGCAGAATAATCGCTTCGCAAACAACTATACTTATATAAAAAAAAAGTGACCACGCTCCAGTACCAAAAATACAATCATACTAAGTTCTCCATATTTTAAAATCCTTTAGAAAATGCAACAAAATAAAGAACGAGTCAAAGTTCCATTTGCCAAAAAAAAAACATTTTCGTGCGATCGTAAGTATAACCAGAAATGCATGGGACTTTCGCGCATGCACGTTGCGGAACATCAGCAAGCGGTCTCGCGAGTATATTTCAATTATTAGAGGGAATTACTCGGAGCGTCCATCATCTCCTATACTTATTTCTGCTCAGGAGCGGCACAACTGTAGAAGCCGGAACCAAGTAGTGGGGGAAATAAATAGATACAAATAACGTGTGCGAGAGGGAAGTCCTAGAGAGCAAGAGGAAGAGAGGAGATGAAGAGAGAGGAGTAAAAAGAGGAAATATGGAAAAGGAGAGAAGAGAAAAGGGATAAGGGAGAAAAATGGGAGCGGGAAAGGAGAGTGGTGGTTGGAGGGTCTGGGTCTATGGACCCCACGGACCCCACGGACCTCATGGACCTCATGGAGATGATCCTATGAGGTTATACGCGAGGAGGCAGGCTGGCATCATCAGAGTGCATCATCAGAGCGGTGAGAAAATAGCCTTCAATTGTGATTACAGGGGCGGCTCGAGAGGGCCCGGCTTCGCTTGGCTGGCTCGGATCTTATACGCATACCCACACGTATATTGGGCCCACGTGTACATATGTGGTATCGAGGATGTGTGGTCGTGCGATTCCCTCTATATGTAGGTAACTTCGGTACTTGTGTGGGAGGTACCAATTCACGAGGACACCGAGGACCGAATATAATTCCGTCAATTATAATAACTACTGCGAACCGGTCGTGATTCTTTCGATGGACTTATACTCCATTTTGATTCCATAGGAAATTCGTGAAGCGTCACCCTTTTGGGTCGCACTGGATCGCACTGTAGAATCAATTTTCTTTTTCTCTCCACGGAAACTTTCTTTGAGTTCCGTTTCTTCTTCTTTTCTTGTACCTTTTTGCAACTCTTGCTGCACACTTTTAGATCTCTTTGCAGGAGTGTTCTGGTGATAGAAAGGGGCGGCTTTGTGGCCACTGATGAAATTATAGCTTTGAGATACTTTTTGCAATTTGTACTTTCTGGTATTTGTGAAATTTCTATAACAGTGTATAAACGTCGGATTTTCCTATGACGTATTTCTAGTTCATGATGAATTAATTGATATTGATTCTTTTTTTTTATTTCCATCTCTTCACGTATACGTCTAAATATTCATACTTTGTGGCGTTATGACAACGACGAATAGTCACGGATTTTTTTAGTTTCTATTTCCGGTGTCTTTCTATGACTGCTTTTCACTTTATTTCTCAATTTTTTGATAGTCCCGTGACCATCATTGGGTCTACCTTGGCGCTAGAAGAGGGCGGTTTGCGGCCACGCGGAATTACACGTCGCGATCTTCCACGTACGTCGTGCGTCCAATTACGTCGAGCAATTCAGCGATCCAGCAATCACGTCGGGAACTCGAGGTAGAGGATGAACGAGAGAGTAACGGGCAATGAGAAGTTGTGTACATAGAAATGACATCTAGCGGCTGAATGTGGCAACGAAACAAGATTGAGGAATCGCGTCTGGATTTTATAATTGCTCCTTTGGGAAAGCGAAGCGATTTCAGCTCGGAAGAAGTATGGTGTTTGTCGCGGAGGGTGCAGCTAAACTAGTCTATATATAGTGCGCATGCGTGACTACTCCACCTGCGCTTTTTGACGTCATAAAAGAACTGGATCGACCGCCAATACGACGGACGCTGGGCGGCGCATACTGATTAGTATAAAGTTGAACTGCCAATACGCTTCTTAGTGTTTTATGACATTTTCTCATTTTTTTGGAAGTACGAAGAATTTTCTAAGTGTAAATTTCGGAATATTACAAATTAATTTTGTAAATACTTTTCGTAACTTTTTGAAAAAATTTAACAGAATAGAGAAAAGAAGAGAGAAGATCTTTGGGATTTTTCTTTACATTCTAATGGAATATCGATTTCGGGATACAGTGTATGTGTATTGATTTTGTTATCGAAATAGTTGAAACGATAAATGGCAATCGATCTTTTTTTTTCGCTTTTTTACGTGGAAACAATACCGGAAGTGGATTTCGATGGTACTGCGAAATTTCCCTGTTTCATGCTATTCCAATACAGCGGGACACCGCGGCGCATACGAATGTCGACCTTACGGGGATTGAAACGCTTTTCCACCCATCTCCTAGCTTTTTCAATTCTCCAACGAAACAACAGTTGACTGGATCATCTCTGGCTCCCGGTCATTCCGCACGCCTGCTTTTACTTACTCACGCTTCGTTATATCAATCTATCCTAGGAAGAAGGCAGAGCACAGTGCTGGTACAGTCCTACTATTACCCATAATAGCCATAGTAGTGCTTTATATAAAGCATAATAGAAGCGCCACTAATAGCACTAAGGAAGTGAGCCTAACACCATGAAAAATAGTCCAAGTCAAATCACACATTAGAAGACGAATAAAACAGAAATAAACCCACAAAAAGTATTAGCGTGCCAATAAGGCAGCAAATAAAAATTAGAACTATCCAATTAAATTTTTTTAAAAGATCGCCAAAGAGGTTATTACCCAATAAATAATAATCTAATCAACATTGGTTTTTTTCGAAGAAAAAAAAACCCCGATAATATTATCATAATATTTGTAGTACTATTATTAAAAAAAAACAATGAGAGTGGTATTTTACTAGTAAACGTACCAGTAGAGTTGGACGTCGGGTAAAATTATCGTTATTTCCGCAATACGATCAACAGAGGGCAGTGCGATCAGCTAATGAAAAAAGCGCGGGTTAAATTAATTACGCAGGCGGGATCGCGGGCAAACCGCGGCCATAAACAAGTCGGATGATCGGGCCATCATTAGTTGGCTAGGGCCGATAATAATATGCATAGCTGGTTCTCGACTACGTGCTAGTCTGATAGCGCATCTTTTTATACTGAGATACCTACATACGTAGGTACGACGTATACCATGCCCAAGTAGGTAACAACTGTAACACGAACAGGTTACCAGACGTAAACGATATTTCTCCCTTGATTCACGTATTATAAATGGAGGTAATCACTTAACGTCGAAAACTTATACTTACACGGTACACGATACATTTCAAATTGAAAAACTAAAAAAGTGCGGAAAATTGAGAAATTTCAGGTATTCGAATTGAAATGAATCTGAAGGTCAATTGTGCCGCCATCAATAAAATTTAATTAAGAACTAAATGCCACGTCAACCAATCGCTCGTTCTGATTGGGCATTTAATTCTTAGTTAAATTTTAAATGATGTCGATGCGACTGACCCCGAGTCAGAGAATCGGCTAGAAAAATAATAGATAATACTTCTTACGGTGATTATACAATGGATATAAGGTGATGGGGTTATAGTGATGCCTGGCTATGGTAAATAGGGATCGAGTAGTACATGATGATGTCAGCAGAGTCTCCTCACTCTAAAGTGAGGCTAGGTCGGTATCAATATTGGTATAGTTGAATAAACGTAATTAATGGCATGCCGATACACGAGCGGCGTAAACGTAAACGGAGACGTAAAGAAAGAGAAAGAGAAAGAGAGAGAGTCACATATGTATCCGTATGCATGTGCGCACAGTGAAAAGACTTCGTGCAAGGGCCTAAAGACTCCAGAGACTTCATTGCTGTTTACACTCTGGGTAAACACGAGTGCCGGCTGGCGAGAAAAGAAGCTCTTGACTTCCATGAGCTTTCGAGGATCCATCATTGTTTACGTGAACGATACGAAATCGATTGACGGAATCCACAAGGCCCCAATCGGTACGACTTAGACACAATCGGTCCCACTCAGTAGTCTTTATGAGTCTTATATTCCTTCATAATCAGCCCATCTGATTCTAATGATTCTAGTGCAATGAGAAGTTGTGCAATGAGTGAGAGAGAGAGAGAGAGAGAGAGAGAGAGAGACAGGTAAATATTCCGTAATGGACAGTGGATAAGTCCATAAAATTTTCACGTTTACATGAAAAGTCACGTTGCTTTTGAAACGAGGAGAAAACAAAGTAAAATGTGCACAGAAGGACGGTTTCTAAGATAATGTAACTGCAGCCGCCGTACAGAAACGTTACGGGCCGTGCAGGATGTTTCAAAATTTCGGGAGAAGGTCTCAGCAAATTTGAGGGTAAAGATTACATAAAGTTTCCAAGTTCTACACGGCCTGCCAGGATCTGTATGAGCACATATGTACCTTAGATAAGGTAGCGTGGTCCCGATGCACTTAGCAAAGCTTTATGAGTCTTATATTCCTTCATAATCAGCCCATCTGATTCTAATGATTCTAGTGCAATGAGAAGTTGTGCAATGAGTGAGAGAGAGAGAGAGAGAGAGAGAGAGAGAGACAGGTAAATATTCCGTAATGGACAGTGGATAAGTCCATAAAATTTTCACGTTTACATGAAAAGTCACGTTGCTTTTGAAACGAGGAGAAAACAAAGTAAAATGTGCACAGAAGGACGGTTTCTAAGATAATGTAACTGCAGCCGCCGTACAGAAACGTTACGGGCCGTGCAGGATGTTTCAAAATTTCGGGAGAAGGTCTCAGCAAATTTGAGGGTAAAGATTACATAAAGTTTCCAAGTTCTACACGGCCTGCCAGGATCTGTATGAGCACATATGTACCTTAGATAAGGTAGCGTGGTCCCGATGCACTTAGCAAAGCTTTATGAGTCTTATATTCCTTCATAATCAGCCCATCTGATTCTAATGATTCTAGTGACATCTCCTCTCCATTAAGTTTACCTACGATCTATGCATATTTCTGGCATCATCCTTTGGCTCCGCTTTCCTCTATGACTCTAGCACCTTCACCACGTTCACCACCTCCAGCACCACCTTCATATCCATCTCCACCTTCGCTACGAGGTACTCTTGTAAATTGCTTCGACGCACTAATGGCTCGCGGAGTGCCGATACGTTAATGCCTGCGTAAACGCAAGTATCTACCTACCTACCTACCTCCTCTAGGCGCTTTCTATTCCCACGATCCGATCGTATAATTTTGTTTTTCTTTCTCCTTTGTTTTTTACCTGCTTGATGATCCAATCCCATCGATTCTGATGATTATAAAAGTGCAGGATTTGTTGAGATCTAATAGAGATGCGCAAAAGTCAATTGCGCGGATGACAATTACAGATGTTTCGTTTGAACCCTGAATACCTATAGGCAGACGATTTGATATGAGTGTTTTTAATGGGAGTTGATTTTTGCATTTTGAGGTTATGACTTTACGACGTTCGGAAAGTTGGTCGTGATTACTGGAGCGACGGCAGGCGCTAATTGAAACCTCGTAAGGCTGATGAAGCAGTTCGGATGTCCCATAAAACGTCCGAGTATTAATAATGGCGTAATCAATTACAACCCTCTACTACGGGTCTTCGAGGGCCCAACCCTTCAAGGCCGTAAAGGGTCGTGCAGACGCGCCTCGTCGCGACGTGCTTCGGCCAACTCGTAAAACTCATCTGCGGTCATTCCAGGATGCAATATCGAGAGACTTCGACCTTAGAACGCATTAACGACAAATCGTCATTGTAAACTGCTTTCTGCTATGTCGCGTATGATACTGCACCTTCGCTATACTGCAATCCAACTAGAACAGCAATTGACTTAGTGACTGTAAATTTTCGTAATTGCAATTAGAAGATTTAGAAGAATAAAAACTGAAAAACATGGTTCTGTTAAAATTTTCGAAAAGCGTTGTTACTCTCAGAAACAATTTAACCGTGTTCTGTATTGTAGCATTATATATATATATCCCTCCCGATGGAGATCATGGATCGATCACTGGAATCGGAGTTATACTAGGAAAGCGGCGGGATCCTCTTAAGGCAGCGCCGCTTCTTGCAGCGGTTCAGACCACGGTCAGCTCTCAAGTCAGCGGCATTAAAGAAGGCAGTCTCTATAAAAGCGTCGTCGTCGTCGTCGGTCTACGCTTCCGCGCGTCTGCCTCTAAGAGTGAAGAATGAACTGCCCGCGACGTGAGGTGACTTCCGGAACGAAAAGGTACTTGATGGAGGAAGGGTTCCTGTGGTTCCATTACGTATCAGTCACTTTATTCGTCAATAATCACTCAAATTAAGGATCAAAATTTATGAAAAGGAAAGAAATGAGAATTGAAATGAAAAATTTATAGCGAACATATCGGTAGCTCGGAGAATGCTACAGGCACCGAACGATTTTTAACAGACCTAAGGGACGATAAGGGGAGATTTTTAGAAAAAGAGTAAAAGAGAATAAATGCTAAGAGAATCCAAAAGCGTGCCTACAAGATGTATAATGAATTCGTAGCGGTGTGGTATAACCCGGCAACACGCGGTGCAGAAGTAACCTGAGAACTCTGGACCACTGGAGATCCTATCTCCGCTGACATCTACGTTAGCGAGTCAGGGAGCTGAGCCGCGCTCGTGTAACGGGTGTCGGAATTATTCTGGAATATCTTATATCTATACTTTTTGAGGACATTGCTTCGTGCGCAGTAAGAAAACTGAAAACCATCATGGAGAATTGCTGTAGTGCCAATTTTATTTCAGAAACGCATGTAGATGTAGCGAATATGAAACATTAAGGAGGATTATGGGAGCAGCAAATACTTTCTATCTTTATTAATGATGACGAATTCAAAAAATATATAATCGATCAGGTGATAAAAGGCATTCATGGAGCAGTATATAGGTCAAAAGGTGGTTGCAGGTAGCTGGCGTAAAACAGACGGGAACACCACCAGGGCTGCGAGTCAATGAGATTTTATGCACAGCATCTCTCTTATATTCACTATAGTCACCTGTATCGCCTTGTTGGAAAGGCAAGAAAACGAAGAACAAGAAAATCCTAAGACAAACCTACTCGTCCATTCATTCAGTATCACTTGACATTCATTCAGTGATGTTTCGCGCGTCACTTCGCCACTTCGCGGCCTCCCTCCATTTCACTGCGACTTTTTCTCACTGAAGCAGAAGTGGCCATCTTAAGCACTGAAGTGGCTTAACCCCCTAGTAGTAATAGAGGAAGAAGAAGAAGAAGAAGAAGAAGAAGAAGCCTTTTCACTCGAGTGGACAAGTGTAAGACGGAACTTCTATCACGCGCGCGATACGGATAATAATACCCACACCTCAAGCGGCACTTTTCTATTCACTATGCTCTCCGGCCCTGAAGTGCGCTCGAGCATCACAAATATTGACGTCGGCGGCGCGGACGTTCGTTAAACAACTCCTGACCGGAGGACAGGACCTACGTCGGCCAAGTCCACAAGAAGACGAGGAATAAAGGAGAGAAATAATAAAATTCTCAAAGACGAAAACGAAGAAGAAGAAGAAGAAAAAGAAGAAGACGAAGAAGACGAAGGAGAAGAGGCATCGCCACGCTTGGTCAAGAAATATACGTGCGACTTTCTGTTCTCTTGAACACAGTGCGCATGCGCGTGTCCATGGACATGGACACGTGTGGTCTAACTTGACCACTGATCCTTCTTGAATTCTCAGAAATGGTCCAGAGTACCTACTAGCTTACAGCATCATCTTGGCAATGGAGATATTTCGTGGTTTCTTTATTCTTCATTTTCTGTTTAATTTTTTTTCCAAAAACCATGGGTCATAACCAGAAGGGAACCGTACGGTAAGAATCGTGCAACCAGATGGTACGAGTGTGCGCTCGAGGTCGCGTGACCTCTGAACGCCGCTAAATCAACAGCGCCGATCTGACTGAGCGGAGCCGAGCAATTATTTGCTTCTAGATTTATGAGTTTGTGAAATACCGCTGGTTCTGTAGCCAGAGGGATTGAATAAAGGCGAGAGAAATTGACGGCTGGTGTGAATGAAAGAGACTGTATATACAGAACAATATAATATCTGTTATATGACGTATACTGTACCGATATAACTACCCCATACAATCACTTTGCTTGTCATAACGTGTACTCATTCTTGAGTATACGTTATGACTATACATATGTATCTAACCCCATATCAATTCAATATAAATTACAAGAATTGATGAGCAACTAATAAGCAATCGACGGGCGACCATTGCCGATACTTTATAACAGAAAATAACGGTTTGATTCTTGATTCAAGTACAGGAATAGTCGTAGACTTATGTAGGTAAAAGAATTGCGATAAAACTCAAAATAGGACTAATCGTTTAGCGCCAATTTATTGGATATTTTGAATTGATTTTAGCATACTATATGTATATGTATATATATAGGTATATATATAACACACATTGGCCACAGATCAGGTACCCTTTTTAAATTGTCTTCCAGTGCTCCACGCCTACCAAGGTAATTGCGTCGGTCGCACGCTTCATGCCTAAAGGTGCTGAGACTGGCATTCCTAGCTGGATTTTTCGCGTCGTCGATAATTATCAACGGGCTATTTTGTTCGCTGGTTCTATTTATGGTGCGCCATTATTCGCCATCGATCGGAATTCCGAGGAGATCGAATGGACGCAGCCTGTAGGGTAGCTTGAAACCGTACAGCGTAGTTACATATTACGATGGCATTGAAACAATTATACATAAACGTGTATATGTGGAGGTACGTAGTTCTGAAATGATGGGAGAAAGAGAAGATTTGCCAATTTATAATTTCCGCTTATCAGAAGACTTCTCTGGCTTATATATATACATATATATACCAAGGTTGAATGAACCTTTAAACATTACATCGCATAAAGCACGGAGAAATCCGTGAATTTTTCACCACTTATCGGTTAGGCATGATGGATTCGTATCAATTACTCTTAGGCGTATTAGCGTCGATACAGCTGCTCATTATTGGCCGGTTCTGCGTGCCTCGCATGCTACATTGCTTGAGGTTAAACGTTCCTGCTCGAGTGCACAGGTGTCGATGCGTGGCACAGTCTCGACTATAGCGAAATATACTATAGTGTAATGGAGTATAGTGAACTTCAATGCATACAGAAGGTAAGGATGGCATTTGTTCAGAGAGGCATCATCTCGGTCGCCTTGAATGTACTAGATTCTCATACGTAGAAAGAATATACATATGGAACGAAAGAAGAAGAAGAAAAAGAATGAATGGTAAGGTTCCTGACATTTGTATATATATATATATATATATATATATATATATATATAGGAGTGTCCGTGTTTTAGGTGGCATATGTCTGTTAGCGCATGTATGTCTTATCTTTATACAGTATGAGACGCGGGGGAATGAAGCAAGGAACTACCATTGCCAGTGGAAGGAAAGTGCAGAGTGAGAAAGGTAGGTTTTCCCAAGTTTTTACGGTTTTTTTATGTCGTCTACCGTCTTGGGCGAACCCTCGCTCATCGCTTAAACAAATTAAAGAATCGTCTACCGCCCTCGCTTTATGAGTCCTGCCGGATACGCAATCCTGAATCTTTAATAACATTCTGACTCGACTGGAATAAAGGACATATTTTCCTGAAGGAATGCACGGGACTCGTTATTGGCGAGACTTCATGGTAAATGTGTTAATATTTCGTCTTTATATATATAATGCCTCGTGTGTTGTTTTTCACTACTGACGATGTGTTTTGGAGTGTAGTAACTCGAAACGCATGAAAACTCAAACTTTCTTATTTGGCCAATAACAGGCACTGACTCAAATGTGTATACATACATATATATACCGATTAGATGTTCTTATGCCATATATATCTTTTGTTTGTGATATAATTAGGTATTTTGAAACTTCATTGAATTTCATATATCTCAGGTGTATTCACTGGTTTTGATTGAGTGAGGAAGATTCGATGAAAAATGAGCATCTTCATTTCGCCGGACTAATTGAGACGTCAGAAAATTCCGATCCTATCAGCGTAAGAGAGGTTTATACGAGTAGTCCGATCCTCTTAGGAGTTTATACTGTAGGTAACCGCAGGATTCCGTGCATCGGGTGTGAATAATTGCCTGGGATCTCCCGTATGTGTCCCTTCGACCATTACTTAGCATAGGCCACCCACGTATGGAACATTAAAATCTCGTTTCTGCGTTTACTGACTATTCCCGAAAATCACACGATATTTATTGAGCCAATTGAAATCCACGTAAATCAGCCGGAAGAAATGGAAAATTAAAATCTCCTTTCTCTTTTAATTTATCACAGACAACACTGCCTGCCTCAAAAAATACACTGAACATTTTAACACAAAAATGTATAAGCCAAAGACACCGCGCGTCGTGTCAGCCAATAATGGATATGAATTTTCTTGCTTGGTACAACAGTTGTGACTAGTGCGTATCTCACACCCTGGAGCTTACAGCTTAGAGCTAGGAGCTTAAAGCTTAACGTAGTATCAGGAAGATCCGTCTGACGGCGCGTAGAGCTATCCGAATGTCGGCATTTATCAAGCGATGGTGGCTCCCTAGACTAATGAAAGGGCCAAAACAAATAGTATCCTATAGAGTCGCGGGGGCGGCGGGGGGTGGCGGGGCGCGG
>NW_014332954.1:156658-168766 GCF_000341935.2 Cephus cinctus | reverse complement strand
AAAAAGGGAACCCCACTAGCGCAGCACCGCGTAAACGTTACAAATTGAAAACTACAATCGAACGTCGGCGGAGATTTGTAATACGAGGCCGGCACCGTGCAATCGGACGCTGATTAATCTGTCCCGCGCTTGCCAGGGGTGTACGTACCATCGCAGCGGGCCCCATACATTCTGACGGATATTTTTCTTTCCTACAGTGGGCGAGTGTGTAAGCGAGCTAGGATCTTAATGTACTTTGCTGTCTTTTTTTTGTTCCCATAAGTTATCATTCAGTTTTACTTTTCCCTTTGGACGACCTCGCGGCACTGAGTGCACAGGGACGTGTCCTCGCGCTTTTCTGACACGTAACGAGACGAATAAACGAGTCTGCCGAGTGACTCTTTTGCTGGCTTGGCCGACGATCGAGTAGGTTATTGCGAAATTCCGACGGTAGCGCGCTCTCGCGGGGAAATATTCAGGATTCGCACTTAATTGGCCAGTCTCGCGACAGGAGAGCTGTAATTGGCGCTGCCCGATCTCCTTGTATCTACAAGAAAATCGTATCGTTACCACTAAAGAATAGCATCAAAGGCACAATAATATAACGATATCTGAATTTCGGATACACACGTACGTTATTCTTGCCAATCGAAAAATATATATCTATTTTGTACGCTAATAGAATGCAATAAATAAAATTGCAGTATCTATTTGATAAGAAATGAAAAATTATTTGCAAAATATTCTTTCAATCGTATTGCCAGTTTTGACTATTAATAATCCAAAGAAGCCAGTAAGACCTACATCTCTAGAGTATCGGCGTCCAATGTGATGAATAATGTGGGAGCAGGATGCAAACGAGCCAGTAAGAGTCCAGCTGCGTGAACCTAGCGGACATCTCGGTGGGTTTCGAATTCGAGCCTGGCGCGTTCACATGGGGCCATTAGTTTCGCGGCTGGTGTCCGTTCACGAAGGTGGAAGGTACAGCGGTCGGGCCGTTCCGGTGTTTATATTACTCGCACATGATGAACTGCTTGCTGTCCAGCCCCGCGGGCCGCCATGTTAACAGTTTATGTAACCAATTATACGGAGACAAGCGAGAGGAGCTGCGCGATCAGATTTGATTCGAAAAGACATTACTGGTTGCAGTGTAGGAAATAGAAACAACGAAATGATAATAGGAAGGAATTGAGGTGGATATGGAATGTAACGGAACGACGGTGGCGTCGCGATGCGACGAATTATCGAATTGAAGGATTTCACCGAATACCATAGAAAACGGATTTTCATAATACTGCGATAACACGTTTGCTGGTAAAACAAGTATGCTGCATATTGCAGATGGCAGTGCCGTCGCAGTGACCGAATTTATAACTGAAAACTGGATGGTTGTATAAAATCGTATAACGAGATTATTACAGGAATGAGTTTACTTGGATATGAAGAAAACCGGAACATTCGTTGGGGACTGTCCAAGAGGTCAAGTGTCACGATTTCGTGAATCCAGTTTTCGTGTCTCGTATATCCAGTTGCGAAATTGCACAACGCATTTGGATTCGTATAAAACGGTGAATAAAAAACTGGATATTTGAAGAAGTAGATTATTCTCCCTATTTGTTTTTATTCAGTGTCTGAAAATTTCATGGGTAAAACCGCAAATTGTTTATATTGTAGAAACAAAATATCCGCGAGGAACCTGAGCTACAAAGACGCACGTATGATGAACGATCTCGTGCGTACGAACCTGTGTGACTCGTCTGTACACACAAAAATAGAGTCTATAGCTGGGTACAGTACAGGGCTGGTATGTAACTTTAACATATCCAAGGTTAGCGATGCTTCTCAATAACAGTTTATTATAAAGTACTAGCATTAATCTATAGTCAATCCACAAGTTCGATGTGTTTATTTGACAGATCGAAAATAGTGAAGTCTCTAGAAAGCAATACGTGGCCCTGAATAGAATTTTTCTCACAAAATATGTATGTGTATGATTTCCAATTGAATTTTATTTTATTATTCTATTTGAGGATATATTTCTATGACTTCTTGGAAGCCCACATGTGATTTGTTAAGGATTACACTGTTCGCGACATAGCCTTGCAGTGGACAGGTTATTTCTTGGCATTGGAAATTATTACTCAATATTATCCGCACCGTTGATACGATAGGCAGTATGTATGCTAGAATTAGAAGTGGTAGGTAGTCGCGTGGTAAAGTGCACGGTATTATTGAATACTGTAAAGCTGACGGCAACACGTTCAGTGGTAAATTGGTATTAATTGTATAATTAATAAAAGAGCCTATTAATCTTGTTGATACTAAACATTGATACGAGAATATATAGCAGCTTTGCTGTAACTTGCTCAGGCGGCATGTTAAATTATATAAAACTTTATTGCATTTATTTACTGTTTCTATATGGTTTTACCTAGATACTAAGTTCACTTTCTAATGACACTTACAATATCATTCTTGGTCATGTGACTAATTACTGCGTCTAATTAGCTACGTGAAAGTATGTCTTGAACTATGATCTTCAACCCGACGAATCATAGAAAACGTTCAGCATCCGCAAATTCAGTCTACAACGCTCTACTGCCGCAGACCTGCACTAATATAGGTAATGGAGTAAGTACTAGGAGTAATTAGGGGTTAATTGAGGTACCATTGGGGATTAGTAACCCGCGGCAACGGATGGGTCTTCTATTTACCCGAAGGTGTAATGTCCGAGTACTGTACTCTACGTAAGAGTAAGGAGTAATAGTAAGAGTATCATAGGGGTAGGTTTCGAAGGGCTGATTCATCAGTTGCCTAGAGTACGAGGCCTTCGGGGCTGGGGCTTTAGGGGCGAGCCAGCTCGCTTATTGCTCCCCGAGTGGCCGCAAAACGAAGTTTGATCAAATTCTACTGCGCCGCATAAAACTGACCGTCCGGCCGGCCCTTTCCTTCTGGCCGGGTTATGGCCGCGATAAATGATTCATCCGCACCTACGATACTACCGTGCGATTCGATAGCCAGTTTTAGAAATACACGGGAACCTTTTCACCCCCCCGCCCCCTCCTTTCCTCCACTCATCATCATGCCCTATCCGACATAACCCTGCAGTACACTCGCCAGCCCTCACTTGGGCTGCATCGCCTGACTCCTTTTATTCCGCTTAGCCCTCGTTCCTATCACTTTTTTTCGATTTGGCCGTACCTACCCCTAGCCCCCTTATGCTACCCGTAAGAGTTCTGGAGGACGAGGGTCATCTCGAGCCTTTTACGAGCCACCCCTTAAGCCGATCGCACCGCCGTCATGAATTTGATAACAATCATGGCGATCTCAGATCGAGATACTGGAATGGGCCGGAATGAATCTTATTGTTAGTAGCCATTACCTTGAAACTGTCTTTTTATTCTGGTCCTTGTGGACATTTTTGTGGTTTTCAAATGTTTGCTCGGTATAAGGTACAGCTGTATGACTGACACGTTCATTCGTATTTATCAATAGCTACGTGGTAAGTTTCTGGATATATTTAAATATTGGAAAATTTTCAATAAAATCTTTGGTTTCTGTATAAAAGTAATAAAAGCACGATAGCCGGATTCTGGTGGGAGACCATGGCAGTCGAATGGTTAGATGTTTTCACTGCAGTATGGATATTGACCAGGGGGTGGTTGTGGTCTTTGTGATGTTGGGGATTGCGGAATGCATGCGCATGGTACTTTGTGGATATTGTTTTCAATAAGGCGAGGCATCAATCAGGGGTCGGGCTTGTCGCCATAGGACAATAGGGGACCGCAAGATGTCCTGAATGTGGCGACCTCTGACCATCCTGAGGGCCCAGGATGACCGGACTGACCATCTCTTTTGCATAATGACCTTCTCCTCAAAACTACCCTTATTCTACGCTCACCCTTAACCTTAGCAATCCCTTCGAAACCAGCCGGCCCATCTAATACGCAACCACGTTTCACGTTCCAATAGTCCAAGAGGCACAATAATACGTATACACCGCTGCTACTGAGTAGATTTCCATGTACGATCGAATCTCCTTGAATTTCATAAATAAGAATAAACATGGCGGAATCGCGTAATCCATAGAAACGCATCGAATTAAATCTCCCTTCGCGCCCTTCATCTATTTTATGCGACAATACATATTTTTCATTTATTATTATATTTGACAATTTTCTCCTTATCCTTCTACTTTCTTTCTAAAAAGATAAATTTAAAAAAATTCTTTGAAAATAGGGATTTTTTCAAAGGGCTTCTTTTAATTGTTAATGGAACCGGGAATCCATTAAGAATTATTACTTGGCAATTGGCGCATAGGAAAATTACAGACCAACATCAAAATTACTGACAGTCTATACATCTAATATATACATATATAATTCAAATGTCCTGGTTCGCGCCAACCTTTCTTCTTGCGAAATAGGGTAGTCTTATTTAAATGTCAAAGGAATTGTTTGGTTATTTACTATGCAAATGGAATTGTTTAAGATGAACCTAACTCGATACAAGGGCGGCTTTTCGGTTGTCGGGTTAACCCCAGGCCGTTGGAATGGGGGTTTACTTCCTTCCCGTTAATTGGATTAAGAAGTCGGATTGAGGAACGATCCTCCTTCGGGGCAACTTTCATCTCCTACTTCCTACCCCCTGTCCTATACACCCCTTCTCACACTTTCTCACATAGCTATACAGCATTACGTAGGGTCCCACGCCCTACTGTCACTTTAATTACGCTACTGATGGCGAAGCGTGTCGCAATAACCTCGACAGACTTTACGTTGCATACAATTATTATTATTGTTATTACTATTATTACTATTATTATTATATTTGCTGGCTCTGAAATTCTGTTTAGCCATAGACACCCGACTACTGACCTAGTAGGTATACATTTATTGCAGGATAGCTATATATATAGATATACATGCACAGGCCATGGATAAATTAGTTCAGCCCATCGTAAGAGACGCTGCTCTTGCAATTTATTCGCATCGCACGCTTTGTCGCATTAATTGCTCTGTACGGTCGTTCATTAGTTCCATCGAGATAAGTATAGAGGGACACCTTGTAGAGGGTGGAAAGTATAGGGCTGAGGTTAGGGCCCAAGAGTGGCAGGTTTATTAAAATTATAAATTGTTGGGTCCGCTCCTGATTGCGTTGCTGAATATTCATACTTTTAAAAATTCTCACCGACCGAAAATTTTGTTAATTATTTTTTTTTAAAATCAGTATACCAAAATTTTCGAGCTATTCTCTTACGCTATGTTAAGGATTTTTTAAAACTAGAAATATATTTTAAGTGGAAATTTTAAAGTACAGTAGTCTAGGGTCGAAGCGTCGCCCCGTTTTAAGCACTTTCCACTAAAAGGCAGTGTAGTGATGAGAGAGATAGAGAGCGAAGGATAGAGTGAGAGAGACACGTGGGGTGAGTAGTATAGTAACTGAAGTGGAATTAGAAGCAGAAGGAAGGAAGGAAGGAGAGAAAGAGCACTCGCTCCAATCTGCCGCCTGGAATTTGCATACATAAGCTATTAAGCAGCTCTTTTCATTTCCGCCCGTTTATGACAGTTTAGTTAGAATAATGTTTTACACGATTGCCCTGAGAACAATTCGACCCCTCACCCTCTTGTTAGCCACTCTCTTGCTTCCTCTCTCTCTCTCTCTCTCTCTCTCTCTCTCTCTCTCTCTCTCTCTATTACTCGCCTTTAGGTACAACCTTATAGCGAGACCCCCACCCTTGCCGCTTTCTGATTAATGCTTTGACTATTTAATCTCTAGTATTTCATTCTCGGACCGACTAGCCTTACTGTGTTAATATTCTGGTTTTTGTGCTAGTCGACTGAAATCTTATTCGTTGAGATTAAATCGTCTAGACTTCCGGAACTTTAGAATTTCACTAAACTTCCTGCACGAGATAGTACCAACAGAATATCGTATTGTAGTATTGATAGTATAATAATAATAATTTTACGTACCGATATAGAACATATGGATCGAGGAGCAAAGGGGGATGAGGTAGAAGTACCGTACTTTTTCATTTGATGGGTTTTTGTTGAGAAAGTATAGAGGCAAAAAATGTGAATAAGGAAAAAATAGAGAAATGTTGTAAAAAGCAGAGAGAGAGCAACTGTCGCTTATATTGCGAACACTCGCTCGCGTTTAGCATTCATGTAAATCAGCGAGGCGCGAGAAGTCAAGGGGAAAAAAAGGACGACGACTGAATACGCCGAAAACGTGGCTTTACAATCGAACGAGCGACAATCGGAAAATCACAGGGGGGTTAAGTAATATCGTATATGAGCGACGTTTAATGATAAAACGAGAAACGTGACGCAAATTTTTAATTGCCGGTAACGATGACTGGTCGCTCACTTGTAAACTTTCATTTATTTATACCAGTAAAATTGTAGCGGCGCATGTATTACTCGGCAGTCTTATGTATTGTATGAGGAATGCAAGAAATGCAAGAAAGAAAAAAGAGGCAGAAAATGAAAGAATTATGAGAAATACATGCAGATCCCGCAGCGGCCAACTTCTTATATAATATTCACAGGTCGCTCTCAATATTTCAGTGGCGCCGCCATACTATTGCTTTATTTATGGGCCATTGCTTATGAATAACCGCCCTTATCCGTAACGTACGTCCCTGGGCCTACCCCTGCCCCAATCCCTAAGTGGGATTTATGCTATAGAGGGCAGTACGTCTTTGCTTGACGGAAATGACTATATAGACCTACAGATAGAAACTGGCCCAAAATACGAGTCGGAAGCATGTGATTTTCCAACCCGTACGAATAAACTAATATAATGTTTTAATATTACACTATATTTGGAATATACACGCATCCGTTCAGAAATGGGTTTTAAGTATTATTCATTATCCAAATGTAGAATCTTCCTTCTTTATAAGAATTACCCTCTCCCCCCCCCCCATTAAGATGGCTAACATTAAAATTCCTTTCTTTCTTCCTTTCTTTCT
Source organism: Cephus cinctus (assembly GCF_000341935.2). Lineage (NCBI taxonomy): Eukaryota > Metazoa > Arthropoda > Insecta > Hymenoptera > Cephidae > Cephus > Cephus cinctus. The sequence continues at coordinate 161,808 of NW_014332954.1, read as the reverse complement.
GTTTTCCTTTTTGTTTTAATTTCGCAGCGAAAGCATCCGCCGCGAATTGGTGTGCCTGATTAATTAATACCGGTCTCATCGTCGTATATCAAGATCGGTAATTAAACACGTAATTATAGAAACGTAGGGCGTGGCTCATGGGGGCCCAACCAGTAGGGGCATTCACTGAATGGGGCCGCATGATCGAGGGAGGGTACGAGAGAGTGAGAAAGACAAAAAGACATAAATACGAGTTGGCAAAGAATTAAAGAACATCTCCCTCTCACCTTCGGGGAAAAGTATCACCTCCTGGTGAACCGTTCCCCAGTCGTGCCATCCTTGTTCAGGGTGGTGGGCGCAACATTTTTAATTACTGCGAAATGGCCGGAAATTTGTTATCTTCGCGGGCCGAGGGCGAAGTACCACCTTAGTTTCTTTTTGTCCCCTTTATTTCTTTTTCCTTTTTTTTCCACTACAACATTCCCTCTGTTTTCTTCATCTTCTACTTCTTCTTCTCCCATCTGCCATCGTCCCGACACACCATCTCCTTCTTTAGGGACGCTTTCTTTATGAACTCCGCAATTGCGGCGCCCTGCTAATTAAACGTGGGTTCAGGCCGTGGCAACAGGCGTCGCGGCGCTGTCCTCGAATTTTCATGCTAACGAATTCTCCTAATTAAACGAATGCCACGCGAGTGAACGATTACCATGCGGAAACGTGTTCTCTAATTTTTTCTACCCTCTTGTCGTTACAAAAAAAAAATAAAAATTCGAAAAACGTATTGCGGAATGCTCTATGACAATTAAAAAATTAATGCAACAGCTTGTAATTGGTAATTATACATACAATTACGCCAACGGGACGGAGTCGTGTGGCTTTCGATAATCTTGACATTCCTATTGGTTCATTAGACGGCAACATAGGATATCGCCAAGAAGGCGGACTGCAATGCAGACAAACAGCATATGAAAGGGAACGCACGCAGTATCATTATTCCGCATAAAAATTTCGTTATTTCAACTGACGCAAATGAGCACACGTGTAAATACGTAAATGCCTATTTAACCGGATTACAAACGATACGAGCGACAAAGTTGCGGTCGACCACCGGCTGCGTTTATGACATATATATTTTTTCGAAAGTTAAAACTGTTATGTATGCAGAAAATTATGCTAAAATGTCTAAATGGCACAGGCAGATGAGAAGATTACAGAGATTTGTGAAAGAAAATGGCAAAACACGTAGCGGGGGATGCGGAAAATGCACCGAGTTTATTGCCCTTTGTTTTTTAATGTCATCTTCACCTGAAGTTTTTTTTTCTTCTATTTTTTGCTTCTTTGTTTCTTTCTTTTCGCTTCTCATTATGTTATACCTTTCTCAAATTTCTTACGGTTGCTATGGATGTAGCAGTATGTAGCTGCATACCTGGCATGCTACTTCATTGAGTTTCTTATACATATACCTCTTCTAACTATTCGCTCTGTGTCTCTCTTTTGCACATTGAATTATTTCCATAAATTTCCATTTCCATACTGTATCATGGCCGTCGACATCGCGGTTCCTATTAGCGAATAATGGACAACGTATTTATACGTATTTTACGCCTTTCTACCTTCTCCTTCTCCTTCTTTACTTTATGCATACATGAAACACGTACATGAAAAACATTGACTTTTACGCAATATAAATTTCTTGTTTTCATCTGGTATTTCTCCATATAATGCAAGTGCAAATTATTTTTCAAATATGCTGTTTTTTTTACACGGCAACTGCTATTGCCACGAACTCAAATAAAATGCTAGTTTCATAGTCTTTACAGTTTACTAACGAGGTAACCTAATGTACTATGATCATTCGCATGACCTGGATCGATAGATTAAGGGTTAAAGGTCAACATCACTAAAGTCATCCAGCATCAAAGTGTTCTCGCATCAAATATCAATGTCAGTCTACTTCTCTGTAATTTTGAGCTTTACTGCAATTCAGATTGAACGTTAATTTATATGTGTACGAGCCAATGCGATTTTTCTGTATCGTTAAAGACCATGCAGGGGTGGCGAGGGGATGAAATTCTTATTGTGAAGCAAAGGAAGCAAAACTGGGAGGGTCTCGTTCTCTGCATATTGCCAGGAATTAATCGGCTGTGAGAACGAACCCGGCAATTCCAGGGAGTCGCGCGATTATTTGACTAGGTATATTAATACTTAGCACGGGGAGGGGGGGGGGTTTGGCACGAGTGAGATTGATACGGGGGTGCAAACAAGCTCGGCAATAAACTCTTCCAAATGGATTGGACGTTTTCGAAACTGATTGCTCTCGTACGATGTTATATCCAGAGGGTAAAATTGACTGGCTACATTGATATCTTATTTTATTTTGGTAATCTGTGCTTAACCTAAAAAAGAGATACAAAGCTTTTAGAAATTATAAAAATCCTGCAGAACGAGGATTGAAATGATTTCCCTAGGTTTGAGATTTAAAAAAAAATCACAATCAAATCGTCCTGGGAGCAACTCCCAATTAAGACGACTTAATGTATGCATCGAGTTTCTGTCTTGTGGCAAAAGGGAAAGGACGACTAGTACCATCGATGTTGGAACCAGAACAGAGGGTCTTCCAAGGGATGATATAAGGTCTAAGGGATGATTTAACCACGACGTGTCAAGTGTAGCCACCGTGATACTCGAAGCTAAGAAACTTCGTGTCAATTCTCAGAGCAATCTACCGATGCAGATTAGCTGATCCACCCTCTTTAGCTTAAGCCAAGTTTCCATGTCAAGACGGTTCCATTGATGCTGCGTGAGTCAATTAATAGGATGGCGAGACGGACCTTGATTACGCGATAAAAAAATAAGCGAGAGGAAGAAACGGACAAAGGAAATTGGACCAACAAACCGGCGAGGGACAGAGTTTACGTTTACGTAATCGAACAATTTAAGCATTGATCGTGCCATTCTTTTCGGATACGTTTTTCGATTCATTTTTGCGAAGAATAATAAAAAAAATGACTTGTAATCAGGGTACGGCGCTTTTGAAGAGAAATGAAACGATAAGAAAGTGCCAAAATGTATGTAAGCATCGCCATAAACGACAGGCAAATATGTATGTATGAAAATGAGCCAAAGGGGTCAAAGGTCAATATCTGTCGGCCTCACTGGAACCTACGATCGCGATCATTGGGGCCGCCCTTAAGGAACCGATCCGTTCCAGGGTGTTCCTGACAGTAGGGGCCTCTCGTAATAGTGATTGCATTGAGTTTCCTGACTACGGATCGCTTTTATTCGATAGTCGTTAGAAAGCCCTTCTTATCTGGGACGGAAAGAGTGAGGTCAAAGAGAGTCAAAGGTGGTTGTAGGGTGTAAGAGTTGAAGGGTCGATATAGAACGGAGGCGTTCTATTAAATCGTCTCATCTCCCTCTACAAAACACCCCTTCTTTTTACATAGGTATACAACGATTCTGATATTTTGTAAATTTTTGTTCAAAAGTTTCTGCAAAGTGATTTTATAAATAATAGAGAAAAAAGAGAAATATGAAAGAGACTGTATGTACTATATGAATATAGGTATATCCAGATAGATTGAGCTTTTCTTAAACTAGTCCAGAATTGATGCCGGTAAATTTACAAAGGTAAAACCTCTCAGAGTTTCTCTAGCGTATAAGAGCCACTCGTACGATTTATTTCCAGGCCATTTCTACTTCCCACGTAAAAATCCGGAATTTACATGAAAAAGAAAAAAGATTTTTTCTGCCACGCAAAGTAAATTCTTTCGTATAGCTTATCCCGTCCTGGCTATTTTCTTAACTATTACATACTATTGAATGTATTCTATAAGAAAAAAATGAACTGAAATAAGTCATGTCCCATTTATAACAAACTATCGAAAAACATAATAATTCAATAAAACTAACCAAAAGTTTATCAGATTTGGTACAAAAAATTAATCGAATAATTTTTTTATACGCTTCGCTGCATCCTGCAGTATTCATGCACGCTTATGCACTTTTAAATAGAATCGCCAGAGTAGCCGGGAAACATAGTGGAGAACAGAGGAAAAGAAAGGGAGAAGAAAAAAGATAGAGAAAAAATGAGGGGAATGCAGTAGCAGTAAAAGCCAGAAAGCTGGAAGCTGCCAGTCAATTTGGCAGGGAACACGATGTCGGGGGTTGTCCCAGGAAGGGCCAGGATCTATTACAGGGGGGTTTGAGTCGGTGGTGTTTTATTGGCGGTGGTAAGGGTGCCGGTCCGAACCCCACGGCCCAGGACGGCACACTTAGAGCAACAATAACTGACTAATCCGACATCCCCACGGATGGCGCGTCTAAGCGTGGGCTAGCGATGAAAAATGTAAAAATCCGGGAAAAAAGGCCGCCTTTCTCTGACAGTTCAATACATTTTAAATGCGTTCCGGCATATTTGCGGTGGCCGATCGTGCCCACATAGGACTTCAACGCACGAGGAAACGCACGCGCCCTCCTAGTAGGGGTTGCTTGGTAGTATTATAAAGGGGATGCCCGTTATTTATCGCCAGATTTATGGAATAAATGAATAGTTGTGAATCTGCCCTGTATACGATTCTATATTAATATCATCAATATTTTGAGTGACACCTGCAACTTTCTGGTCTTGTATCGACAAGTACATCGCATTATGATTTATTTTATGTTTTACGTATTTACGCCTGTCGCCGTTACAGAAAAGCTATATTATTAGAAACCTTTAACAACGAGGAAAAATGAAAGTTAATTACAATAGGATTCGTAATCGTAAATGTCTATTGGCAATATAGAGACTGAAGCATCTTTCCTATGTCGTACCACAAAGATCCCGTCGCGTTTCGTGGGTCGTTACGATAGTCGTAATTTCCGACAACTGTCCGAAATTTAAATGAAAAAAAAAAAATATGGAGAAATAGAACAGGAAAAATATATTTGAAGAGAAACGAAGATGACGCGAAAAAAATGAAAGTCGGTAGAAAAGAAAAGCGCTTGAATCCTCCTGCTAAAAGAACATGCACCCCATTGGAGTAGCAAGGGTGGCGAGTTGATCCCAATAAGAGGCCATAGAGGGTTTATCGGATCCGGGATTTGCGGTACTACGCTCCCGCTCATCGCCACTTCTTTTTTACCACCTCTTTGGTATAGTTCATATCGGCGACGTTTCGACTACC
>NW_014332954.1:144515-156468 GCF_000341935.2 Cephus cinctus | reverse complement strand
CCCCAGCCCACCCATCAAACAGGCTCAGCGTTCAACAGCCCTTAAAACAAACAAAGAAATCAAATAAGAAAGAGAACTACAGCGTTATAATCGATATTGTAAAATAAACCACCCCAAGAGGAAGGGTTGTCTTTCGAAGGTTTCCCAGCGCAACCCCATGGGAAAGAAAAAACAAACTTGTAATCCGCCCCTGGCCCCCTACATAAGAAGAAGAAACTTCCTTCCTAAAACGATCTTTCCGGCGTAGAGACGGCACCCCGCTAGACCCGCCGCCCTCTGTGATCCTTTTACTCGTGACTTAAGGGTGCGGAAGGGCTAAAAGGACTCACGGCAAATGGCACGAGGACGAGGTCGAGGAAGTCTACGAGTCTGATAATAGCCGGGGGGTGCAAGTTACTGCAAGGACTCGGGTAGGGTGGTAAGAAGGAGGTTAGGTAGAAGCAAGGGTGGCTGAGAATCAGCAAAGGGGGATGGAGAATCGAAGATCAAATTCTCATGAAATCGGGTGCGTGGGATAGAATGCAGGGAGATAGGTACGAGCGGAATTCCTTTATGGGGTTCGAGGCTATGGGATTCTTTCACGATTTAAAATGCGCCTTAAGGAAGGGCCCCTTATCAAACTGATGGAATTGTCCCCAAAGGATTGTTGTATCGCGACGGGTACTCTTAATAATGTGGTCCTGAAATTCCAAAGAATTTCAAGACTTCATATGTGCATATGCACGCGCACTCGACTCGATATAAACACTTATGGCAAGGACTTGCAGAAAAGTGTGAAAGACTTCATTCTCAAGTCTCACTTGCCCGTCAGACCATCGAGTCTTCCGTCTCTTGAGGTTCTTCGGGTTCTTGAACTCAGTCTGCGAGTAGTCTGAAAGACGGTCTCTCTCCTTTTCTCTCTCTCTCTCTCTCTCTCTCTCTCTCTCTCTCTCTCTCCCTCTCTCTCCTCCATCTCTGTTACTTACACTGTAGGTATATACATATGTAACACTCGGCGAATGGGCCTCAGTCCCCGCGAGGATAACTCATTTGGAAAACAAAAGCATTCGTTCGGGCGCATTATAATACAACGACAGGACTCACGCGCGCGACGTTCCTTAGAAAACTGGAGACGTGTTAGAGATGCGTAGACATTGCAGCGTGTGCATACTGGGAATTGTAGTGCATACTGTAACTTATGTGCATGCGAGTGGCCGTGTAGCACTGCACTTACTGCACTTACTGCTTTACCATAATCGCATTTTAAGATGACGATTAATATTTATAGGACGATAGGCCGTCATTCGGAAATGGCCTTGTTATTAAAATACGCGCTTTCTTTACCTTTTGCCTCCTTTCTTCTCAACATACTTCTCTTCCTTTCTTCTTACATTGCTCTCGCTCTCTCTCTCTCTCTCTCTCTCCCCCTCTTTCTTTTTTTCTCTGTGTCTCTTACTTTACCTTGCTCTCCTTTTTCTCTTTCGCTTAATAATCTTCATGCATTATGGAGATTTTGAAGCGAGCAAACAACGTACAATTATTAGCAGTTCGTTCATCGTACTTGGATGTATTCAACATTCTCATATGGTGCATAATATCGAGTTTCATATTTTTTAAGTTTTTTATTTAACTCTTTTTTCTGTTTTTTCATCTTGGCCAGTACGCGGTAAGGGAGGAGCTCGCGAAACGCTTTATTCGCCAGAAAAGTTATGAGATGATTGTTGGCGGTTATGATAGTGCTCTGGAGCTTTATGGATAAAAGGAACCTTGGTCTCATGAAGAAAATTAGGATAATTAGGATAGTGGGGCGACGATTATATTTGTCGATACCGCGCGAGCAGCGGATAAATTTACATTTTTAATAGAATTATTATGGGGCCTTACATTTATCGACATCTCATATACAATATACTACCAGCCCGCTCACAGAACCACCCTCTCAAATCATAATCCACCCCCAATTACTCGTTCGGACTGTTATTTTTGGCGATATGGCAAATCATAGAGTATTAGCCTGCAGGCCCACCAATGGGGCATTAAAAAAAGTTAATTGTCCCGGGGGGCAATAATTACTACTCTTTCCCCGCCCCCACACTACCTACTTCTGGGCCCTATATCTTCACGGACCCATAAGGATCAAATTCACGTGTCTACTGATTCCCTTCTGAGTCTCATATCCAATTCGAATTTGGCGTTTGTCTTGTTCGATTGTCCATGAGCTTGACTCACTAACTAATCAACTTCGTTTGAATTCTAATTAAAAGGATGCGATTGGTGCAATTAGCGTTCAGCCTCTCATTCGGCTTTATGAGAATTTACGTTTTTTTACCTTTTTTCCACGTCTTCATCATTATTTTGATTTAAGACTTTTTCGTTATTTCAAAAGTATTTGAAAATGGAGAAGAAAACGAAATGTTGTTCGACTATGCTATCAACTGACGACCGTACATGCAGGTCAAAAATAGTCTTCACGCAGTCATATATAGAATAACAAAAAAAAATATACATACATATATCAATGTAGGTCCCATGTGTTTACGGTGAAGAAAATGCAAAAAAAAATAGTAATGGCAGGAAGAAAGTAGAAAAGTACAATAAAGGAAGGTAAAACGAGCTCCGTTACCTTTCGAAAGCGTAGTGTCGCTCCTCATATCTGCAACACATAAAGAGAGCCTTGCGTAAGCGACAAGAGTCCTGGGATTGGGCTTGATGACTTCACGGGGTCAGTGGATCATCAAGATCCTCGAATCGTGTCACTTACTGTAGTTGTATTTTGTCGTTCCCTCTATGGATAAGAGGATCAGGACAAGTTTTTCAATTTTGACAATCCACCTATCCGTGAATTAACCAATATCTACCTATGATACCACATATATACCTATATCTATAATGAATTTTTTTTATTTTATTACCTAATATAAATCCGGTAGATACCTGCCATAAAATACTGTTCGCTATAGAAATCTTCAGGCATAGTAGTTACGGTAGAGAAAAGGGGGCCCAATGGAGAAAGGAGGTGGGTATCATCTACCTACATGTATGGTTATAGTTATGGCATTATACGGATATAATGATCGCCGGTAGAGGTAGGGCTAATTCCTTTGGGCCCCATATTACGCTCGCCGAATCAACTTTTCCAAAGCCTTAATAAGCAATCTTACGACGTAATTGCATGTGCGGATTAGATAACGCCGGGACTTGAGATATGCGCACGACTCGAACCCATAGGTAAAGATTGAAAAAAAAAGCAAGAACGGAAGTTGAATAATCTGTAAGTACTGCAGTTGAATTATATATTTATTATGTTATAATAACTTTGCAAACAGAGCCATAGATTTGGAGTCTGTTAGGTATCATTCTATTGTACATGCATGCTCTGTGCGCGGAAGCACAAAGTATCCCTCTGCCAGTCTTGGGCCCATTGAAACTCAGGCCGTTTTTCCAAAGGCGTTCAGTGGCCCCCGGTTACGGAATGCCGGTCGTACCCGATAAAAACCGAATCAAATATCTACCGATCGCCGGGCCCCGCACGACTAATGAAAATGCCCCTTTGCGCTGGGCATCGTTGGGTTTTGCGTTACGGAACTTTTCTGACCGCGGTATCTCGATCATGCCGACGCGCAAAAAGGGCCTCAAGTCCACCTTTAACATTATCTCGAGAGACGTCGGCCCGTGGGCCCTTTTTCGAACCACTCCCCCCCAAGCCGTTCATCACATGGAATTCGACAGGCTCGAGTATTTCGGGCAAGAAGATAAAACTTACGCTTTCAGAAATATTCACGAACAATAATGGCCGTTCAGACGTTTTCGACAATGCCCATAGCCACCTAGATATCAATTCCAATTTTTCCGTATCCCTTCGCTTTTAGATCAAAACAATTTTTAACTATTCGCAAACAACTTACATACATTCCACAAAACTGGTCAGCTTAAAGGAATCTACTGAGCTTCATCGACCCACTTGATTGGTATGAAAAAGCCAATTTCGGCTGGTGCATTTAAACTGCTAATACACGTATAGCGCCGTTCAGTACCTGCACCTAATTCACGATATAAAATTAAGGTTATCAAAAAGCCGCGATGAAAGGTTACAATCTCGAAGCATTGTGTGAACGTGATCCACCAGTTGTGGCGGTACCACGTGACCGGAAGTCCAACTAGATGGAAAAGTCGTAAGCACGGCGGCACAGTGACCGGTTTGAGGCTGTTTTGGTCCGCTTGACTTTCCATCAGGAACGCAAGTTTGGTAGCTGCTGCCGCAAGAGGAAGAGGAAAGAGAGACTCACGTCCTTAGCTGCACGTGACCCAGCTGGGAATCCTCGGGAATCCCACGTATCCCTGACGTCATATCGTCCACGGTACCAGTAGCCATTAGGATTCCATGGGGGTTCACGAAGTCGGATAAATTTGAGGTTAGACAGAAACTAGCAACACGAACCTAAACGCACCCCATCACGTACAGGAGCGTTTCCGACAGACCTCCAGAAAATATAGAGAGTCGACAAACAATTTGGGACTTATTCTACCTCTCACCGAATGACAAAGGAACAAACTAGTTTCCTAAAAGAAACCGCCTAGAAAGTGCCGCCACGATTCCGCCATTAAATCACTCGGAATGATAATTCACATTTGAACGCTGGCGCGCGCGCGCAACCCGCTACTTTTAAACGTACGACGTGATAATTCACTACGGCAGATATTATATCTGAATATCCATTTAATCCTTTCTTTATATTAAACCCGGTACATACCACAAGCACTGGTTGAGATTTGTGGTGAGCCAAAGGCGCCCCGTGGCTATACTTATGGCCACTGGAAGATATGCTACTCTTCGAAATCCGCCATTGGACATTGCCCTGCGAGTACAACCCAACTTTTCTATCTACCAGGTGTCCTTATCTATTACCTTGAAAATTAACTTTATAACCGACCATGAACCTATAACCTACATAGAGACACTCTAGAGAATATTCAGAATATATAAGAAACGCGAGTGTTCCAAGCACAGAATAATAGGAACAATGCAAGTTAAGCGTGAAGATACCGAAGGTGCTAAACTTACCAAAGCCCTTAAATACGTTAAGGTATAACTAGCTGAAGGTGTAACGACCGCGGTACCTTACAATTCCAAGGTATGTATCATCGTCCCGGTACTAACAAGGGATTGGTTATGGTAGGCATAGAAGCCACAGGATGGAAATCTCATGACAATGGAGTCTCGTCCATTAAAGTCTCTCCAGTTAGTATACATGAGTTCTCTCTTTCTCTCTCTCTCTCTCTCTCTCTCTCTCTCTCTCTCTCTCTCTCTCTCTCTCTCTACACACATATATACTACATATATATACTACATACACACTACAGAGTATACTGTATACATATACACACGTATATACATACATACATAATATAGGTATATCGTCAGTCCCTTATTCTCGGTCCGTTCCCTCAGTTCATGGATTTTACCGATTGTCACTGAGTCCGTCTCCGCAAGTGGAAAAATTTCCATTGGTCATTGTTTCGCTTTTTACACGAAAAACTTTTATTTATCGTAACGGACCAGTTGAATATTCAGTGGAATCCTGCGGGACAATTGGGTGGACGTACGCACGTCTCCCGGAGTGTATTTAGGAGACCCTGAGAGAAGTGCCGACGCCAACAGAGGATACGCTATTGCTCTCAGGAGTGAATACGGACCCAGAATGCTGTTCCTGACTGCAGTTCCCGGGCTGTCGACGCTGCACAATGCGCCAGCGGCGGAATGCATTAATATTAATAGTGGTGAGAGGCTGCCCAGAGGGCCCCGAGCATGGAGTAATAGTACAGTGGGGCCCAGAGGTGTTGTCGTCCGTCACTGGCTACCGGCTTGAGTCATTGGACCCGGGTCAATTCGTTCTTCATTTTTTTTACCTTGAAGTAAATGTATTTATACGGGAACTGTGTTACTATTCATTTTTTAATTACTTCTACTTGATGCCGGGATTCGACTTTTCTTTTCTTTTTGAGAGAGTCAAAGTTCAGATGGTGAGGGTATTGTTAGTGCGGCTATTCGGGAGCAGGTGCGTTTCATTTGGTTAATGAGTCTATTACCTGAAATAGGTCTATAATGCCCGCACCCGGGTTAGTCTGCTTCTTTAAAATCCTCCCCACTTACACCTTCTCCGCGTCCTCTAACCACCAATAGTAACACGAGCCGCGTACTGCAGTGCGTTTACGGTTACGCTTACGCTTACGTAGCGGCTCGTTAACGAGATCACGCGCGACTCGTTAATTAGTCACTACCGTGCGTGGGCCTCACAGCCCAAGGACCGTGACGATGTTCACCAGGTCGCCGATCTTCCCGCTTTCGGCGAACGAACGAGGGACTCCGCAAGTGCGAAAGTTACGCCTACATCAATATACAACATAGGATAAAACGATGAAGTACGCAATTCTGGAGATTATGGATATAATGCAGAGGGATAATATTTGAAGGATCTTATTGCCGGTGTAACGAGGCGCGAGAAATGATTGATAATGATTTTCTTGAATTTTATCTTTTTTTTTTTATGAAAGGAAGCGATTAGGTCATCCGTTGACATGACGATAGCAGTCGGTTTAGATTGGACGGTACGAGGTGGCTAACGAGACTAGATGAAGGAATGAATGAGCGAATGAGTCCCATTCCGTTGAGCTCCCTACTCTCCCCAACCGTAGGAATTAAAGTGAACTGACCTGTAAATCCTTTTGTCATGAGACCATTTCCCAATAGTACCTACACCCGTGGAGGACACTGCCGGGCCCAAAAGCGAGGAGGACATCAATTACCTATTCGCGCATCCCTCTGCGACTTGAAATTTAAATTCCTTTACTTCTGGAGACACGGTGAAGATAATGGTTTAATTCGTATCAAATTAGCATACCTTAACGAGCGGACCCAGCAATGGCCGGCAATGCTTTTTGTCAAGGCCAAGACATAGTAGAGGGTAACGCGGAATGAGAGTAAAGAAAGAGAGAGACAGAGTAAAGAAAGAGAGAGAAAAAAAGTGATATTGGAGAACAAGGTAAAAGAAGAAAGAAACGGTAGCAGCGAAGATAACCCAAACAAAAATTCGTAAAAATAAGTCCCAATCTGGTAGCAGAAGCCAAAGTGGGAAATGAGGCCCATTACGCGTCCCGTATCGATCCTTGCTCTCTCCTTCGCTCTTGGGCGCTCATTCCGCATCTGGAAATTTCTCGCTTCTAAATACTCGATAATTAAGACATCGGTCCGGGGCCCGATGTGTATTGTCGCTTTATATAATGCCGTCACGCCACTCGGCCATATCTTATTTGTAATTCGTATCGGCGCACGAGTTCTCTCCACTTTCTTATTCTCATCTGGCCAAAAAGACTCGCGCGACGAGTCGGCTGCGTGTTGTGCTGCGAGAGGCCCGTTAATATGGGCCGGCGTCGGGATCCCAAAAGAAAAGGGTCCGAGTTCAGTGGGATTGAAAAAGGACAAAATCAAGAGTAAAGAAAAAAGAAGAAACACAATAAAAAAGTATTAAAAAACGGAGAAATAGACAAATTAGATTAACCAGAAAAATTCCCGGGGCCTTATGCGTGTATATACCTGTACTTCCTATGGTTAATGCAAAAAGGAACAGAGGAAATATTTCGTGTATAAAAACACAGTGCCTATACAAACACGCATAAAGAGTGTCAGGGGTCCCGAGGCTCTGCTTGGCTGACCTCGTCCGGTAATAAGAATAAATGTGATTCTATTAAGGGTTCAATTGTTACGACGACGCTAGGTGGTCTTCCCTCTCTTACTCCTTACAGTATTTTTTTACGATATTTATCTACCCATCACCTTTCTACCCTCCCCCCCCCTTCCGGCCCCAACAATGATCTCTATCTAATCAATCCAATGGAATCAGAACAGAGTAACCTTTTTGTTTTACTTCTTGTCCCTCGAACCAAAAATGAAGTGTTTTCATAGTTTTAGTACTATTAAACTGCCAAGTTATCGAATCATTTTAACTAAAAAATTCTTTTATATATTAAATATTTTATAATTTAAATTGCCACAACGTGTCCCTAGTACTATACTATCTCTAATGTATTGCAATCTTGAAATTGGGGGCCTTTTCGGTTCGTATCGAACTTCTTGTTCTTTCTTTCGCTAAATTTACTCACCGTGCGTTGACGGATGTAGAATTCCCGACGTCCTCCATGGACGGCTTCCTAGAACGAAACCACGAATGTAATTCGTTATTGCTCGACTGTAGTTGCATCAGTGCGGACGCGTGGGCGTTGTACGAGGAGTAAATATTCGGGCTTTGCCACATTCTCCCGTAAGCCTGCACGTCCATAGTACAGTTTTCTCTCTATTCAATCAATAGTGCACGGCCAAGAAAATGTCCTTGGTATATTACTGTTCGGAAGAGGTTTTTTGAAAAAAAAAAATTCAATTGCATCCGTTGCATAAAATAACGTGACACCAATGAGTCTGTTCACTATTTACTTTTTGATACCCGAAAATGAAATTGACAAACAAGAATATGAAAACCATGTCAAATGTCACAAGAGGGACGAATACGCGTGACCTCTTATTCACGAGACGTGCACGCGGCACGAAGGCGCGTGGATAAGTGTCAAAGGGATTCGGTGCGTCGCGTGCTGGCCCTCGTGTTTGGGGTAAATTTTCCACCCCCGTGGTGTAACATCATCCCCACTATGTTCTCATGCTCTTGCGCGCGTCCCTACTATTCACTCGTGCGGGGAAGAACTGAGAGAGAGAGAGAGAGAGAGAGAGAGAGAGAGAGAGAGAGAGAGAGAGATGAGAAATAGAATGATCGTGAGTAAGAGTGAAGAGATGTCTAAGAACTACAAGACAGCGAAACTACCCTCTACGATTTGGCGCGACGCCGGAATAAACCGCGATCCGGGAATGCTTTATCTTCATTTCCGACGTCTCGAAGCCCCGCGACGCCAATAAACCCCGATATCTCCTGTACTATCGCAGTTTCCGTACACACCTACCCTACCTACCAGAGCATCCCACATCCCTTTACGAAACATCTTAAGAAGGATACCTGCGCCTTACTGCTTTCTCTCTGATCCAACGAACGATACTCATACATTTTTTCTACACAGAGAGAATTTTTGTTAATTTTTCCTATGAAATTCACGATAAACTATACCGTAGAAACCAGTAACCGTGGGACGTCGTTACCATTTCATTTCTCATTGCTTATAACATACGACATTTTAAGTAGCTACGAATAAATTTTACAATGCACACGGGAAAAAATCGTTACTTGCAATTTTTACTGCGTTTCACAATGTCAATGTTTTTTTGGTTGACTTCAAAGGTATGAAAAGTGCAGTGCACTCCACGGTAAAACTGAATGCAGCACACGAGATAATTCGGCTGTATTAGATAACTTTAAATTCAACAAGGTAAAAGCTATATATAAGGTAAAGCTATACTTTTACACTACATATTTCCAAATTTCAAAAATTGTATCGTACACTTCAGTAAAAGCTAACGTATCGTGCTTACTTTTTAGGATATTTTCGTCAATTATTCCTTAAATTGAAACTATTTTAAAGTACAAAGAGGGTGTGCAACCCCTCTACACGGAGAGAATTTTTAATTAAAAATTATCGTGCAACTCACGATAACCACGGGACATCATGGCATTTCATAACATATTACCTATACAGGGTTAGTCAGTAGAAACGCATCAGCAGAAGTTGGCCGCAAGTGACCGACACGGCAGTGTGGCCTCTTCAAAAAATGACACGTGACTGTGACCGATTCCCATAAGCGCAAATTGACAGTTCGCATAGCGATAAGGTTATTGAAATATTTCAATAGTTAGGTTACTGAAATAATTAATTAATATTGTAATGACAAAATATAATATCAGTTAAGATTTATTTTCACAACAGATTTTTTGCTATAAAAACATTTCAATTAATTAATTTTTAAATTAATTGCAGCATTGTATTGCAGAATTGCAGCTGTGATAAATACTTGGAAATATCAAAATTGTGAATATTTTAAACTTTACATTATTTTAATTGCAATCTGTTGTAAAAATAAATCTTAAATGATATTACATTTTGTCATTACAATATTAATTAATTATTTCAGTAACCTAACTATTGAAATATTTCAATAACCTTATTACTATGCGAACTGTCAGTTTGTGCTTATGGGAATGGGTCACAGTCGCATGTCATTTTTTGAAGAGGCCACACTGCCGTGTCGGTCACTTGCGGCCAACTTCTGCTGATGCGTTTCTACTGACTAACCCTGTATAGGTAATATGTTATGAAATGCCATGATGTCCCGTGGTTATCGTGAGTTGCACGATAATTTTTAATTAAAAATTCTCTCCGTGTAGAGGGGTTGCACACCCTCTTTGTACTTTAAAATAGTTTCAATTAATAAAAAATAATGGGTTACAACTTATACACAGCTACAATATAATTGTACAAAATAAGTTTAACTAAAATTGCCAGTCTCGAAAAATCATTCAGCTGATTTAATCAACCAATTTCAAGCTAGGAAAAACTTGAAAATAGTGGGAAAAATATTTAGCTGTTCTTTTAACCATACATACAATATTTTCCGGTGGTGCGTATAATCTCCTCTTTTTCTCGACCGCCTGTGTTCTATAGTATGGTAAGCGTGAAAAAGGTCGTGGCTTTTGTGTCGAAAGAAAAAGTGAACCACAGCCCCAGTTACACAAGATTTTGTAACGCCTTAACTGGGAACTCGACTGGCAGGTATGTACCTCTGGGCCGGTGCATTAACCACCATTTCTACTGATACTTGGTACCAGCATTGCTACTTCTACGACTACCGATATAGCTACTGTGCCCCTACGTGCGGATGATGATCATCATCATGAGTGCTAGTACTACCACTAGCATAACTGTTACTATACCATTGCCACTATTACTACCAGTTGCGATCCTACCATCATCCAAGGTACTGACTATACCTTTTGAGCGAGCGAGTTCTTACGCGATGGCGAGAGTACAGTCATTGCCGCTCGTTTGCGGCTGATCTCTCTTAAACTCTTTCTCTTTCTCTCTTTCTCTGCAACTCACTCTCTTAACTAACTAAATTCCCCATACTTGGAATCTTTCTAGCACTTCTTTATATACGCCGATCAAGGAATTGGAATCTTCGTCTTTGTCTTTCCTCTTTTCTGTCTCTCCCTTAGTTCCCCTCTCCCCCTTCCCCCACCCCACCCCTCTTTCACTCTTTCTCGCTCTCTCATATACTCTTTTATTTTTCTTCTCTTAGAATTCCTACATTATTTCTATTCTTCAATTCCATCAGAAGTCGAACAAAAGCAGAATGTTTGAAACAGGGCAGAACTAAATCTACAAGTGTACAGCAAGTATATATGTATATATGTAATATGTACCATACGTGTACTACATAGAGTTCAGCTAATTCATTGAAATTACAGTGACATTCTGTGCAATCGAGAGGAAGAAAATTCTTATTGAATTTAATCAAGAGCAGTAACATCGGATATAAAAGTTTATCTTGAAATTCAGGTGAAACAGGACGGAATTAATTAATGATCCAAGTAAATTCTATAGACGACTAATAATAACAATAATTACGAACAAAAATACAAAGTGACGCATAAATAAACATACGCAACAGTGAGCGAGTGACGTTGTCCGAAACTTTAGAGATCAATACTTCACTTCGATACTTAAAATAAGTACGTAGAGTACAGTGAACTATCAGTGTCCTGAATGCGGCTGAGTTGCCTCAATCTTAGTGGGCAAAGATCGCCGCCATGTTTCGGTCTCTGCTGTACTATATATGGGAAGATACTTGGAAATAAAACAGTTCTCTCGAAGGGACTTGTTGCAATAAGACACTTAGATTAATAGCTGATTCGTACTAATTACCAGTTTATGAGGTCATGTTATCCTGATGTGTATCAGGATAGGGACAGGGTGCCACAGCAGC
>NW_014332954.1:140739-144221 GCF_000341935.2 Cephus cinctus | reverse complement strand
GGGGGAGATAGCCAGTTGACCAAGGTCAGTTTCTTCCCTTGCATCTTGGTGTCATTGAACCTTTTTTTAAAAGTTGATTTTAGCATTTTATCTCATTCAACCTCCTTCTACCTGACTTTTATCGAAATCTTTGACTCCTTCCTCATATCCTTCCTACCTGTAGTACCTTCGTCTTTCTTACTTACATCCTTCTTCTCTCTATTCCCTTTTGATCGAACTTACCGTACTTATAAATTGCCCCGACGATCTTCAAGAACAATGCAACTTCGGTCCTACTCGGACCCCTCGTTCGACTTCTTGTCGGTTCTCAAACAGTGGCGTAGCACTCGCCGTTTCTTTGCCGACATATAGATCAAGAATATAGATCGAAAAGATCTGTAGACGACGATAATCAAGCGCCAATTCGGCACAGGTGGTAAATGTCAATAATTGAGACACATATGAGGGACGTATGATTTTTCGATAAGATTTAATATAGATATGTATGTTTCTGACAATCATCATGCGCAATGGGGTTGTTCTTATTATGTAGTTCTGGATTTCTGGAGGATAATCTTGTTTAATTTAAGGATTATCCTCAATGGAGTTGCGATGGTTGGCTAACCTGCAGGGAATGTCCTATACCAAATTAAATGCTACCACGTCGCGAGATCGTAGCGGCCGCAGGGACCCGTCCTCATTCCACTACCATTTTCGGAAAACAGCATTTTACTGGTCGCCGTGGCTCAAAAAGCGGGCAGTTAATCGCGCACAATACGCGACTCATGCGCGGGCGCGCGGACAAAAAATTATTTGTCAATTAAAATATACGGAGCGACATTATCGCCGCAGGAAGAAGCCAATCGCCGTGGATATTTATAACATTGAGCTCGTTCGATATGTACCGGGAAAAAAGCACTTTGCGGAGAAAAATGTAAGGCTCCAATGAGGACGTGCAGAGGAGGGGGGAGGGGGGAGGCGATAACACCGTCGCACACTTAAAAATCATACCAACGGCTAGAATGTCAGAGTCTTTGGCACGTGGATTGAAAGACGTTCGATGTACATAAATTAAGAAAATGTTATTAAACTTTATTAAAATTTTCCAAAATCTAACTATACAGGCCTCGTAAGAAATATTCGGTAGTAATAAGAAAATAAATAGTCTTGAATGTACCCCTACGATACTGTGCTAGTAGCGCTATGAGTATCGGGAATTCACGGCGGGGCGGCGGTTTGGCACATTTTTTGGATCGCGGGAATGCCGACGCGAGCTATTAGACGTTCTCTGGACATCTTTTTACGTGACTCCGACGCGGCGCGTTGCGATCACGTCAAGAAAAGGCTCCACGAACGAGATCGGCATTAACGAGGGTTCGAACTTGACTATGAAAGACTGAAAGAAATCTATAAACTGCAATGTGCACTGTGTTCCTAATTGCTTCACTCTTGACAAATCATTTCCAGATAAGTCGAGTACAGCATACACAGGGGACTGTACTGCCATATTGATTGTCAAAATAAATAATCATTTTCATTCTATGAGCCACCGTAGTGATTTCTCCCTACCTTGACTCTGTCTATATATATTTGTATATATTCTATTATCGATTTAATATGGATGCGTTCTGACGGCATCTTGCCGGAAGGAAAAGGGCATTCTCTATGTGGGCGTCCAGTCGGTAGTAAAACCTGGCTCGTGGTCGCCCGAGGGTTTCATTCAACCGGTGGCCGACTCGCCCACTCGCTCATTCATTCATACTCGCTGCACGCGATTTGAATCGATAAGCGAACCACGGAAGCTTGAGCTACCACTCTGCTCCGATGGTATGGTATCCCCCACCTGTAGACCTCTTTCTCGATGCAGGATCCAGCAGGTACTGGGCAATCGGCAGGCGAGCGTCCCAGTCAGATCGGGCCTGTTCGGGGACCGTTGCGCAGCGGTGGGGAGCGCCCGAAGTCCCACGAAGGGAGACGGACAGGAGCAGAGGCGCTCATTACGTACTGCGTATGCGCCAGGAATGTGCCGGCACGGCTCTTCTCTTTCACGACACAATAAATATAGCCTACGGGGTCTTCAGCTCTCGGAGATTCGAGAGAAGGAGGTAAAGAGAGGAGAGAGAGAGAGAGAGAGAGAGAGAGAGAGAAGGACAGTTCGACGCGGGTTCTGTCAATCTTTGAGTGGGAGAGACAAAAACGAACAGATTAAGTAGACAGACCCCGAGTGCCTACGGATTGAACCGACCAACGGCCGACAACAATGCCCCTAGTAACGACATCCAGTTAAATCTGATCCTTGCAAAAAATACTCGCTACCGTCGGCACGCTCCCTTCGTCAGGCTTTATACCTGGTGCAGACTCTGAGGGATCCTCTCAATTTATTATCCACTATCTTACTACTGTAAAAGTGAATTTATTGTATCAGCTGATAAGCCATGCACGAAGGGACATATTTAAAAGATGAATAGTTTTTCACAATGACTGTACGTCAATGATCCCAGGATGATTTTGGGCGATGGATTGATTGTCGGTGGGTAGTAATGGGAGATAATTAGAGAGTTTAGGGAAGTTTTTGAATTTATTTTCTTTTTTCTTCTCGAATATAAATTGGTCTTTTAGCCCCTGTGAGCCCCCTTCGTACAGCCACTGTTAGAATCGTTGCAACCTACAGTAAGATGCTGTGGTATTCACTGTATCTGTATCAAACTTCAAAGGGTCCATTGAGCACGGTGGCTGAGCAACGCTTGGGAGCCCATGTTAAATCAGCTGATCAATCAAGCCGTGCGCATCGTTTAATCGATACTTTAATAATTATTAACCTGCACCCGATCAGGCCCCGGAGGCTCGTACGCCTCTGCCCGAATCGTTCACGGTTCTTATGGAGCGATTTTTGCGTTATTAATCTGCCCTGGATCCTAACGATCCGACCAGTCTCGTGAAATAATTGCGTGGTCCTATAATAATAGGCCCCTTTATCTTTTTATCTACGTCATGAAGGCATATCTTTTGCTAAGATTTGGAAAAATATCGAAAATCATTGTTTTTTCGTATCTGTGAAACATATCTGTGAAAGTATGACAGATTTCGAAAAACCAAAGACATGTTTTTTAGGAAATTTCCTTCCCGTTCGAATGGTAAAGGTTTTATCCCGATCGGATACAAAATGGCCGAATGGCAGGGGTTGGAGTGAAAAAGTGCATTTTGGAACTTTTTGAAAAATTCGAGATCTAGTAGTTCCGGGAGAAAATTTATATTTCTAATCAGAGCACGAGAGAGAGCATCCTTCGGCATTAAAAAAACACCCCCATTGAACCCCTGTAGGATCACTCTAGGGGGAGTTACACCCCCTTGAAGTGAAAACACTTAAATGGCAATAACTTCCGAACGCGCCGGCCAATCTGGTCCAGTTTCTGCATGATATCATCTTTAATGATATTGCAAATACTCACAAAATTATTGTTTTTGGAAATGATCCCGTGACGGAGATCTCGAGATTTCGCAAG